>NC_050185.1:29313341-29620841 GCF_008315115.2 Sander lucioperca
ACTTTTACTTTTGGTACTTTCAAAACATTTTGAGTGCAGGATTTTTATTTGTAACGGTAGTATTGCTACTTTAAGTAAAAATGTTGAATACTTCTCTGGCTATTCTGCCTTAAGGAGACATCAGGTCATTCATCAATCCATTGCATCCTTTCTAAGTGCTTTAGCAAAAGTGCTGTGTCATGATTTAGTCATGATGTTACATTGGTGCTATCTTTTTTTTAGAGAATCTGCTGTTGTAAACCATGACTGTAAAATAATAACGTGGAAGTGTCTTAAACCTGCGTTGTATTTAATTTCCAGCAGGGGGCGACTCCACTGGCTCCAAAAAGAAGTCTGTTTAGTGAGATGAGAAAATAAGCCTACTTCTTACTTGATTTATTACCTCAGTAAACATTTTTATAATGACTTTATGGTCTCAATAGCTACAAGTTTTCTTCAATACAACATGATGTTCATTTTGTTTTTCAGTACGGTCCCATTTATTTTAAAAATAGACTATAAACCAGGGGATGATTTAGGGCATGGCTACGCGCCAACCTGTCAATCATGACAGAGGCTTAGCAATGCTAACCATGGCACTATGTACATTAAAATAGACATGAATTTGTTTTTGGGTGTTGTCCATGTTTTATTCTTAATTGGGACATTGCCAATCTAGGTAGCTAGCTACCGCTAGCTTTAGCTGGTAACTTAAGGGAAAGTTTGTCGTTTTTCTGTACTATCGTACATAAAGATGAATGGCGCCAGTATCCAGAGGTCCGCATTTACCCATCGGTAAATCTCCGCCGTTAACTCGCTTCAGAAGGGTTGAAAATAGTCAACTTTTTGTCTTTAGCGTTTAGCTTAGTGAAGCGCCATTGCAACCATAGACGACACTGGCTTGGCTGCGTCATCCTCCACAGTTCCACCCTCTCGTCCAAAAATCTTCACGTCCGGTTTCAAAAAACTCAAAAGAGTAGCCCACAAACCAATGGGTGACGCCACTTCATTATTTTTCCAGTCTATGTTTTGAACACATAGCCTAAATGTCTAGTCCTCAAATATAACACAGCCTCTCTTTTTCAAATGTAATATCCAGATTTTTCTTTTTCCTTTATTCCATCTGAAAATTCAATCGCTAGATCCTCGCTGCTAGCCTGGCTAGAAGTTTTTTTTTTGTTTTTTTTTTGTTTATTTGAATAGGGACAGATACAAAAAAACATAGATTATTACATAAAGAACAATCCGATGCCTGTATCACAGTGTTTATAGCCATGGCTAATTTGCAACACCTGTCCCTAGAAGGGCTTTTAACAGTTAAAATAATAAAGGAGTCAAATTTTTACAGTGAATACAATAAAATATCCAGAAACCAGTTAGCAGCAATAAAAATAAATATCGTAAATAAACACATTCACTCGAACTCACACAGATGCACACCGCACATACATACAGCTATACAGTTCATATGGCATGATCACACTGCTGCTGCTGTATGAACCATGCTTTTGATAGTTTTTTAAAGGTGGACATTTTAGTAAGAGTCTTTATATTTGTAGGAAGCCAGTTCCACAGATTGGCTCCTTTCACAGAAAAAACATTTTGGACAAAAGATGTTTTACAAAATGGAACTTTACAGTCTCCACATGCAGCAGCTCTTGTGGATCTGGATGATTCCAGCCTGTTCAAGTGGCTCAGGTGTAGGGCTGGACGATTTTGGCTAAAATCATAATCACGATTAATCGAAAAAGTTACCTCGATTACGATTAATGAACGATTATTTTATTTATTTTTTCTTTTCTTATACGTAAATATGTTCACGGTTATTTTTTCTAATGAAAGAGTGCATAATCCTATCTTTGTGATGCTAAAATAAGGAAACAACACACAGATAGCAATTAATGCTTATTATTAAATATTTCAAACAACTGAACTGAAATCTACAACAGTAGATTTTACGATGAAATAAAAACGTCTTATAAAAAAGTAATTTAAGTTTTAATGTAAAAAAAAAAGTTTCCTAAAAATGTAGAAAATAAATAATAAATGTCCATCATAAGATTAACGGGAACCTGTGGTTAACTGTCTTTTCGGAGTTAAACTCCACAAGCGTGTCCTGCGGCTCGCCGGCCGTCCCACCCACCCACAGTACATTAACACACAGTGGGCGGCCGCGGAAATATTAATAGGATTAAAAGACCGAAATAACCGACATGGTAAAATTACGTCGGTTATAGGCTCTGAATTTCGGTTACGATTATTTTTCGATTAATCATCCAGCCCTACTCAGGTGCAAGTCCAGTCAAACATTTGAAAAACAACTTTATGTATTTAAGATTAACAAAATTAACAAAGTTTAAGATTTTATGTTTATTTAAAATGTAACAATGATGGAATCGAATGGGCTTTTTATCTAAAATTTTTAGGGCGCGGTTATAATTATTAAGCAGTGGTGCAGTACGACAGGTGGGACAGGATCATAGTGTTCAGAAAGACATGAGCACATTCAAATGTTAAGCTGCTCCTGATCAACCTGAAACAGTTCATACTGACCTTCATTTTTCTTGAGATGTTTTTAGTATGACTTTTAAAATTTAGCTGAGAATCTAAAATCACTCCTAAATATTTTTCTTCTTCTACCTGATCGATAAGTTCAACATTCATTTTAATGTTAAGATCATTTATTATCCGCTTTCTTGTTATAGAAAAACACATAGATTTAGTTTTCCTCAGATTAAGTGTTAAACATGATTTGTTTAGCCAATCAAACACTTTCTCAAGACTTTTAGTCAATGTACTGCCGATAACAACAGGGCTTTTGCCGGACACATAAACCACAGTGTCATCGGCATACATCTGAATGCCAACTTCAGGACATACTTCAGGCAGCTCATTTACATACAGGCTGAAGAGAACAGGCCCCAGTATGGTTCCCTGCGGGATTCCGGTCTTAGTTTCACATGGGGCAGATTTTGCATGATCAATAACTACACATTGTTCTCGACCCTGTAAGTATGACTCGAACCATGATAATGCCTGGTGTGATGTATTATAAGATGATAGTTTTGAGATAAGACGGCTATGATTTACGGTGTCGAATGCCCTTTTTAAGTCCAGGAATACTGCACCCACGATGTTTCCTTTATCAAGCAGCTGCACAATATTTTCCAATAATGCGCAGATGGCGGTTTCAGTGGAATGGTTCTGTCTGAAAACATACTGTTGAGGGTGTATATACTGATGTATTTCTAAATATTGAGTTAATTGTTCTGAAACAATTTTCAAAAAAAAAAATTCATATTATTATTCAAATAGTTCAGGTCTGACAATATCATAGTCATGGAGGGAAAAGTAGGGCTTGGTACCGAATTCAATACTTTTTTAGGCACCGACCGAATTTCAATACCTAAGGAGTCAATCTCATCAGCATTAGGGAGCCAATAGGCATGCAGCATGCTTCTACCAAGATGTAATAATGTTTGTGATTGGTTGTCTAACCTTACATGTTCTACGTCGTAGAGACACGCAGGAAAAACTCTACGTTATGAGACGGCTCACGTATTAGGAGCTGAAAAATAAATAAATGATTTGTGCCGTAATGTTGTCATTCTTTTTTGTCCAAATGGATTTTATAAAATTGGTAGTCACGGTATTGTTATCGGTACCGGTATCGGAAGCTTTTAAATGATACCCAGCCCTAGAGAAAAGTGCCTGCAAAGAAGTGCTGTACTTTGTTGTTTCTCCTGTATCCGATGTGTGAAATGATCTCACGTATGTTCGTTAGGCGATCAGTGGATCAGTAATTCTTTGCCTTCAGCTCCGACGAGTGGAGGTGGACAGGTTGACCTCGTCTATCTCTCCGTCTGTCTGTGTGAAGACAGCGAGGCTCCAGTCTGACTGACCAGCTCAGCCAAACGGCTTTACAACTTTCAGTCGCCCACTGGATACAACTCACACACGAAGCAATTATGTTCTCCTTTACCCCCACAACCGCTTCCCGTCTCTTCTCTGAGAACTCTGCGAGTAAATGAGATGGAGAGGGAAAATGAGATTTGGACCATCTCCGCTGTCACTTAGCATTAGTTTACAGGCTCTCGCTGTGAGAGGGGGAGAGGAAGCACTTTGGAGTTTTCCAGTCAGGCGCAGTTTACTGCAAGTCATTCAGAGGGATGGTTGATGTGAGGGGGAGTAGATACAATCAGTTCATGTGCTGCAGGGTGTGGAGCAGGCCTCGCAAAACTCTTCAATTAACTCTTAAATTAGGTTTTCTGAAGTCAAGGCCTTCAGAGGACTTCAGTGGACACACAAAGAGTTGGTAGCACAGCTGAACAATCATTCAGTGTTGTTTATTGACTTTCCGTGCATCATCACGATGATATGATCAGATTGTGTCATTGTTACAAAATGTCAAATAGTCTAAATTAATGTTTTCAAGCTAATTAAAAAAGGTTTTGTTTTGCACATGCCAAGAACCTTTACGGATGTAATGCATAACCTGCTATGAACTAGTACCGCACAAGATGTCGTTTTTTTCGCGATATCAACTGGCGCAATAAACACACCGCGAAAGACACTCAGACATTTTTTGTGTTAGTTGAAAGAATATCAGTAGAAAACTGCACTTTAAAATGTATTTTTTTTTTTTTTTTTTTTTTAGTGCTGCCTTTTGTGTTCAGTTCAATGTTAAATATATTCAATAAAAGGATATTGGAAATGATTTCCTTTCGTTTGTTTTAAATTCAACAAGCAATTTGTTGTATTTTAGCAGCTTACTAAAAAGCAGCAGCAGATAGGCAGAACTTAGTACACTTTAATATCAGTTTATTTATCTTACTAATATTGTTATACTCAACATTATCGCATATTTTCCTCATATCGTGCAGCCCTACTATGAACATGCTTTCTTGAAACCTTTATTTTATGATTTTACATACACTTAACATACGTAACAATCTATTGGATAGAAATTCAGATTCATGTTGTGATGCTGGTTTGAACCATATTGCTAGAATCCAGCTGTACATTTCGCTTATTCATTTGGAAGACATTCACATGTGATTGTGACACTGCCAGATCTGTGTAACTGAGGGACGATTAAGACAGAGTTCCTGTAGCAACTGACGCTCACCTCTGGCTTCTCGCACTCATTTAGTCTTGGTGTGTTTCCCTCTGCAGGCGGAGTACGAGGTGACTCCAGATGAGAAGAGGAAGGAGTGCGGTCAGGAACTCATCGACAAATACTTCAACCCAAAGGTAGCTGCTGCTTTCATGGACCTCTTTCTATTTCTATATTTCCCCACAGCCATTCACTACCAACTGCGTTTCCTTTAAAATTATTTGGTGTGATTCGGTAAATGGTGAGCACTAAGGCCGTGGTTACACTTGTTTTTTCAATGTCACTTTTGTGATCAGATGCGCCAGATTGGAACTCTGTGTCCGCTTATAACAGGATCAGACTACACGATTTTCTTTCACGAAAGTCACTATATCAGACTAGACAGACATATTGCCAAAAAACCTTGCTGTGTCTTGGACAGAAGAGTGGCAACACTACAAGTATGACACCGACCAGCCCCCCAGACCGATTATCACCTGCTGTTGTGAAGATCACACGCAAGTTCATAGGTCGACGCGAGTTCATAGTTTGACGCTTTTGGTGGAGCGTCAGCCTCTCAAAAACTCACGAAAATCTTTTAAACTGTTGTTGGCGATCTGAAATAAGTACAGATTCAGCAACTGCATGGCCTATTTCTCGCTTAAAATGTTTTCAGAAAAAAAAAAGTTCGGTGAACTATTTTCGTAAAATAAGAGATCGTATTCCGAACAAGCCGCCATTATGGTCTGTTTTGAAATCCGAGAGCCCCACGTGTAGCGTTCGTCCAATCAGGTGCAGACATTGTGGTTGTAGGAGGGTGTAGCCTGTTTTCTTTGCTTGTCAGTGGTCAAAGTGAAGAGAAAGATAACAGATAACTGCTAGCGGCTAGCCCGCTAGCGTGCAATGGTGGGAAGCGGGGTGATCCCTGCCGTGAAAACATCGCCTATACGGGCACTGTGTGTATCTTTCCTCCACCAGACAGCAGCAGTAGCGTCTTTCCTTCTTTTCGCCATGTTTACATACCGGTATGTGCGCCAGAGAGCCTTCTGCTCTTTATAAGCATCTGAAAATTCTGCACACTTTGACTTTGTACAGAAAGTAATTTTCCCCATGTTATAAATGTACGCAAAATGAATACCCTACACAAATACACATCAACTTGAACTCTGTCTTAAGATAGGTAATCCATTACTTTAACAGGTTAAGCACAGTGACAATGCACATTAATTTACAATATTATTAAGTAAATATGGCCAAATTGCTACGTTACGTCTCCAGGTTAAAGTTCCTCCTGTTTTTCCTGATAACTGTCTGTCTGTTTTTCACCTGCATGTGTCTGAATCTGTGTGAATTTATTCAAGTCTGAACATGCAGAAGTCTGTAGAGCGACGAGGATAATAATCTATCGGCCCCATCCTAAACCCAGTTCATCCGGCTTTCCTCTGTGAGTTGAGTCACTGTGTTTACCTGGACTTAACGTGTGTCTTTTCGGTGCAGTCAGAGGACCGCGTGCCTGAGGTGGAGGAGGCCATGATGGCTCAGTGCGGCGAGAAGCTGCAGCAGGAGGCCTGCAAAGAGCTCTTCAAGGACTGTACCAAGTAAGATCACATGGGTTCCATCTGGGCTCTTTTATGTTTATTTTGGTCCATTATTATTTTGTTGAGCCCCTTACAGACAAAGAAATCAGACGCATTGCTCAGTCTGAGCTGTCATGTCCTTGGTCTTAATTCTGGAAGTTTGGTTGTTTTAATGACATGAAAAGGAATTTACGCTCAATGATTACAAACATATTACACATGTTGGTTGATATGAACTATTTCATTGGACTAAAACAGACTAGTTTTTGGCAAAAACAAATTAACGTAAAACCGGATTTACACACCTGTCAAGATTTAATTGAGGCGTTAAATGAATAGGTAAAATGTGAAATTACGTGATTTCTTTTTTTTTTTAATGGTTAGAGAATTTGATTTCCCCCCTCCGAGGGTCCACGACGATGCAGGATGACATCGCCGAAAACTGTCCAGTGAATGAGTTACCACTAGGGCTGCCCCCTCTTGGTTGATTAGTCGAATATTCTGTCGTTTTGGTCTTAGAAAAATCTTTTCATGCTGAAAAATAATATTTCCAAGAAACTTATGAGCACATTTCTGGTATCACAATATTTAGAGTTGTGCTTTTGCATGAAACTCAGTTTTTACAAATCTGTTGATTAAATTAACTAGTCGATTAGTCAACAAAATCACATTATTGTTAAGTCAACTAAGAATTTCTTTAGTCGAGGACAGCCCTAGTTACCACACAGCTTATAACACACAATAACAAGTCAGTGTGAAGCTTCTTTGGTCTGGACCAAATCAATTTAACTACAGGTGTGAAAGTGACCCGAATGTAAATTCAAACTGTAAACACAGACAGAGACTTAGCTGCAAACTAACAGAAGTCATACCATTATGTGTATGAGACTACCTTGACTTTATTATACTGTGGTACATTTGGAAAATTACATGATAAGACATGTAGGCAAACCAAAGCAAGTTTTACTGAATTTAACCATAACAGATCAAATTGTTGATGATTGAAATCTATTTTCCATTATAAAACATTTCTTCACACAAAGGGTAACAGTGATCAGTGCCAGCTATTAGCCCAAAACGCCCTTACCGTCACCCCTCTCTATTTCTGTGAGGTATCTGTTCTCTAGACATTAAAAAACAAAAACCTTTGGTGCAGCTACAATCATGCAAAGCACATCAAAACAAGTGCTGCTGGCCCCGCAGAAAGCCGACAGCTTGGATTCTGACCTGAATGTCAGCTCTGTCTCTGCTTCGGCTTTTTTGGCAAAGTCTCAATTCTTTCAAGGCCAAGTCAAGTCACGAGACGCTGTGGTGTTCAAGTCGAGTCTCGACACGTGTTGGATTCTGATTGGCCCAGAGGACTGCATTAGGAAGTGAGGAGGCAACATGTTTAACGTGCACCTTGGCTGCACAGTCCAAAAGCCTGAAAATGTTCTTTCTCCATAGAATTTAAGTTTCCCAACATGTCCCCATTAAAGGTAAACTTTGCCGATTTTCAACCAGCTTTGTGTCACTGCAGCGCTGGCAGACACACAAAAAAACATTTTCCACCCAAAGTTCTTGGGACTTCCTGGAACAACTTTTTAAAGAAATAAAAAGGTTGCTTCAGAATGTTGTTATCTGCGGTTCCACCGTGGTTTTAAGACCTGTAAAGATTAGGCAAATGAATCCGCTGACGTATGAAAAAGATAATGGGACGAGGGCTGCTGGTGGTCGCAGTGGTACACACACTCTGCAGCCTGCAGTTCAGTGTGCCTGCATGTTTCATCTATATTTTTTTGTCTAAAACCTGCATAATATTTACTGCTGCACGTTGGAAGTAAGTAGTAAGTAATAAGAAATTAAACTTAAGAGTGTCTGTCTCCACAGTAAATTATCTGTTGAGTGTTTGATGGTTATTTTATTATTAGTGCTTTAGAACGTAACCGCTGTAAAACAATCAGAAAATAACGTTTCCTCTGATTCACAGCCGGGCTCTCAGTTCGATCGTGCGATCTCTCTCTCTTTTTCTCTCTGTCTTTTTTAAAATGAGTCTGAATGTGGACAGCGAAGCCTAACTTTACTTTTAATGTTATCAAACAAAGAGAATTGTTCTCCCCTCGTCCTCAAATGGTCTTGGAGTACTTCCTTGTTTAGCGATTTAAGCAGTTGGAGTGTTGAAGCAGCGGCGCTGTGTATGTTTGACCAATCAGCGCCGATCATCCCTGCAAACTAGAGCTTAGATCTGGCACAAAAAATCAAGCCCAACCCTACCCGAGCCCGTGCACGTTGTGTCCGAGCCCTGCCCGGCCCGACACATTAACTGTAATTATGAGCCAGAGCCCGATTTAAACCCGACAATTTTTTAATACGTGGGCCGTTATAACTGACGTTCTCAACTACAATTCCAAGTTGTTTGAACTACAGAAATCTGTTTAGAATTATCTTAATAAATACAGGTAATGCAACAAGGACGAAGCATGTAAACTGCGCTGTTTATTCAGAATGTCAGGACATCCACCCAGAGCTACGGGAGAAGCTGGAGAGGCATAGCTTTCTCCCCACCGAATAAGGCTAATAAAGTAATGATTAAAAAAACACAAATGCTTGGTCAAGGGCCCGGCCGGCCCGGCCCGGCCTGAGGATAGCAGCGAAAAATATTGGCCCGACTGGTTTACCTTTAACAAGCTTAAAGCTATAGTGCATAGTTTCTGTCGCCCCCATGAAGAATCCTAAGTAATGACAACAAAACTGTCGGCGCGTCCACATGATACAAGCCTTCCGTGACTGCGCACCCCTCCTCCTCCATGCAGTTGCTAGTAGCCGAGGAGGACACGGAGGATTAAAAAAACATGGAAGAGGTCTTCAGAAGAGGTCATTATCTTCACTCGAGTTTCTGCGCCGGAAAGTCGCCGGACGCCACAATCTTCTGAACATAGTCATACTGAGAAATCCAGAGAGAGTTTTGAGGAGCTGATAGTCTTAATTAGCTTTGTAGCAACTCATTTGGCAATGGCTTGAATGTAATGGACGTTTATTAGTATAAAAAAGTTACGCACTAAAGCTTTAATGAGCGCCAACAGTGGGATACACTGGGTTTTGCATGCGGTCCTATCTTATTGTTGAAGGTTGTTGGGGCTTTACGCAACCTGAAAGGGACTACTGCAGACATTACTCAGAGCTGAAAAAAGTCTCACAAACATACTGAAAACAAAGTTCATGACAGAGCAGCTTCAGGCCTGTGACATCAAGTCTTGCTTTTGTAACTCTGGATGTGTTCTCCAGAATTTCCCAAATGAGGAAGTTCAGTTCATAACGGTTAAGAGCACTCTGCAATTATAATGCCGGCTGTTTATCGTGGTCGGAACATTAGGCTGTAATGTAAATAACTCATGGGGCAGTCAGGACTCAGAAGAAATTAGAATGTATACATCTTTTTTTAATATATATATATATATATATATATATATATATATATATATATATATATATATATATATAGATAAATACATTTAAAAAAGAAATAATAAACAAGATACTTATTTAGGTTATAAGAAATCAGAGTATTTGAAGTAAATGAAGACTGAAAAGAGATGAACAAACACAAGACAAAAGATTGATTTTGGATGAGAAAGAGTTGATTGTTGATTCCATAAACACCACACACACATTGAGTAACATCCTGTAACGGCTCTGTTGGTGCTTGTTGCGTAGGCGAGGCAGCACAGAGGGCAGTTTGTTTTCAAGCCACATCAAGTACAAGATATGAGTAATTTACTACGCTGCTGTACACTGTAACATTACAAACTCTGCACTCTGCCAGTTTGTTTTACTCCAATACAATCTCTGGTAAGAAGGTAAGGAGAAGAAGTCTGGGGATATTCTACATGTTTCCTTATTTTCAACATATCCTATGAAATTCCTTAAAACTCTTATTGTGTGAGTTCCCCAACCCTAAGGGCCCCAACCAAACCAATAATATACTGCTACCTTTTTGCCCTTTTGACTAAATGTGTAATCAGAAAGTTCTTGGGGGTTACGATATGATTCAAAATAAGTTTGCTTTAATTCTAATGCAAACAAGTGTGCAAGGGTTTTGATCTCGGGGTTGTTCACATCGTTGCAAAAGCCTGCCAGTAACATATTTGTACAAAAAGAGCAAATATCTCAATTCTTTTATTTCAATACATCGCATATTCCCCACACACTTTTTACTGCTTTATTTGTCAGTGTCTCAGTCAGACAGTGATCTAGAGCATGACGTGTTTCCTATGCCTAAAAACAAGAGTAAATACTTTTGTACTTTATGTATCTGTATTAGCTCATTGCAGTAGCTGCTTTCTCAGAAGGTTATTGAATCTGAAATTAATCCTAAAGCTTCCTTTCATTTGAAATTGGGCTGGTTAGATTTCTTCCTCCATAGCATCATAGTTAGAAACAGCTGACTGAACTGTTGCTCGCAGCACAGAGTGAACTGTGTTCATCAAGTAGAAACCATGACATATAAGAAACCATATTATTATACAAGGAACATTTTTTTGTGAATTGAATGAATGAATTAATGAAAACTTTATTGAACAACAATCAACAAGAGGTGTTCAAAAGGATAAAAACACAATAAAGCCCAAAGGCTTGTTTCCATTGTGGTCCCTAAGATGGAAGGGGAGTAACACCACATGGACTAAAAACACTGAGGACAAAGGGGAAAGGGGTCAACTAATAATCAAGACAGACAAATAAAAAACAGGGACTAGGTTCCCTGACAGACATGCAGACACATAAACAGACAATACAGTACAAACAACAGTACAATATTCCTAGTACTTCAAGGATCTTTTGAGTTTGTTTATGGACTTGATAACCATTTTTTTATTGAAGATTTAAAATGAAAGTAGGAGGAGCTCAACAATTTAAGGTTGGAAGGTAAGCCATTCCACAAGACAGCTGCCGAGTATAGGAAAGAGTACTTTCCCATACAGCTCTTAAAACAGCAGGGCCTGTAATCTGTGGAACTCCCCCTGGTGGAATAGCTAGGCATATCACTATTTTTTGAAAAGTAATTACATAAATACTTGGGTGCCAGGTTATTTCTTATCTTATAAACTAAACACAGTTTAAGTTGGGGAAGATAGGAATGCCCATTCTAATATAAACCCCCCAGCTACTGTTAGCAAACTTCAAAATCGAAATCACTTTGCTGACTCGACTTCTGCTGCTGTTACACTATGTTTTATCATGTCATAGCTAGCCTCGCTTTGCCAGACCTTCTGGCTGGTAAAAACAACATTCCAGAATGGGAGAAAAATGTGCTCTGGTTTATTGGCATTTCTTTAAACCAATCACAATCGTCTTGGTGGCGCTAAGCGCCGGACGGAGCCATGGTGCCTCTGCAAAATAGCTTCTGGAAGGTACTTGATTAGGTGGAACATGTGAGTGTTCAAAAGTTGTTTTAGTCGTTCAACAGAAAACTCAGATTGGACAGATAGTCTAGCTAGCTGTCTGGATTTACCCTGCAGAGATCTGAGGAGCAGTTAACCATAGTCCTCAGAAATCCACCGGAGTTTAAAACGCCAACACAAAGAAAGAGGAATGTGACGGACATCCGGCCGAAATGAGGGACATCCGGCGGAATATCCGGCGGCACCGGAGCAATCCCGGAAATGAAACGTTGTCGATATAGACTATATCATTGATAAACGTCAATGGTTTTATAAAAAAAATAAAATCAGGCAAAAACTGCCCTTTGCAACACTATTGATAGTATAATAAAGACAACCATCACAATTGAGAATCTAGTTCTTGATAATATTTGATATATTTGAAAAAATGACGATCGATTATCAAAATAGATAATGGATAAAGGAGCTCCAAGCTGTTTCAGCTCTACAATTATAATTCACTGAATGAAAAATAGCAGATTTAGTGTTAATTTACTCTTTAAAGCAACTATGGCTACAACTAACACTTTTTTTTAAATTGATGAATCTACAGTTTACTTTTTCAAATAATCAATTAATTCAAAATGTCAGGCAATACTGAAAAATGCCTAATTGTTTCCCATATTCCAACTAACAGTCCAAAACCGAAAGATATTCAGTTTATAATTACATGAAACCGAGAAAAACGGTAAATTCTCACATCAGGGAAGCTGGAAGCGGAGAATGTTAGGCATTTAAAGTTAATAAACGATTAATCGATCATCAACATTGTTAATTTTCTGTGAAGCGAATAGTCAATCAATTAATTGATCAATAGTTTCAGATCTGAAAGCAACTAACTCAAGTGTTCAGCTAAAGTTCAACGAGACTGACATTAAGACTATGCAGCTTTTTTGGACTGAGAATGACCTGCAGATGCTCTTTGTTGTTGTGTTTTCTCCAGATTGATCCACGACTACCTGAGCGTGGCGCCCTTCGCAGACTACCTCGACAGCATGTACTACAACAGGTTCCTCCAGTGGAAATGGCTGGAGAGGTAAAGTTTGTGATGACCGAGTGAAATTAACTGTTCTGTCTCATCTCTGTTTCTTTCTTTCTGTGTATTTGTTTGTCTTTCTACTGCTGTTTCTCCCTTTTATGCACATTAGCATAATGCATTATTTCAGGGGTGTCAAACTTAGTTTCACTGATGGCCACATTGTAAAATGAGAATCATATCAAGGGCCAGACATGTATAATTTATTGACATGCTTTTATTTAAATCGAAAAAGTAAAATATTTCTGACCTTATTATTGTATGTCTCATATATAGCCTTCTCATTTACAGTTTGGGCCACATAAAGCCCTAAAAAATTCCTTTAGTCATCATAGAGTTTAGTAAATCAAGCAAAACAAAGTAATTGGAGTTTAAAAAACAGTTTCCCGTCTTTTCGGTTTGGTGCAGAACTAGACGGGTCAAAATGTGTTACTCCTTTGTCGAACTTTCTCTCTGCGTATTTGTTTGTCTTTCTACTGCTGTTTATCCCTTTTATGTACATGAGCATAATGCATTATTTCATTACACACACACACACACACACACACACACACACACACACACACACACACACACACACACACACACACACACATACACACACGTTTCACTATCTTTGTGGGGACCTGTCATTGACATAATGCATTGCCTAACCCCTTACCCTAACCTTAACCATCACACTAAATGCCTAACCTTAACCCTTACCCTCACCCTAACCATAACCTAATTCTAACCCTAATCCTAAAACCAAGTCTTAACCCTCAAACAGACCTTTAAAGTTGTGGGGTCCAGCATTTTGGACCCCACGAATATAGTTAAACAAAACCACACACACACACACACACACACACACACACACACACACACACACACATATATATGTACCACCTAAAAGCTCACTTGGGCTGATTTAGAGGCTACATTAGCCTTAAGCTCCACCACAGTTCCAGTAACAACATGCTCAGCGAGTTGCTTCATTCCTTCCTCTCCCCAGTGTCCTCATGTCGTCGGATTCACGGGGGGGAGAGCAACGCAATCCATGCATTTCAGTTTGATATCAACATAATACATTTCAAGACGGAGTTTGAAATTGCTCAACGGCAAAGTTTCACAGTTTACTTCCTGCAGTGAGGTGACTTTCAGAGCAAGCTGTTGTAAAAAGGTAGATGCAAGTGATTTTACTGTTACAGATAATACCTGAGCAGGGTTTGTTTATGTAATTATAGATGGTTGCAGGAGGTGCAGCAGGTAATTCTGGTCTCATAATCACAGTATAAGTTTAAGGTAGAAACTTTCATACTTTTTTTTACTCTAATCTAAGTTTTTTTTTTTTTTACATTGAAAGCCTTATTAAAAATGATCTTTTCAAGAGTGTTCTTGCCAAGATAGACAACAACAACAATGAGTTACAGAAAACAAACTATGTCACGCAATCTGAATTATGTGCACCTTTAAAACAACACAAAATACCTCAAAAGAACAGTTTCTGTGGCAATGATTTAAAGTCACAGAGAGTCCAAATTTTGTTATTTTTAAACGCAGTAGCAGAAGGCGTTTAGAAGGAGGAAGCAGCATACAGTATATAAAAGTTCCTTTACCTGGTTTAGTGTATACTTTGCTAATTTTCAATGAATATAAGTCCCAGGAACAGAAGCAAAGCTCTCCACACATGTATGGGGGTGTGTGGCTCAGAGGTTGACATCTGAGCACAGTTTGTGTGGGGAAATAATATAATTAAATGTTGAGTATAATTAAAGCACAACACAGTTTGATCATGTACAAAACGTGTCTAGTGTTCAATGAGGTATATCTGCAGCATGATTCACATGGTTAACCCCTTGCATCAAGCATGAATATGGCTTAAACTTCACATTACATTTCTGTTTAACAAAATAGCGTGATGTACCGGTTCTAATGCAGTTATAAATGAATATTGATCGGAGTGAGCACAAACTGTAAACAGTGAATGAGAACGAGGCTACAGTTTGTAGTCTGTTTGTGCGATAATGTACTGAAGACACATGCTAGAATTAGAACAGTGCAGCTGTGTTTCTATTGGCCGACATCTGCACCGTCAAAGATTACCAAAGGTTTAACCCTGACTTGGAAATCGCACTGAAGCAGGAAACACACTTGAACTTATTTGTCATACAGCTTCAATAGAAGAGAATGGAAAAATAGTCTATGGACGGAAGTGAAACATGGCTGAATCTTTACTCTAAAAATACAGTATGTTGTCACACAGTTGGACTGCTAATTTAGCATGAGAATGAATTGGACAATACTGCTGGAACTGAAAATTTGATCCAGTTATATTACTGGCACACAGGAAATACTGGGATCTCAATTCCTGGTATTCAACCGTAAGAAACCTCAAGCCTCTTTACTGTGTGCAGTCCGTTCGTTTTTGTACATAGAGTCTTCCACGGTAAACAGACGAAATTCGAAATTCACTCGTCAGTGATTTCACGGACAAACTGTGTTTCTCCCAAGGCAGTAGGAAAAACAGTTTAGTCGACTTTGAAGAAGGGCGGTGTCGGTGTTGTGCGATTTCCTTCTAGAGAACGTTGTTCTCTCTTCTGCAGATATGAAAACACTGGTGCGTGTTTTCATGGGATCCAAGGCATTCACCAGAACACCAAAATAAATCCACTTTTCTGGGAAATGGAGCTATTTCGCACAAGCACTTGCATGCTCCCTTCAGCAACGGTGTTGCAATGGAAGACGGGGAGGAGCGAGTGTTCAGAAAGTTTTATACTCTCACAGCACCGGATGCGGCGTTCAAAGTCCGCTGACCAATGGGACTTCAGAGTGTTCTTGAAGGTGTGTGAACTACACGCCTGTAGTTCTTAGACTTCCGGCCAGTTGAACCCTCTCCACGTAGAGGTAACATCTAGGTGTGAACTTTAGGCTGCAAATGGAGGCCCAGATTCCTTTGTTTAGGAAAAGCACATGTTGGTCATGACTTCTTTGTCTCAGAATCAGATGCTCTGAGGCCTCTGTTTAAAAGATAATGTTTAACCTACTGCTTGTTGGGCCCAACAACAATAATGGTTGTTATGAGTTTTATACGGTTTGTGTATAGACAGAGAAAGTTTGTCTGGGTCCGTGTCCCACCAGAGACCTCTGATGGTTCCCAGACTCCACCTTGAAGACCTCTGTGATGCTGTGAACGTGCAGTCTATCCTGGTACACTTTAAGGATGAGCTGAAACAACCCACATTGGAGGCCAAGCCATCCACAGGGATTCTCGTTTTTTTAGTGACGTAAATTCAAAAGATCAGCCCTGAAACCACAAGGTGAAGGAGTAAGGGAGGAATATATAGAGAATAAAATGATAGCGAGATAGAAATTTAGCCCGAGGCAAGAAAAGCAATTTAAAAACCTGTGACGTCACCACAATGTAAAGTCTATGGGCCACTGGAAGAAACACTGTCCATATTGAGTGGGCCGAATATATTACAGAAGTAACCCCTGGATGCTAAGAAACATTTTTTCCGTATGCGCCAGACGAGCAATTCTTATTGAACTCAACTTCCGGGATTGCTCCGGTGCCGCAGGAAATTCCGCCGGATGCATGTATTTTCCGTTTCCTTACGCTTTCTTTGTGCTGGAATTTTAAACTCCGGTGGATTTATGAGGATGATTAACTGCTCCTCAGATCTCTGCATCGTAAATCCAGACAGCTATTTTACAGCGGCTCCGTGCGAAGTTTAGCACCGCCCATGACGATTGTGATTGGTTTATTATATTATATGGATTTGGAAATGCTAATAAACCAGAGCACGTTTTTCTCACATCCCGGAATGCTGTGTGGACTAGCCAGACCTTCCTCTGGCTCTGCAGCGTGTGGATGGTCTGGCAAAGCGAGACTAGTGAACTATAGACCTAATCATGTTTACAATAACTTCCGGGTAGAAAACTCCTGCGTACCATACATACACTTTTACAGCGCTGAGCAAACAGGGTTGAGGAACAACTGGATATACTTTCATCTCATTCATCTAAAATGCATGTTTGATGCTTTTATATGTCAACACTTTTACTAACGTTAGGATTGCAGACCTAATTTACCTGTCGGGATTCACAGACTAAAGAAAATGACACCACCCAAACTAGCAGTCAGTCCGACCGGCGGTGAGATGTTGCTGTTCGTAACGCTAGATTAGGTTTAGATTAGGTTGCTCATTAGCTTTGTTTCTGATAGTTAAATGAGACCATTTTTACAGTTCTCGTACCTGTTTGTTAAATATGTAGCTACAGCCAGTCGGTTAGCTTAGCTTAGTATAAAGACTGGAAACGGGGAAACAGCTAGCCTGGCTCTGTACAAAAGGTAAAAAAAACTGCCTACCAGCACCTTAAAGACCTTAAATCTTTGTTTATGACGTAGAAAAACGTTTGTGTTGCTTGTAGTTCATACATATGATTAATTTGTGTTTGTGTTACTTTATGAATGGTTGTTAGCTAGCTAGCTGTTATTGCTAGCTGTACTAAACTGCTAGAGTTCACTTTATTGTTCTTCTGTTGTTTTTGACAGTTACCAAACAGCTTCAGGTGCATTACCACCACCCTCTGAACTGGAGAAGGGCTGATCCCCATTTACATGTAGCTGGGAAACCCAAGACCAATTGTTATCAGATTAGCGATTTGACCAACAGGACGCATATATGTGGCTAAGTTTAAAAGAAAGTGTATAAAATCTCATCTGGATTTTACCTGGATACACCGGACACAGGAAATTGCATACATTGTATGTACATTGTGTCATAATCTTCCTGCCTTTGGTCAGAGCACAACATCATGAGACTAAATTATGTAAATCTAAAAGGAGAACTATGTCCTGTCCTGTCGCAGGCCTCAGGCCATCTGGTTGTTTACAGAGAAGCAGCACATTCTTTTGACACAAGTTTTTCACGCCAACAACACCTGCATTTTCCAAAATACTGGGTCATTATTTTGAATACAGGTATGAGTAAAACGTAGCTGCATTTTGCTCATAACAGATATTGTAAAGTAGAGCGACTGAGGATACAAAACAAAGCTTACGAGTTGAATTTAGCTGACAAACTTATGTCCTTTCATCAAATATGAAGACATACATTAACCGTTTTTTTAAGTTTTAAGTTATGTGAGCAGATAATTAAGATCTGTGTGCAATAAGCAGACAGGACTAGGACTTCAGGGCTTAACTGAAAGGAACAAAAAAACATGTAGGACATAAATATTAAGGCTAGTAGTAGTATAGTCTCTACACTAGAGCATTGACCGGCCATCTAAAGGGACTGGTATACCAACAGACTAATGGGCTGATTGAACAGGGCTGGGTAATGGCTGATGAAAGGCAGCTGCACATGCAGGAGTGCAGTCTAACTGCGTGTTAATTACTGCTCATGCACACGCATTCATTTTCCCTTGTGGGGGGAGGGGCTTAGGAGACCCTTTTGGGCTTTAGCAGAAAGGGGGGAGGGACTGAGAAGTTGTCGATGTTCAAATTTTTTGGCTAAGTCCTGGGTCTTCACAATCCTACCTATAGCACCTTTAAGTAAAAGTACTAATAACACACTGTAAAAAATACTCTGTTACAAGTAAAAGTCAGTTGGATATGTTACTTTAGTACAAGTATGTAAGTATCATCAGGAAAATGTACTTTAAGTATTAAAAAAATGCATGTTTACTAACTAATGATAAATAATGCATAATGAATACCTTAGTCAACATGAAAAAACATGAGCATTGTTAATAAATGTTTATTAGACACCTTATTTAACTGTAATTAACAGTTAATTAATGCTTATTAATGCATTAAGTAATGCTTATTAATGTACCCTTATTGTAAAGTGTTACCTTAAAATCTAATCTGACACAAATAAATATTAGTATACGCTCCACGTTTCCAGGCCGCTTTGTTTAGATTTTTCTATGACGGTTGAGCAGAGGACCAAAATTCTGCAAAAAGTGCTGGTCAGCTAAGTAGTCTTGTTCACTCATTCTTTAATCATATATATTGATTTAAATCAACTTTTTTGGCAACTAAGCTTTAAACTATTTGAGAAATGTTGGCTTTAAGTTGCTGAAGAAAGAATATTCTTATATTTAGGAAAGGAAGTACCAAAACAGTGTTTAATGGTTTTGCTTCTGAAACTCATATAATAAACCAACGCTAGCACCAAACCATTTCAAGACCTAGTTATCGGAGAACTGGTTATACTCCATGGAAATCAACTGAAAATACTCATTCACATAACACTGGTGACTAACAGCAGGTGACAGTGTAATAGCTGCTGTGTATAAGGCTGATTTTAAACATTTAAACAGGTTCAGCGGTCCAGTTTGCATACGTTGCAGTGACTGAATCCATCCAACATGTGGCGCTACGGAAGAAAGTACAACTGAGGCAATTTAAATGTTATGTTTTGAATGTTATACCTATTATCACCTGAACCCAAACTTAGCATTTTCTTTTGGCATCTATCCAACAATTAACAAATTTGTTTTCTAACAGGCATTAAAGCCTTAAAAGCTGCCAGAGTAGCTGCAGAACTTCAGTCTTGACTTTTGGTCTTCACTGCTCATCTTAAATGTCACAATACATTGATTCACTGAGGAAGTCGGTGGGTTAATATGGAGCTAAATACAAGAATACACAAACCAACACCAATTATTGAAAGACGTAGTGTTAAAAAAACAAGCAGGAGAAGTACCATCACAAGATTTATTAAGCAGTAAATGACTCATCCTGTTTTAATGAGTGCATTGAATTTATTTTGCTTGAATGAACAAACTGTCCAATGGGAGATGAGACGGGAGTTTCTGAAACCAGAGGGAACCAGTTTGTCATTACCAACTCTGTTTCTCTTGAATCCATCCACTGACGACTGAATGTGGTCTCAAAAACAGTTTTTAAGATCACTGCACTGTTGAAACACAGCGAGCTTTCATTGCAGCAGTCATACAAAGTTGTCTGTGTTTTTGGTCTTTCTGTTTTGTTATGTTGAGATTATTTTATTTGTACACTCCACCAGCATTAAAATTTACATTAAAGCACAGCAACATCTTTTCTAGGGCTGCAACTAACGATTATTTTTTTAATTGTGGATTAATCTGTCCATTATTTTCTCGATTAATTGATAAGTTGTTTAGTTTTTAAAACTTTAGCGTGTAACGTTTTGATATTAATGAACATCTGTTACATTCAAGCCATTGCCAAATGAGTTGCTAGAAAGTTGATTAAGGCTATCAGCTCCACACAACTCTCTCTGTATTTCTCAGTATGACTATGTTCAGAAGATTGGGGCGTCCGGCGACTTTTGCGCGCAGAAACTCAGGTGAAGATAATTACTTCTTCTGAAGAGTGCATCATGTTTTTAATCCTCCGCGTCCTCCTTGGCTACTAGCAACTGTGTGGAGGAGGGGTAAGGGTGAAGCTCGATCACGGAAGGCTTGTATCATGTGGACGCGCCGACAGTTTTGTTGTCATTACTCAGAATTCCTCATGGGGGCGACAGAAACTACGCACTATAGCTTTAAAATGTCAAAGAATAGTGAAAAATGCCAATCAGTTTTTCACTTCACTCTACTGTGAAATACTACTGTGCAATATTTATGCTCGTTACAAATGACATATCCCCCATAGTTGCATCCTCCAGTTACAAGTATTCATAATTTATTATATTTTTTGCACTCTTTTGTTTAGTATATACATTTTATTGTCTTATTGTATTTTAATTTATTTACCTTGTATAATCTTTTTCTATTTTAGTCGGTGTGCTTTTCTTTGCCCTTAACCCTTTTTTACTCTTTTTACTCTTTACTTGACTCAAAGAGCCTGCACAAGAATTAGTATATGTGCCTGGACTGGTTGGTGTATGCACATATGGCAAATAAAAAAAATATTGAATCCAAGCCCAAGATGACGTCCTCAAACTTCTTGTTCTGTCCACAACTCAAAGATATTTAGTTTACTGTAACTTTTTCTTAAAAAATGACTCAAACCGATTAATCGATTATCAAAATAGATGCCGATTAATTTTATAGTTGACAAGTAATCGATTTTTCGACAAATCTTTGCAGCTCTGATCTTCCCCCCCCGAAAGATCTGACCGAATAACCAGGTTCTTAAAAGTGCTAACAGTTTAATAGTTTATGTTCAACATTTTGAACCTCATTAGCAGTCATCTTTTCCACATCTGCAGGTGCATTTTCAAAAATTAAAGTATCTTTTTCACCATAACATAAAACCAAGTAATTCATGATGCTCCAAAAACATTTGTACCCGACAAACTACTTTCCACTTTATGTATTATCATCTCAAATGTGTCCTAAAATAGTTTTTCGTTCTAATGTATGTATTTTTAACACGGCAGTGTTAATAACTTGATCTTAATTTTACCCTTACATGTGTTGCGGTGTGTGTTATAAATTAGTTTCTCTTTGTGTCCAACAGGCAACCGGTGACAAAAAATACATTCCGACAGTACAGAGTTTTAGGGAAAGGAGGCTTTGGAGAGGTGAGTACATTCAGTTTTCTCTATTTAAAATCACTCAACACACAACAGAACAACTCACAAACTGTTGTAACTAAGCTGTGAGCATTAACAATTTTTTGGGACAATATTGGTGTTCAGTAAAAATAGAATCATCACGTTCATGCGTACAGCTACGATTTACACCCGAATGCAGCCGAAGTAGAGTTGAAAAGTTAATTTTCATCACATTCTCCTTTTAGATTACCAACCATGTAAAATCAAAGGAGATGTCTCCTTGAATCGCTGCTCTGAACGTGTGAGCGTCCTGTTTGATGTCCCCGAGCTGCCGTTCTGTGTTACCTTATGATTAGATCATTTACAACCACGGTCTTGTTTGGGCCCCTGGTGCTTTTAGAGATGTGAAGTCATGAGATGGACGGCGATGAAGTCCTCTCTGTTCTATTAAGAGAGTGTATTGTATCTTTTGTTGGTGCAGCTTTTTTTATATGTATAAATGGAATTCTCTCGTCTCGTCTCCTCCCCCTTTACTCTGCAGGTGTGTGCGTGTCAGGTACGGGCCACGGGAAAAATGTACGCCTGTAAGAAACTGGAAAAGAAGAGGATAAAGAAGAGGAAAGGAGAGTCCATGGCGCTCAATGAGAAACAGATCCTGGAGAAGGTCAACAGCAGATTTGTAGTAAGCCTCTCATCTTATCCACTTTTGCATTCGTTTCTATGCAAATTTTGAGTTTGCATATGGAAAAACCTAAAGGGAGATAGACAGAAAGCAACAGTTAATAACAATAAGCAGACACGCAAGATATTGGATATTAAAAGTAAAAAAAAAAATCCCAGTTAGGTTTATAATTTGAAAGTACAAGTACCGTAGAAAGCAACATTATTGGTTAAACAGAACGATGACCATTACATAACTAGTACCTTTAGTGAACGTTATTGCATGTATGAATTAGAATTAATTCCTGCATTTTTACATACATTCAGTTCAGCAAATAACATTATCATGAAATTTGTTATAATATAACAAACATTTTTATTTATTTATTCATTTTATTTGTTAGGGACCATGTACAATTTTTAACATAGATGTTGCCTTTTGAAGCATTGTGCCAGAGTTAGCCTTAGGCTAATTTACATCTGCAGTCCCTGCATGAAATGTTATGTAGATTGGTGTATTAATAATGCACTAACACTACTCAAATATATCCATAAATACTTAAGATATTATGTTTAGTTTCCTTGTTAAATACTTTATGATAAGTAGTAGTTATTTGCATATTTTCTGGAAAGAACACTGGTCTTTTCTGCTTTATCTTTGACTTGAAAGTGTCAAACATGACGTGTGACATGATGTGAAAGTTCATGACACAAAGGAGTATAATATTAGATGATACAGCTGTCTTTCTTCTATACTTTTCCTAAAGTCTAAAAATCCCATTAAAAGTCCAAAACCAACAATATGTTAATCCATCACTCAATACTTTCTGACTTTCGGATTCCATTAGTTCCTTCTGAAGGCATAAATCACAGTCACTTGGCGTTCTTTTTTGACAAGAAAAAGTTGACTAGGGCGCTTTTGTAGTGAAAAAAAAAAGCTGGCAGTGTTTTGGTTCCAAAAAGCAGCCGAGAGCGTCTTTTGTTGCTATAACAACAGCTACTGCTACAGTATCCTAGCTAGAGCGCTATGTGGAGCGGTGCTAACGTTAGATCAAACTTAGCGGTGGAGCGAGCTAGAGAAAGAACAGAGAGAGAGAGTGGTGCTGCTAACGTTACATAAAACAAGTTCCCTGTACAGGGAGCACCCGGTCATATAACTCACTGTGCTCCGACTCCATTTTCTCTTGTTATGGAAACGACAGGTCTGGCTACTCCGCTTGTCATTGATCGTCTGTCCAAAAAGTGACGTAGGGCGTTTTTGTTTTTCAGAAAAGTTGAGCTTTTTTCAACTTCAAAAAGACGCTCCGAGCTGCAGAAAAAAAAACATTGGCGATGGTGTTTAAAAAAGCACTCAGGACTTTTTGGAAAACATAGATTACTCCATAGGATTATAATGTAAAACAGAAGCTGGCAGATTAAAAAAGACGCCAAGTGTGAACATAGCCTTATATGGTTTTATTTAAAAAATAAAAATAAATAAAAAAAGGCTCAGTAATTCTATAAAACAGCAGGTCACTGCAGTTTTTAATATAAAGTTAGTCAAACAAGATGAAATAGCGCATTTGTTGAAGAGTTCAACATATAGAATATCACCAGACCTATCCTATAAAATTAATATTTTAGAAGGTGTAATTATGTGTTTCCTTTTACCACATTCAACAGTAACCAACAGGTGACATTTCTTTCTTCCAAAATAAGACATTTATAGAGTGAAAAGCTTCACATATTTCCTCCTGAGTTTCCCCTCTGCAACATTAACAACTGCAGTAATTAAAAGACAACATGGAGGTTTGTTCTGTCTCTGGTTTGGTTTGATTCTCTGCCAGACAACCCTTACTTTAGCTTATTTAATTTGGACTCTAGTCAGTTGACTGGTCCCGGGCTCCCAGGGCTGCAGAGTCCCTCAGGGTTTAAGCTTCAATGCAAAAATACACAAACAACTTAATTACAGATCTTCATTTTTTGGCAGCGGGTGGATTTTTAGTTATGGGGACATGCAGGCAACGGCGTTCTCAGCTTCCTGAATATCTTAAAAAATCTAAAAAATACAAAAAACATCCATCACTAACACCCATTGTGACTTCTATCAGTCCAAAACCCAAAGATATTCAGTTTACTGTGAACCTGGAACTACTTAAATGTTCGATATTTTTGCTTGATCTTTTTTTTTTCTTATGCTTAAACGACTAAAACACACACACACACCAGGACTGACAACATGTGCAATAATAATGTCTGTGCAAATTAGTGCAAATACAACTTTCTATTTAATATACAACTATTTATTCTCTTTACTTTTATTTTAATTATTCCAGCACGACTGACGGCGGCAGTCAGAAGTTGATGTGAATATTAAGTTTAGTTTAGTTTATACATATACAAATACTACAGATTAATATACACATAATCAATAAAAGATGTGATGGAGAGATGCAAAAAAACCTTAGAGGGGCTTAATCTGGGTTACTCTCCAATGCATAGGCCTAATCCAATTAAAATAGAAAGAAACTAAAATACTGAAAAGAAAAGAGAAGAAAGAAAAGAAGAAAAAAAGCCCAGACTAAAATTTAGGGGTTGGGGAAAAAAATCTATACACAGATGCCAAGTATCGCTCTATTAATATATATGTGTTGGTCAGTTTGTCTGCTTGACAATCCCATTTTGCAGCAATAAAATTGAAGTAAGATGAACAAATGGAGAAATTTATCTTTTTAGATAAACTACATGTTGACAACGTTTCCTTTTGGGGACATCATTTGAAATTTGAAATAAATTGCAATATATTGCAGAATATTGCTATAGGTTTAAAATCGCAATAATATCGTATCGTGGCATTAGTATCGTGATGATATCGTATCGTGAGGCCTCTGGTGATTCCCACGCCTACTACAATTACACACAATATCAAATCAACAGGTGTATTTGAAAGGTAAAATAATATTAGGAGTTACATGGGTTGTTCACAAGACGTCCCATAGGCATAAAATGAAGGGTCCTATCTTGCACCCAGTGCAGCGCAGCTCATAGCCCGCCGCAAGAGTCTTTGCTAGTTTAAGACCGAAGCAGTTGTCAATTCCCCGTCCAGCGCCCGCGTCGTTTAAATAACAAATGCACCTGCGCCCATCTTTGCGCCCATCTGTGCGTCCATGGTGTTACAGGGAGGTGTGTTCAGGTGCATTCTTGGCGTATTGCTATGTTAAGGCAGCGGAAAGTGATTGCGCCATTGACCAACAAAAACCTGGTCAAAAGTCAATAACGCAGCATTTCATTGTTATTTTATCAGCGCATTAGGAAAATGCGCCTAGGCTCGTGCACAGCGCGCGCACACTATGCTTGTTACACACACAGGGATGCGCAGCTGCACACAAAAGAAGAAGAAGAAGATTAAAAATCTAAATATTACAATGTGAAATAGTATTATGATATGATCTGCTCACGCGCTTTCACTTTACGCACGAGCAGATCAGTTTCTTCTGAAAATCTCTCCTTCCTGTTTAGCAAATCCTCCATCATAATAGCAATGCACCAAGGTACAAATGCGCCTGGCTTTTAAAGGGAATGGGAGATGATCTCTGATTGGTTTATTGCATGTTACGCCCAAAACACACCTCTGATTAATGAAGACCCTAAGTACAACCCTTTAGAACCATGCGCCCGGCACATGGACCCTTTTTTCCGCCGTTAAACTAGCAAAAGTGGATTCATACACGCCCTAAACGCACCTGCGCCAGGCGCTTCACGCCGTGCGCTTAGATCGTTAAAATAGGGCCCCTAAGCTCTTTCATTAAGATGCATCACTGTAATTTAAACATGTCAGCACCTGATCACCTAAAACATTGCAGCAGCATCATTAACACCGCCCTCTATCTCCAGGTAAGTTTAGCGTACGCCTACGAGACGAAGGACGCTCTGTGCCTTGTGTTGACCCTCATGAACGGCGGAGACCTCAAGTTTCACATCTATCACATGGGCGACGCGGGTTTCGACGAGAAGAGAGCCATCTTCTACTCTGCAGAGATCTGCTGCGGGCTGGAGGACCTGCACCGAGAACGCATTGTCTACAGGTCAGACGTTTGTCTCATCGTCTGTCCTTTCTCCATCTTGTCTCATTGGCTCCCATCTTTGTTCTCACTCTCCTCTCTCGTTCTCCGTCCCACAGAGACCTTAAACCAGAGAACATCCTGCTGGACGACCACGGTGAGTAGCAGCGTCAAAGGAAAAAGTCGGATTCCCATTTAAGCTGTTGGAAATTCAAATTCAAATCTGAATTAAAGCTGCAAGCAGCGACGAACGGGCGTCAAAGAGAACTTCTGTGACCGCTCTGTGGGTTGTTGGCTCATTTAGGTAAGGGACAGGTGCATGCCGGTTTTCTAAGGACAACAGGGAGTTAGTTATTTTAGCTTGGCCCACTCATTGACTCAGCAGCAGCAGTGGCTGTGACACCGTGAAGCTGTTTTATGGAGAACTATGAGATTGTTGTGATTGTAAAGGAGTCTGGTGTTTGTATGACAGCAGTTTGTGAAATCATTTCCCACTGTGAATCACCAGAGGGCACTCTGACTCCAGCAAAACAGCCTGGATCCTGAAACCAAAAGCTTCCAGAGCCCACTGGATGACTTTGCAAACGGATGAAAATGAGTAATTCATTCCAATTCCAAATTTGCCACTTTAATCTCAGAGGATATCCGCGTTCTTATTCCATAAATATCCAACTTTATTCTTAGAAATTCTGAGTTATTTCTCGGAATATTACCCCTCTCTCCCGGGTCCGTAACATTATTATTATTATTCTCCTACAATGGCCTTAGAATGCTGTCGTAGCAGAAGCAACTTGCGCGATTGCCAACATCAAAGAAACTCTGATTTACTGGTTAGAAACTGATGCTGACAAACATCTGACATGTTCCTGTTCTTCCATCTTGTATGTGTGTGTGTCTGTCTGTGTACGTGTGTGTGTGTGTGTGTGTGTGTGTGTGTGTGTGTGTTCAGGCCACATCAGGATATCAGACCTGGGTTTAGCAGTTCATATACCAGAGGGAGAGACCATCAAGGGACGGGTGGGAACGGTGGGGTACATGGGTAAGTAACCTCTGACCTTTATCCATCTCTACTAGTGACCAATAGAAACGGATTTTACTCTAAATGTAGATCGGAGGAGGAACTGTCTCACTTTAACACTGTGGTCTGAATGTTCTAGATTCTGTGTTTTTGAATCACCTATAGCGCAAGTGGTGGAATGTAACTAAGTACATTCACTCAAGTACTGTACTGAAGTACACATTTGAGTTACTTGTACTTTACTTGAGTCTTTTCTTTTCATGCCACTTTCTACTTCTACTCCGCTACATTTCAGAGAGAAATATTGTACTTTTTACTCCACTACATTCATCTGGCAGCTTTAGTTACTAGTTAGGGTTAGGGTTAAGATGTTTGCACACAAAACACATGTAGTTTATAAAATACGATGTTTTATTATAAATTAAACTAGCCAACAATATAACGGCCTACAAGTCCAGCTGAAATGATTATACACCTAAACACAGAACTGTCTGGATCGTTTCCAATTTCTAAAATGGAAACGGATTTTAAAAATGAAAAGGATTTTTCTACATTGAGTACTTTTACTTTCAATACTTTAAGTACATTTTCCTGATGATACTTACATACTTTTACTTAAAGGTGCTGTAGGTAGGATTGTGAAGATCCAGGACTTAGCCAAAAAATGTGAACATCGACAACTTCTCAGTCCCTTCCCCCTTTCTGCTAAAGCCCAAAACGTCCCCCCCCACAATGGAATGAATGCGTGTGCATGAGCAGTGATTGGCACACAGTTACTTTACTTACTTACTTCTCTCCTCCAGCTCCGGAGGTGGTGAAAAACGAGCGCTACACCTTCAGCCCCGACTGGTGGGCGTTGGGCTGCCTGCTGTACGAGATGATCGAGGGCCAGTCTCCCTTCCAGCAGAGGAAGAAGAAGATCAAGAGGGAGGAAGTGGAGCGGCTGGTGAGGGACGTGGAGGAGGAATATACCAGCAAGTTCTCCGAGGACGCCAAGTCCCTCTGTAAAATGGTGGGTGGATGTTTCGAGCGGCCAAATCCACTTGTCTCTAATGTGCTCTGATCTGTAGCTCCCCATCTGCCAAAGCTCCATATTTTAAAATATTCTAACAGTTTACCTCAGTGTTTAAAAAGACTTCCTGAGAAGAAAGTCTTGCTTACAAAAATGTGACACATTTCTCTGCCTGGTAAGTCCACGTCTCTGTCTGTTTGGCTTCCCTCACATCACACTATAAGGGTTCAGTTACACTAGCATCTATTCCAGGGGTGTCAAACATACGGGCCATGGGCCAGAACCGGCCCGCCAAAGGGTCCAATCAGGCCCACTCGATGACTTTGCAAAGTGTGAAAATTGCAGAGAGGTAATTAATTCCAATTCCAAATTTACCACTTTAATCTCAGAGAATATCCAAGTTATTTTTTCGTAAATTTATGACTTTAATCGAATAATAGAAATTCTGAGTTATTTCTCTGGATATTACCCCTCTCTCCCGGGTCCGTAAAATTATTATTTTCTCCTACAATGGCCTTAGAACGCCGTAGTAGCAGAAGCAACTTGCGTTTGCCAACATCAAGCTGACAAGAAACTCTGTGGCAGATAAAGTTTCCGCTCTTTCTGGAGTGGTTTACTGGTCTGGCCCACTTGAGATCAAATTAGGGGTATGTGGCCCATGAACTTCAATGAGTTTGACACCCCTGATCTATTCAGTTTCACACCAAATTAAATTTGGAATCATACAAATCAGTGGTTTCAGCCACACCATGTATATAAAAACATGCAGAGCTCTCTCCTCACGTTATATTTTGGGTTATTCTGACATATATACACTACTGTTGTACACCAATCGCAAATCTGACATTTGATGGCTCGGTCATGGCTCGGTCACACTGGAGATAGACTGGCTCAATGGGTGTAAATTGCTGGGAGAAAGCCTGACATCCGGCTCGTCTCTCACCCGCCAGATGTCCCTTCCATCTCCCTAGTTCTGCTATCAGAACTTAGTGCCGCCCAATATAGTTGTCACAATTTAGTTTAGTTTATTAAAATGCAGCATGAAATTTGACAAGCAGATCAGCAATGTTGTTAGAATGAGCTTTTTCCAGCTTTGTCTCCTGGCTAAAGCTAAGACCTTCCTTAACGGGCACGATCTAGAAAAGGCGATTCATACTTTTATTAGTTCAAGGTTGGATTACTGTAATGCTCTTTATGTTGGTCTGAATCAGACCTCCATCTCACGACTTCGACTTGTGCAAAATGCTGCTGCTCACTTTTTAACAAATACATCTAGACACACATCACTCCCGTTCTCGACATCCTACATTGGCTCCCTGTGCATTTTAGAATCGATTTTAAGATTCTATTGTTTGTTTTCAAGGCCTTAAATGTCCTGGCCCCGGAGTATTTGTCCAAGATTTTAACCCTGCGTGAGCACAACCGGTCATTGCGGTCTTCAAATCAACTGGTTTTAGAAGTCCCAAGGTGTGATCAGGCTTTTGCAGTTGCTGCCCCGAGATTTTGGAACAAGTTACCCCCTGATATTCACACTATTATGTAGCTCTTTTTAGATCCAAACTCAAAACCTTTGTTTAGAATGGCTTTTAATACGTAGTAGTGGTGTGACAATTTCCCTCTCCTCCTCCTGTTTCTATGTAACTATGATATGTTGTTTTATTCTTGGTTCCTGATGTAAAGCACTTTGGATACCTGCTGGTTGCTGTGAAGTGCTATATAAATAAATGTTGATTTTGATTTCAAAATGTTGATTTGATTTGAAAAAAAAAAAGGCTTGATACTAGGTAAAACATGGTGCAGGGGAGGTTAGTCAGTTTTTGGTCTGGCCTGCAGTCAGTTGCACCATCAATTAAAATGTTGGAACTGCATGTACTTTATTCCTAGTTGGCGAGCGAGCTGGCTCACTGGCACGTTAGCCGGTTTTACTTTCGCTTTAGGTTGTGTTCAGACCATTAGTACGCAGACTGCTCATTCGTCTGACCACGACACTGTGAGCTTCCTGGGGAAAAAAAAAAACACACAAGATTGTCAGTCAAACTTTTTCAGCAGCAACAAAATGTGTTAAAAACACACCCTGGTGTCCAACGTGCAGGCTCACGTTCCTGGTAGATGTCTTTGTATGTGAACCGAGTATTTCTACTGTTTGACTTGGCGATCACCAAGACAGAGGATACAATGATTGTCGACGTGATAACTCTAGATGATAAATCCTGTCTAATATAGTATTTATCAGGGCTGGTGCGAAGGCAGGCAAGGTTAGGACCCAAATGCAGTTTAAAGAGTTTTAATTTAAGATAAGCAAAAACTTACTTGGAGATATAATCCAATACAAAAAGGAAATCCACAACAGGGAATGCAGAAACAAACAGAACGCACAGCAACAAGACGAGACGATCCGACAAGGGACAAGGGAAAACAGAGAGGCTAAATACACAAGGTAACGAGGGAACGAGAGGCAGGTGACACAACAGGTGGAACAAATCAAAAAAGGCGGGAAACAAACAAAGACAGGAAGAAAGCTAGACAAGACAAGGGAGACAAGACAGACTACAAAATAAAACAGGAAACAAGCACAATACAGAACAGAAACCGACTACAAAAATAATACACACCACAAAATACCAAAACCCTGACAGTATTATAAACCAACGTGCTGTTCCCAAACTCATGGATCTGTTACTCAAACTGGTATTTTATCGTCTCACCTAAACCTGAGGCAACAAAGCAGCCACTGGTGTTATTTTACCCTTCTGTTGTCCTCGGGTCAAATTTGACCCGTTTTTTTTTTTTAATCATCAGAAATATGGTTTTCTTTTAACCCAATTGCCCAAAAAAACATAGATGGTTCCAAATGAATGATCTGTTGACTACTTTCATTGACTTTTGGGGGGTTTTATTCAATTTTATAACATTTGAAAACAGTATCCTGACCAAACTTTGATGTATAACCGTCTATGATAATCCATCAACATCCTCTGATTTTAACTATTAGTCAAAATAATTCACAATTTTTGGGGTTTTTTTAATCAAAGAATTATAAAGTAGGCAAGTATAATTTCATATAAAGTAGTTTTTTTGACCATGAATTCCGAATGTAAAACTTGTGGTGCGAAGTTGGTGTTAGTGGTGTGACAAAAATCTTCAAAAGCATCGAAAAAAAGTTCATTTTTAATTTTGACCCGGAAGGACAACAGGTTCATGGTCTACAGGAAGACAACACAAGGGTTAAAAGCAGTTACATTTTTGGCCTGAACACCTGCGTATTTTCTTCTGACCCTCTGTGTTTCTGCTGCTCCTCTGTCACTTCCTGTGGTTCGTAACAGTTTTTTTTCTGAATCCCTCAGCTTCTGGCCAAAGATCCCACAGACAGGCTGGGCAGCCAGGGAGGCGGAGCCTCTGAGGTCAAAGCCCATTCCATCTTCCGCTCCATCAACTTCAAACGCCTCGAGGCCGGCATGCTGCAGGCGCCCTTCATTCCCGATGTAAGTCCATCCAAATATCATCGCAGACATTTAAGTTCACTGAACCTCAGGAAGGTTTGTGCAACAATTTTAAGAAAGATTTCTGTACTACGTTCTCACTCACATTCTTCTCACTCAGAGTTAGAAGGGAAAATATATATAAGTGATCTGTGTGTTTTGTCGTTGTGAACTGAGCTATCATCGCAGCACGTCCAGTCTGAAATACCACTTGATGGCCAAGCACACATCTGATGCGAATTCTCCGCCCCGTCGTCAAAGCCAGGCGACAATGGATGACTTCAGACAGAATCAATGTTGTTTTCAATTCAAATAACTTTATTTGGCTCAAAGAGTAGCACATAAAAGGACAATTCACAGATACGGTACTAATATGAATAAATTAACATTAATTTGTATGTGTTAGTAATAACATTAATCAAAGCAAATCTAAATCTTTTTGTTTAACTTCCAGCGAGAAAACAGATATTTCCTAAAATTTCTTTAAATAGAGAGCTGGAAATCCAATCTGCTCTACAATACAGGAAGTGGAATTAATTAAATTGGATTGGTAAGAATGTCACTGAGGCTCATTATATGGAGCGTGCATAATTCACCTGCCCAGTGTCTGGAACAGGAAGAATTCCCCACAGTGAGCAAGCTGTTGTCTTACAGCAGGTTTTTTGTTATGGAAGAACATAGAGATTTTAAATCTTGATCGAAACAAAGACTTCAGGAAAGTTACGCCTCAGCTAGTCTCGCATTGCCAGAGCTGCCTCCACAGCACTGCAGAGGTTTATTGGCATTTCTTTAAACCAATCACAATCGTCTTGGGCTAGCTAAGCGCTGCAAAATAGCCTCGGGAAGGAACTTGTTTTGGTGGAACATGTGTACGTTCAAAAGTTGTTTTAGTCGTGTAACAGAAAACTCAGATTGGACAGATAGTCTAGCTAGCTGTCTGGATTTACCCTGCAGAGATCTGAGGAGCAGTTAACCATAGTCCTCAGAAATCCACTCGAATTTGCCACTTTGCGCTGCGCTCAAAGTTCAAATTATTTCAACTTTACTGACCTTTCGAAAGCGCCACCAATGAATTAACATCATGTCGTTACCTAGCAATGGGAAATAGCTTCCTTGCCACCCTTGATGACATTTACCAGCGCTGCGCTTTGCTCTGCGCAGAGAGCAAATCGCTTATAAAGTGTAGGCGGCTTTAGAGTGTTAGCTAAGCAGCTGAAATGCAGATGTGTCAGTGAAGTTAGCGGTTCGTGTGTTTGTGTGTTCGCAGCCGCAAGCCATCTACTGTAAAGATGTGCTGGACATCGAGCAGTTCTCCACTGTGAAAGGAGTGGAGCTGGAGCCGAAAGACGAGTCTTTCTACAGCAAAGTGTCCACAGGCAGCGTCTCCATTCCCTGGCAGGATGAGGTGAGTGACATGCATTAATAAACAACACAAACACATCCTTGTATACACATGTGGGATGTGTATATGTGTGCCACAAGAATTAAGGGCTCCTGCACACTGCCTGCGTGGCGTGAGCGTGGCGTGGCGGCTGTGTGGATTTTTCTGTCTTTACACACCGGAAACGTGTCTGACGCATCCTTGTCTGTACACATGTATGTTTCCCATTGATAAAATGAAATAATAGTCATGTTAAACATAAATATATACTGATTTGATTACAGCAAAGACAACGTCGGCAGTATTGACGGCAAAATAGGCTACAGAATATTTAGTTCTGTATTGACAGGTGCAATATTTGAAAATTGATAATTATTTATTTATTTTTTTAAATTACCTTTATATCTGCATTTATGTCAAAACCTAGAGACTTTCAAACAGGCAGTGTGCAGGAGCCCTAACTCAGTCTTTTATTGCATACGCATATCTTTTTGGTTTTGTAACAATATGATATTGGGAAGTAGGGGCAGGATTTTCTAAGCATTATGCTTCCACATAAACAGGACACAGCTATGTCTCTTCATGCATGTGACAGAAAGAATGAAGCTGGTCTTTCCTCCTGCAGATGATCGAGACGGAGTGTTTCACAGAGCTGAATGTTTTCCACCAGGACGGGGCGGTTCCTCCAGACCTGGACTGGAGGGGACAGCCGTCTCCTCCGCCCAAACAGGGACTCCTGCAGCGGCTGTTTGGCCGACAGGTTAGTGGGCTCCTTCACCTCACTTCGCAAACATCATTATACTTTTACAGTCCGGCATCTCCATCTGCACACCAGCTGGAGTCAGTTTGGCCCCAGTTTGTGCTTCTCCTGCAAGCATTGTTTATTGCATTGAAAAACACTGCAACTTAAAGTCCCCCTCCACTCAAAAATGTATTTTGAAATTTGAGCTTCACTTTGCAGAATGATAGATGTGCAGTTTGTTTTTCACATTCATCTGTTTAAGGGGGAAAGTTTCTCTGCGCTCACCTTAGATCTTATCAAAGATCCTCTATAGAAAAGTGCATTTGAAGCAGCGCCAATGGTGTGAGACGGTACACACTTCCTGTCTCCCAAAGGGGCGTGGCCTCGTTTGAAAGTGTGGTGAACGTTGTGTGGATGGATGAAAAGTTATATTTGCATAATTTATCAATATTTTATTTTGCTAACGTTAGATATTTACACACTTAAAAGACACATTTAGCATCACGGAGATTAGTTTTGTTAGGGCGTTGAAGAACGTTAGCTGACGTTAGCTCCTCTGTGTTGCCAGATCTCGCGATAGAGTTTGGTCCTGAGACAGAAACAGGTCTGGAACAAAGTTCATTTTCTCCTGGTGTGTCCGTCTGAAAAATGCCATTTTAGTGTCAGAATGTTCTGGAGATATGTGGCTTGTGAGAAATGGCTCCAATGTTTACTTTGGTGACTATGGGGCGAAAGGATCGCTCATAATCTGTTTTCACGTTCACTTCTCGCGTTGGAATCAATACACTCAGGACCTGCTGCTAGTCTCCTAAAGAGGCGTGGCAGTGGCGGAGCCCAAGTGACAAAGATACAGGAAATGACTCTAAGTTGGGGCGTCTCGGTTCTACACCGTTTCTGATCTCATCTTAACGTCTGGATGTACCAACAGGATTCTGTGAGATCACACAGCCAATCAGTGTCTAGTATTCAACTTACACAAGTGTGATGTAGAAACTTGAAACCGCCCGGTCAAACACACTGACAATGGACTTTTCAGTGAAGAACGAGACATTCTATGTCAGGCTGTTAAACTATTGAAATGAATAACATTGGAATATTCTGTATTTACAATAAGGCAGAAAGTGTGGCATTTAGTGGAGTTTTTTTATTTTATTTTTTTTGGCATCTTTAGGCCTTTATTTGACAGGACAGTTGAAGACATGAAAGGGGAGAGAGAGGGGGAATGACATGCAGCAAAGGGCCGCTGCGTCAAGGAGTAAACCTCTATATATGGGCGCCAGCTCTACCAACTGAGCTACCCTTGCGGAGGTTTTTTAACCAAAACAAACTGGAGGAGATCTTGAATCCCTAAAACACACCCACAGATTCCACGAAGTGAAATGAAAGCATCGTTTCACCAGAAAAACTGGCTTCATGAAGGTGTTTGACACAACAGCGTTTGTGTTCAATCCGCCTGATCGGACAGAAGACACATACAGACAATATTACAAATATTTTTATACACAAAAAAAATATTAAAGTGTGTCAGTCAAGTGTGTTTATCGGTGTTTTTTGCTCCCAACTGCTCTAGGATTAGGCAATGATTATGGTTAAGGTTAGGGTTAGGTGCCTTGAAGGCAGCGGTCGCAGCGCTGCCTGGGAGGAGCCGTTGGGGGCAAAAAAACACCATTGAGCGTCAAGTGTGTTTAGTTCAAATACGCCCCAAAGTGACTCTCTTTTCTCCACCTCCCTCTGCAGGACTGCTGTGGTAACTGCAGTGACAGTGACGAAGAGCCCACCAGGCTGTGACAGACACACACACACACACACACACACACACACACACACACACACACACACACACAGGATCCCATTTGTTTACAACTTTTGCACATTTGTATTTTTAAGCATAGTACTATCTCTAAATGTCAGAATGTATATTTTCAGCATAGCCATAATGTTTTTAATGTTATTTAAAAAGTTGTGAAATATCGACTGTCGCGCTCCAAACGAGGAGACGGGAACCTACAGACGATGAACAGATGTTTTTATTTTTTTTTTTCATTTGTTTTGTTGATTTTTTTTGTCCAGGGAAGGCTTTGCTTTGACATTGATCCATAAAAGTCCATGTAACTGATCTGGGAGCTGCCTCTGGCCACTGAAGCAGCTCCACTGGAACTATAGCCTGCTGTAAAAGTGCCTTGCTGTAGGGCACTGTGACAGTGGGTACTAAGGGAGGACAAAGCATTCCTCAATCTCTTTACTTTTCCCCACTTTGTTCAGGGAATCAAACTAGTGACTTTCAGCTCAATAACTGTGACCACTTTTCTTCTTCCGGCCTCCATTCTGCTGTGAACCAACCTCACCGCTCTTCTTCTACTTCATTTTCTTCTATTTAATTCTTTTTAAAGTGTGATTTAGATTTTTGCTTGAACATTTATGGGTTTGAAATGGTTAACGCCAGAGCCGTGAAGTCGGCTACATCTGCAGATATTTTTATATCAATAGTATTATCTTTTTTAATTTTTTCAGACAATTCGACTCGTTGTGTTCAGTGCGGCTCCAGTTACTCTTGTCAGTTCTGTGTGGTCAAATTTTACACCAACTCTGAGAGTTCAATGAATCCCTTTCATGCTCTGATTATACACGCTGCTTTTACCAACATGCTTGTGTTATTTTTCGGAGATGTCCCATTTTTAAAACCCAATGAACAACTCACACATTATGTTAATGCTGCAGTGTTGGAACTGGAATTAAAAAAAAAAGTGCCAGTTTCTGAACCAGCAGCCTGCAAAACGCCCACATTCAGAATAAAAATTATGGTAACACTTTATTTTACAGGGTCCCTAATTTCTTAGGAAGTTTTTTTAGAAATTTAATAAAACTAAGAATCTGAGTACTCTTACAAACATTATCAAATTGTGTCTGCAAGTAAGTAAATCGCACACGTTTGGTTTTTCACTCGTCTTTCAGGGTTTCTGTAGAATTTATTCCTTTCCACGATTTCATTCCCCGCTCTCCCTCTTGTTTTTTCATTACTTCATGAGCGGATGGTGGTCAGATGATTCCCAGCCTCTGCAGGTTTACATTCACCCTGCCAGTAGACCACTAACAATGCAAGGACAAAAAGTCCAAAGTGTTGTCCGTCCAGATCTTTCGCAGGCTGATTAAAAGTCACAGTGAAGCTGCAGCAAGAGTAACTGAAGCTTTTGGGTTGACTGAAGCTGGTCTGTTCATCAGCTGGTCCTGTTGCAGTCAAAGAATATGGCCTCTTGTTTTAAGCTATTAAAATGAAATACCTCTGAATGTACAAACGGCTGTCATGCTACTTCTGATATTTGAGAAGACAGATGACAGAAACACAAGAGAAGACATAATAGGCTATTGAATTACATCAAAAAAGTGTGGAATTCACCTTTAACTGTCCCACAATCTCTCTGCCTTCCAAAAATGAGTCTCAGCGACATTTCTCAAAGCTGAAGCTGTCAGTGAGGTTGTTTAATGTACTGTTTCATAAATGATGGCAAACAACATTTAAAGGGTCAGTTCACCAACTTTACAAAAAAAAAAAAAAAACATATTTTCTCAGTTGCCTCTCGTCTTATCTAGCCATGCAGATTTTTTTTTTATTATTATTTGCTCAGGTTTAGATTATTGTGACAATTATCTGTCTTAATATCCTGGAGCTGACTTGTGTGTGAACTCGGGGATTGATAAATATCCCAGCATGCTTTTTTATCAACCAAAATGACCAAACCAAAACTATCTGCATAGATAGATAGATACCACTAGAGTAAGTATGTCTTGGTGTAATTTGAATGAATTTACCCTTTGATAAAGTCTACGGCTGCAACTGACGATTATTTTTATTAATCTGCTGATTATTTCTCAGTCATGTTGTCGATAAGTAATTGGAATTTCACACACCCCAATGTGACATCCTCAAATGTCTTGTTTTGTTTGATCAACAGTCCAAAACCCCCAAAAATACTAAGTTTTAATGTCGTTTGTGACAAAGAAAAGCTTCAAATTCTTACATTTGAAAGGATGGAACCAGCAAAAGTTTGGCTTTTTTGCTTGAAAAAGTACTAAAAGGATTAATCGATTCTCAAAATTGCAGATTCATTTTCAGTCGATTAATCAACAAATCATTGCAGCTGTAATACTCTGTGTTGAAAAGGTAATCAACTGACTGTGTTGTTTTTATGAATTATCGTGTCAAAATGGGTCTTTTGATGTGTATGTGCAGCGATGGATTCCATTTATTTAAAGTGCCCATATTATGAAAAAAAAAAAAATTTGGGGTGTTATTTTGTGTCTCGGGTGCTTCCACACACATACAAGAGAGCAAGTGAGCTGTTCAAAATCTGCAGGGCTTTCTACGTCAGTAGCCGAGACGAGGTGGCTAACCGTAGCACGCTAGCACTAGCATGCTACCTCGTTCTCAATGGCAAAACACTGCTACAACACACAAGTTCACCATAATCTACAAAAGAACTTCTTACATGTCCCCGTTCTGTAGGTATTCAACGCAAAGTTGGAAGTGCTCCCTCGTTTAGAAGAAGTCTCCCGGCTAATCCTACCTTGTAACTGACCAAAGTTGGAGAAACAGCCTTTCTTTTACTGTGGAAACAGCTAGCTAGCTGATATGATCCTTACCTAGCTACTGTGCATGTGTGAGTGCCAACAAAGATGATACAGAAGTAAGATGTCTCACTCTGTAGCTAAAACAGAGACCTCAACACAGGGTGAAAAGAGGAGCTGCAGCAATGTGCAGTACAACAAAAATATGGTGTTTTTTGAAAATTAAGCCATGTAAACTTATTCTGGTTCAACCTCAAAATACAATTATGACCTTGAAAATGAGCATAATATGGGCACTTTAAGCCTGTCATAACTTGCCTCCTGCTATCTGCCTTTTGTTCAGCCACAGAGCTCTTTACTACTTTTTGTTTCGAATCACTTAACCAGTTCATTCAAACCAAACCAGTTATCCATAGAAGATCAAAGATGACAAAGTCCTTCCCATCCAAGGTGCCTTTAGATGTTTGAAGGTACTCCAGCCTGTAGTCGCCTCTTTTTATACATACTCTACGTGTCTGTACATGTGCTCATGCAAAGCTTGCTGCTGCGTCAGCTTCTCTTCACTTCCTGTCTGTGGTACCTGGTGTGTTCGTCGTAAAAAAAAAAGAACGTCACTCTGGACGTGGACGCTCTTTGTGAAATCAAGGACGATGAGACTGAAAGAGTCTCTGCACTTAAGGACTGCTGTCGACGCTCCCGTCCCCTGACCTCTGAACTCTGGAGTCTCTGCAGCGATTTTATAAAAGACTGAGAGGACAAAGGGGGTAGCGTGGCGAGTCAGAGGAGCTCGCTAACATCCTCCATGGACGTTTTAAATCAGGACTCTGTATCAAAACTGCTGTGCTGTGTCTCTCTGCTGTCAGATCTGTCCTTTATGTTTGTGTGTTGTTGAGGATGCGCTTTAATCTGCCTTAAAGGATAATTCCACTTTATTACAACTTGAGTCTTATTTTTGTTTGTTCATCATTCTTATCAGTAGTATTAACATTGTATTCGCCAAGTTAAAATCTGGGAACATTGCTAAAAAGAACACTGTTAAGAAAAGTCTGTAGAAATATGGGCTAATATTCTGTGTTAATATGAAGGAATTTTCTGTAATCATTTTTCACAGGTGTTTTTCCGTATTTAGATTTTTGGACTAACAGAAATGTCCGTTTAAAAAAAAGGTACAAAGGATATACTGTAAATCTACAGAATTGTCGGTTTTTGGATTACCAGAAATGTCTAAACTTAACGGAAAACGTGCTGGTAATTTTCTGCCAGGACATTATTTATATTAGTTATTAAAGGCCCTGAAAACCTTTTGGGCCCTATCTTGCACCCGGCGCAGCGCAGCTCAAAGCCCGACGCAAGTGTCATGGCCGTGCTGGTCTTACAGGGAGGTGTGTTCAGGTGCATTCTTGGCGCATTGCTATCTTGAGGCAGCGGGAAGTAATTGCGCCATTGACCAACAAAAACCTGGTCTAAAGTCAATAGCGCAGCATTTCATTGTTATTTTAACAGCAAATTAGTAAAATGCTCCTAGGCTCGTGCACAGCGCACGCACACTATGCTTGTTACACACACAGGGACGCACAGCAGCACACAAACATGCAGAAGATTACAAATAAAAATATTACGGTGCAAATCCGCCATCATAATAGCAATGCGCCAAGGTCCAAACGCGCCTGGCTTTTAAAGGGAATGGGAGCTGACACTCTGATTGGTTTATTGCATGTTACGCCCAAAACACACCTATGATTAATGAAGACACTAAGTACAACCCTTTTGAACCATGCGCCTGGCGCACGGACCCTTTTTTCCGCCGTTAAACTAGCAAAAGTGGATTTGGACACACCCTAAATGCACCTGCGTCATGCGCTTCACGCTGTGTGCTTAGATCGTTAAAATAGGGTCCTTTATCTCACTCAGCTGCTGTGAGCATTACATACAATCATTTTCTGCCGTTAGATTTTCACATGATAGATTTCTGTATTTTTTGTGTTTTTCTCTGTGCTCTTCTCACTAGTGTGAAGTGGGCGGGGCTCAGTAGAAAAAAGGCAATGTGATGATGTTTGTGGGGTTGATTGCTTATATCTGGCCACTGTCAATCAAATCAGATCAATCACACAGTCCTGATGAAGAAGATCACCTGGGTTTTTGAATGTAAAGGTACCCTGTGGAGTTTCTGACCATTAGTGGTGATGAGAAACATGGATGTAAACACTGAAGATTTCAACTTCTTCCAAAACGTATCTCTGCAATTGTTATATGAGGAAGGAATTGTGTTTAACATGTTAATTAGGCCTTTATAACAAAAAAAAGCCCCTCCACGGGCCAGGGCCCCTTTAAACTTTTGATAAATGAGATGTTTCCCCCACAAAATTTAACTGATTGTTGCTTATTGAGTCATGGATATGTAATGTTATAGAGACAAACATATTCAGGGGCTTTAAACAAACACTCAGGTTAGAGAAAACAAAGTTAATTGTAAAATTAATTATAGTTGTAGACTGACTTCCTGCTTCTGAATAGAGTCAGAACTTGACTGGAACACTGGACTTGACTTGAGACTTTTAAAGTTGACAAAACATCCTATCTCCCAAAATGAAATTAACTGACGTGAACACAATATCATACTGAATGAATGTAGTGAGACAAAATGGTTTGATTATCAGGCTACTGATGAGACTCCTGAAATATGTGTTTAGCCTTTTGGAGCGCTGCCAAGCTGGCACAAATAACTGGCATATTAACAGGGACGTGCATAGAAATGTTTCCATAACCTAATACACACTTTCTGCTGCAGCGAGTGGTTAGCCTTTCACCACAAAATGATCAGCTAAAACAAGTATAGCCTATTTTCCTCCTTGCGGCTGTACAGATTCCTTATTCATGTGCTAGTTCTTGCTTTTACTTTAAATTTTATTGAAAGAGCTTTATTTTTTGTAAAATATTTAAGATAATTAATTGTGTTTCTGCTTGTCCATTATACTAATAATTAGGAGAAATAATGTATGTATCATGCCATCCACCCTGTTTTAATAAAGATGAGGAAGGCTGTGGCCGCCTCTGAACGAGCTTTCCTTCCCTGAAAAACGCCCACATAAGTAATTTGTTCAAGCAGCAATTACGACTCATATTTACATTTATAACGGCTGCACCCAGGGACGTTGGAACTATAATGTGGGAAGGGGTGCTGTAAATATATTTGTGAGTCTGTAGTTGGGGGCGGGGGGGTGTAGGGGGATATTAGTTATGATGGGAGTAAAGCAGGAAGTAAAGCGTTCGGTGACTTTCCCGCACAGAAACTCAAGTGAAAATAATTACCTTTTATATATATATATATATATATATATATATATATATGTGTGTGTGTGTGTGTGTGTGTGTGTGTGTGTGTGTGTGTTTAATTGACTGTGCTGTGTGTGTGTGTGTGTGTGTGTGTGTGTGTGTGTGTGTGTTTAATTGACTGTGCTATATAACATGCAAAGCAGGCTGTGCCATCCCATGCTGAGGATTCGATGGACAAGGGAAGTCCCGCCCAGTTCCTGGAGGAGGAAGCTGATTGGTGCGGCATGCCACCACCAATTGAGGAAGGCTGCCTCCAGATTAAAAAGCCTGAGTGATTGCAGCTGAGGGCAGCTGCCAGATCAGATTTGTTTGAGAGAGTGAGGAAGTGGGCCAAGGGTTGAGCTCTAAAAACTGATACCACCTTTGCATTAACAGGTTGGTCTTGGATAGGCACGTTAGGTTCAGGGGTGCTGTGAGTATTGTGTTTGTGTTTTACCAAGTATTTAATTAGAGAGGAGTTTTGTTTAACCTTTTTTGTTTTCTTATAGTTGCAGAAATAGTCTTCCTTTTGAGGATCTCTTTTTGTTATATTCTGTTTTTGATTTCCACAGCACCCACCGGCCCATTTTTCCTGTTTGTAAGCTCTGTTGTTAAGTTTTGCCTGATTCTAAAATAAATATCCTTTCAAATACCAATTACACCTGGTTTTATGTTTATATCCTGATACCCCTAGCTACGGGACGTAACAAAAAAAAAAAAATAATATAAATAAATAAATAAATAAATAAATAAATAAATATATATATATAAATAAATAAATAAATATAAAAATATATATAAACATTATATAAGATATTTTGTCTGGTCCTCACTTCATCAAAGGGCTGCTTGAATGTTAAGAGTTATTTCAGGTTACGAACAAACTAAAAGGAAATTTGTCAACCTATTTTTGTTGGTCATAATAACATTTTACTCACCAACAGGGTTGTCTGACTGAGGGGGAAATGGGGCTGAGTATACAGGGCCCTCATGTTAAGGCAACCATTGGTCTCCATTTATCTCAAGGTGATACAAAAATAACAGGGCTGTCCTCGACTAAAGAAATTCTTAGTCGACTAATGCATAAAGAAATGGCATGATTTTGTTGACTAATCGATTAGTTGATTTAATCAACAGATTTGTACAAAATCAGTTTCTCCACCAACAATCACGCAATAGCCCCACTTTAAATTTTGTTTTTACTACAGATTTGCTCACAAGTGTCTTTGATACAAGTCATTCAGCATGAAAACGGATAAAAAAAATGACCAAATGACCAAAATGACCGATTAGTTGACTAATTGACTAAGAGGGGGCAGTCCTAAAAAAATAAAGTTAAAATTGGCTTAAGATACAGTTAATTAACCCATCATACTAAGGGTCAATTTTGTCCAAAATATGTAGTTTGACATCTCAAAGAAGAAATCCGTTAAATCACCCAAAATAAAACAGTACAATAGTCAATAAAATGAAAAAAAATATATTGGTGCTACATATTTCAAAACATTGACATTTTTTATTTCAATAATAATAATAATAATGGCTGACTTCTACAAACAGTTGACACAATCCTACTCAAACTAAGTTTTCTACAGATGTATCCGTATATGTAAAAATTGTCATCATCTTAAACGTCATCAGGAGAAATATTGTCTGTGACTGATCAGTCAGACAGTTTGCAACATTCACAAAACACTTCATCTTTTACCACAAAAACAGGTGGTAAAATGTAGTCACTATAAATTAATCTACATGAATAAATGAGAATACCAGGAGAAATACTTGTAATGTTGTGTTAAACTTGCATTTGTGTAAAATGTTTTTTTTTTCTTCATGAAATGGTTCACAGATAGGGAGTGCAGCTCTGAATGTATCCACGTTTGTTGAACTGCTCTAACTCAGCTTTGTTTTTACGCTCTTCAGTCATTCATTATGAGAGCCTTAAACAGCCTCTATTAATAAACACACTGCTGTCATTCATTTCCAGTCCAGTTAATTCAAAGTGTAAATTGCTCCTGTTTCCTTTCCTGACATTCAGATTTCTCATTTTTTCTCAGATTATGGTTATGAAAGCCCTTTTCAAGGAAACATCCACCATGATACGCTGTAATGCTTTTTATAAAAGGTGATGTTAACTCTGAGATATTCCAACAGGAATTGTAAGGTGCCCTTGCATAAATTCTCATTCGAGAAGGGGAGCAGTCATGTAGTCATGAATGATCTGGGGCTTCCTGTTTGATGGTGCTTTATTGAATTAGTCTGTATCTTGTTTTGTCTGTATTTTCTTGTTGAGTTCTGAGTTTTGCGGCATGTATTATTATTACATGTCATTTAGCTGACACTTTTATCCAAAGCGACTTACAATTGCTATATATGTGAAAGGTTACACACCTCTGGAGCAACTAGGGGTTAAGTGTCTTGCTCACATTGGTTGATGTATCACAGTGGGAATCAAACCCAGATCTCCCACACCAAAGGCATGTGTCATATCCACTGCACCATCACCACCCACCATTCATTGTTAAGTTTGTGTTTTGTACTAACTTTTAAGTATTTGTTGTTGGGTTTTATGTTTTATGTAAAAACCAACATGGGCCTGGCATTGAAAATTAGCTTAGGCTATGAATAAAATTATGACATAGATTTATGCTACATACTACAAATGAACATTGAAATGAAAAATAAAATATTCCTGTACAGCTGAGGCTGATGGGAATGTTGTTATTTCTGCAGGTATTTGGTCATAAACTAAAGACAAATGGAAGTGTTGACCTGATGAACCCAACCAAACCTTGACCAAAGATGTGCCAAAAAAGAAAGCAGTGATTTCGCAACACATTTAAAGGGTTGTCAAACAACAAAAATGTCACCGTTCATGTCACTGCGACAGCCTGTGCCAGAACTGAAAGGCTGTCTAAATTTAGGGTCAAAATTATTAAAGGCTTTTAACCACTGCTACAGTTCATGTGATATTTTGTGATTTTAGTTCAAACTATCTTAATTATACGTTAATCTCAATCTGCATTTACTTTCTCAGACCCTGGTTCTTTTGGCTCATCACAAAACAAGAGAAAATAGGGTTTCAAGCATGCTGCTTTTTTAAGGTTCAGCTAAATTACCCTCTACTGACCTCCACCCCACCTTAATTACTGTTGTTAAGATTTGCATTTTTTTTGCATGGCACTTAAGCAGTTTACAATGGTAACGGTGGTAGATTTACCACGAAGTAATTTTTGCAATGGGTCCTTTATTTCAGAAAGTAAACAAAAAGCAGCTTTTCAATTTATATGTTGAGTCTGTTGCTGGCAGATTTAAGCTAGGGAGCTAATTAAGTTAGCCCGAACTGATGTTGCCAACTATTTAATAGAATTATACAACCCGTTAATGATGTCATAATCCATGTGTAAAATTGACCATGAAAAGTTTAAAAAGCTAAACTAAACTGACTAACTTTGTTATTTTTCAATCATCTGTGGAATAGCACTATTACGGCAACTGTTACGGGATGATTATTACAGAAGCCTGGCTGAATACACTCACCGGACGGCAGCTAGCAGCTAACGGCTATCTGGCTGTACACACTCACCAGAGGGCAGCTAGCAGCTAACAGCTACTACTGCACTAATGTTTTTTTTAGGGGGGAATACACTTCAAGACGTGACATGCCCTGTCCTCTGGAGGACATAGCCACACCACCGCCGCTCCGTGGATTGTTATTGGGATGATTATCACAGAAGCCTGTCTGAATACACTCACCGGACGGCAGCTAGCAGCTAACGGCTATCAGCTAGCAGGGCAAGCTAGCTACCGACAGGATTGAGACAGGGACCAGGGTAGGTGAATTTAAACATGTCTGAGTTGAAAACGCATCTTGTTGACACGTAAGGGCCCTGTTCATGTGGCACAGACATTAATTGCATTTTGTGTCTGTTAAGAGGCACAAAGGCACTCTAAAACTTGCCCTGACAACTGCCGTTTTAGCTCAGGGGACGCTTGTAGTACGTAGCTGCAGCTACTCTGTGTTGCCTGCACTGATTCGGGTCGGGTTTTTTTCTATCGAAAGTACTCACGTAGCTATAGCGATCAAGATTAACGTAAAAATTGGCCGGAATTCTCCTTTAAGTTTATAAAAAGATTGTGGCTTATGTTAAAATCAGCCGTTACTTCATTTCCTGTTACGCACGTGACGCAGAATGTGACTTAGCTCTGTTCTGTAAAGTTAAAATAAACTTGCCATTTATTTTTTATTTTTAAACAGGACACAATCCCATCTCCTGGGTGAAATTCCTGTGTTTGTTTGACCCATCCACCACCCCAACCAGCCTCCTCCTCACGGCAAATTTGGCTCATGTCACCTTACTTTCTGCTTTGCTCCCGTCATAATTACTATGGCCACTAGAGGGCGGTGCCACTATAAACATAAATATGAGTCCTAATTGCTGCTTGAACAAATAACATATCTGGTAGTTTATCCGGGAAAGACTGTCTCGATGGGACATGTTAGCATAATGAAAAGCACCCATACATACATGAGAAGAGCCACTGGTAATCAGTAAGAACTTATCCAGGTAGGGGTTAGGCAGGGATTATTAATCAGTGGAAAACTGGGACAGATGCACACTCAGTACGTTTACATACATACCAATATTCCACAATTATTCTGAATATGAGAATATTTCGAATTTGATACAGATCATGTAAACAGCATATTCTGGTTAGATATTCCGAATAAGGCCTTTTTCCGAATATAGCATTTTCCGATTAAGACGTGGTATATTCTGGTATTATTCTGGTTTTAGAGGCATTCTTTGGACGTGTATACAGCGCATTCGGAATATGCGTCTCAATCTGGGTTTTCACCGCAGGTTTATGGTCAGCTCTGTGCATTGCTATGGTTGCTGTACACAAACCAACCAACAGTTTGCAAGGTTGCAGACCCGATTAAGAAGGAGAAACACAGCTAATTTTAAACATTATCAAAGACTTGGATATCAACAGGTTTTTGGATATTCACAAACATCGCTACGCCGATCTTTTCAAGAAGCTAGTTGAAGGAATGAAATAGGGACACTGTGTTCGCACGCTCCAACAAGTCTGCCACCGCTGGTAAACTTTGAAAAAATCCTGTTTTGCACAGCTACATGTAAACGGGAATATTAGTGTAATACTCACTTTCATTAGCCATGTAAACAGCTTAGTCGGAATATCGTCTTTTTCGGAATTAGGGCAAAACCCGGAATATTATGTTCATGTAAACGTAGTGACTAATTTGGCAAAGTTTGGGTGGAAATGAGCTTGCTACTGTATTTACACTGTGAGACTAATGAGGGAAATAAGGAACAGGTGAGTGGGAAACGAGTAGTAACCCATTGTGGCTGGATGTGGGAGTCTGAGGGCATCTGGTGGACATGTAAAAGAACCTTGTACAATCTGCTTTCGCAATACTGTACTTCATTGTGTACATGCCCATAGAGCAAATTTGAGGGAAAAAAAAGACACTGTCGGCTGTTTGGAGTGGACGTCCCAGCACAAAGACTTTCACTGTGTGTGTGTGTGTGTGTGTGTGTGTGTGTGTGTGTGTGTGTGTGTGTGTGGTGCTGTGTCACTTCTGGATCAGACGTCATGCAGTCACACTTTCTTACTCTCACACAGACTTGCCCACACACACATTTGTCACCACTGTGTCACTTGATGTCTTAAACACAAACTCACAGATACTTAGAGCTGTGACGTCACCCTGAACCCACTCAGGCCACCGTTTTCTCTTTCATTTCATTGTCTTCTCTCTCTCTCTCCGTCACACCATCTCTTCCTCTGGGTCATATCCCACGCTCAGCCCCGACTCTGGCTGATTGTTGTTGTATTGTTCAGTTATTCGTGTTTCTCTGAGTCACTCTCAGTCTGAGTCGACCCGGGATGAGTCGACCTGCTCGGATTTTGGCTAATCACCGGTGGGTCAATTTCAGCTGTAAATGATTCAAAGCAACAATTTCTTTATTCAAAATGCCCCTTTTTTATTTTTTACACAGCTCTAGGGTCTGTGTGGCACACCACTTTGGTCCAGACAAAAATATCTAAGTTGCTATTTTATTGATTGAAGGGAAATTTGTACAAGCATTCATTGTCCACATATGATGTATTCTACAGACTTTGATGAGCCCCCGATTTTTTCTCTCACGTCCTCAGCAGGTTTAAAGTTTTCACTTATGCTGTGAAATATCGGAATTTTTCAGATTGGCACCAAATTCACCCTTCCGAGATGATGTCTTAATGACTTTGATGACCTTTTCCTCCAGCTCCTCTGGTAGGATGGAAGGAAATTTACTAGAGGCAATGGTCAGATGTTAATGTTATGGCAATCAAGAGCTGTCAAGAGATTTCACTAAAAGCCAAAAATGTCAACCTCGTTTTGGCGCTAGAGAAAAAGGGTATCACCAGTCCGTAGTATTCATCCTTCTGGGGACCATGAATTTATGAAGAAACTTTCATGGCAATCCATCCAATCCTTGTTGAGATATATTAAGTCTGGAAGAGAGTGGTGGACCGACCGACTGACATGCTGCTTGCATGGCTTTTGAAGCTCTTTTGGTGAGGCAGAAACAAACAGACATGATTGGAGTCAAATAGTTTGTAATTTGATTCCTGCCATCTCACATATAATCCACTGCTCATACTCTCACTCAGCGTGGGTGGACTCCAACAGTGGAAACCACTTTTAGAGGAGTTTCCACTCACCGCACGGGAACCACCAACAGCTCGGTAGCGACTTATTTCTAGATCCTCCGTCAGTCTAAAAATAAACTGTTACGACATTGTTTCTGATCTCACTTGGAGGGGAGACAATTATTCTGTTTGTTGGGGGACTGACATCGGGAGCCTAAACATTTGTGGTGTCTGGATGCCAAAACTCTGACTTATATGGCAATAATCACTACCAATAAATTACAGTAGAGATTTTATAACACCACCATGACAAGAAATGTATGTAATCATGCTGATGTTAACATTTAATTTAAGCACCGCTCTGCCAGAGCTGTTAGTATGGCTGTAGACTCTCAGATTCTCAGTCAATGAGTTAGGCAGGTCTCGGGACAAACATATATTGGAAGCAGGGAAGGAGGGTACTCAGTATGAGAGATCTATCTCAGGCAGCCTGAACCTATTTTAAGCCCTAGACTGGTACCTGCAGAAGGAGGAGATGGGTTATGCACAGCATTGAATAGTAAAGGGGGTATGGAAGGATGAGAGGATGAATATTATCAATGATGAACCAGGAAGGTAAATAATAGTAATAATTATAATAGCTGATGAAGATGATGAAGCAAGGTGATAAAGTATAAGTGAGCCAAATTCCAAGGTAGGTTTGGGTGGTGGGTGGGTCAAACAAACGCAGGACTTCAACTCAGGAAACCAAAAGTCAACGGTCACTTTTTGAAATTAACCGATTAGTCCATGATTTAAAGGCAGACGTGACTTCACGTTGCAAACTCATTTTAGTAGTTTTGAGTGACTCATTTTAAATCAATCCCTGATGTTTTACTAACGCTAACTAGTTTTGTTGCCTATACCCAACTAGTTCCGTTTCACAACATTAACTACGTGTTTAAAACTGCCCCCGTTATGTTAAATAAAATGATTGTATATGTTGTTTTGGGAGTCACTGACTATTGTCATAGGTCATCAACCTATTCTGTCGTTTAAGTATGAGGATGTGTTGGTTTTTATGCAGTGCTGTTGTCTGAACATGGCCTTAATGTTGCTGCCTCTTATGTCATTAGATTGGAAAGACAATAAAAAAAAATTAAGTTTAAAAAAAAACATGGTGACAACAAATTAGAATGTCCACCACAATGACTTTACGTGGTAATATATCAATGTTGTTTTGTGGCTTTAATGTGGTAATTTTTCCCACCATGTTCTATGCTGAAGTCTGCCCAATACATATTGCAAAACGCATGGTGTTTGCCGACGGTTAGCGGCTAGAAACGGGAAAGACTCGCACCAAGAGGGCAGAAATTTTGACGTATACTTCTTTTTAGGAGCTGTTTTATCCATTTTCAGTTCAGTTAACTCTGACTGGAACAGGAGCTTGAACAAGACGGTCAGGGTTTTTGCGGCTTGAACCCAAAAGCAGACAAAACAGACTTTTGAACAGTTTATTCAAAAACTGGGAAAAACGGCAAAAAACTCCTCTCAGGCGACAAAGCAGGCAGTAGACACAGGCAGGGATGACGAGGCATGAACGGCAGGTGTGGAAGCTGAAATGTGGTGTCAGCAGGCAGGTCCAGAACACAGCGGAAAAACACAGGAGATTCCTTCAGAGCACAAAAAAAAGACGGAGGCAAAAACGGAGGTTCTCAAAAAATACGGAGACTAAAAACTAGCTGGAAATTGTATCACCTACGTGACATGACTTAACAATCCGGCGCCGAACAGAAAGAAGCCAAGGCTTAAGACAGGTGAGTGATTAGGAATTGCCTGCAGCTGTGCGTCATCATAGGAGAGGCCGGCCCGCACACTGCACTGTGAGGGAAAAACAAGACGAGCAGAGGAGAGAGAGAGAGAATAAGAAAGAGAAGCATCCAAAAACCCCATTCACCCACAGTCTTGTCACTTCCCCACTTGTGACTTCATGACAAAGACAAGTGACGCACAGCATGTCAGGCGGGTTGTTTGGGTTGCCAGGCAGGTAGTGCCACGACATATTCTACAGTGTAGACATATCACAGAAACCGTGAAACACCCATTTGAGTCATATCACTATGAAATTTTTTATTACCTGAGATTGAGATTACCTGGACAAATTACCAATCGGGAGCAGGTCAGGAGAAAGGGTTAAAAGTAGTGAGACTCAATGTGCAAGTGCAATTAAAGAAATGTCTTCCCTGATGCTCAGCTCTTTGTTTGCGATATCAAAATGTATTTTGAAAAATGCAAACACATTTGTTAAAAAAGCTGCCAGTTGTTTAGTCACTTTTCCCAACATCTATTAAAGGCAAATATATTAAATATAAAACATGCTGGTGATGGAATAAGTATGTTTATGTGTTTAATTCATATGCTCCTCTGGTACCTGCACTAATGACCCACCGCCCCCAGCCTCCCCAGCAGCCGCTGCAAAGCCTCATGGGAACTAAGAAAAGCCTGTTGGTTGTAATCACCCAGGAGAAAAAAACCTAACTCGTTATTTCAACAGGATGCATAATAAAATTCTCTCCAGGGGATTCTTGTTTGATCACTCTTTAATAAACTGTAAGGAAATGGTTGCTCATTGAGAATCCATAGTTAAAATTTCATAAACACTTTTTATTGGTAATAAAGGTGATTAAACAATGACTCAACTTTAATAGGAAGCCCTAAAAACAGTTTTTGTTAAATTATAATTAATTAATAATTGTTAGACCTGTTTCCCAAGTTTTACATTGTCTTCTTCATCCAAACAAAGAGCTGGAAATTACATATCTCATACAATTTGTATTACCAGTTATACATTTATATTTCTTTCCAGTATTCTATATTTTCATACAAAATAATGCAATATTATCCTTGTGTGTTTTAAAAAAAGGGCAAGGACATACACTGCCAGTTTATTAGGTACACAATGCAAAAAAACAAAAACTAATGCAATCTCATACAATAGTCCTGCAATAAATAACCCCATTAATGAAGGTTGTAATAATCATGTTTTAGAGAGGTTGTAATGTCTTTGTCTCGTGTTTGGTTATTCTTTGTTGGCAGCATATTATGGATCTTGTATTTGCAACTGCCCGTACCTTTGATATGCCCACTTATGCTTTTACCGAAAGCCGTGAAGACAGAGAAGAATCAAGCTTTTGTTTGAGAGTTAAAAAAAGAACCTGAAGGAGACTTGTGACCCTGAAATGTTGCTTTTTCCCAGGCCTACTGCATGTGAGCCACTGAATGCCTCAATACGGAGCAGTCAGGTTTCCTGCTGAGGGCAGGAAACAGGAAAGAAACTTCAAGCAATCAGCATATTGGCATCTCATCAGCATGCCAATAAACCTTCCATATCTCTAAATGTCAACTTTTAAGAAACAAGAATAAGACGAAGATTTCTTTCCACAGTTAAGAGGCCGAACACAGAGGAACACAATACATCTCTTCATAAAAGCAGCACTTTAATTGAACTTGCTGTTGTATTTGCTTCATTACCAGTGTAGACAAGGAGTTGTATCTGGTTTTAAGGCTCCAGCCCCTCTTGCTCCAGGTTATGCTCCACAGAGAGCTCTTTGTTAAGCTTAAAGTTAGGGCTGGCTCAGGTTTGCCTTGGACCAGCCCTTAGTTATGCTGCTATAGTCTTAGACTACCGGGGGAATTCCTATGACACACTGAGCTCCTCTCTCCTCCTCTCTCTCTCCATCTGTGTGCATTCATGTTCCATTAATGCATGTTACTCTTCTTCCAGTCAGCTTCTTCCCAGGATTCCTTGTGCTTTCTCGCCTAGCAGATTTCCTTGGATTGTGGCGGCACCTGGATCGTGGCTGCAGCCGCTGCCATGGTCCTGCTCGACGCCCACTGCTACTACTGTTATTGTAATTATTAGTCATCATTCTATTATCTTTACTGTTAATATAATTGCCACTGTTTATCATGTCCTTCCATTATACCCACTCATTATTATGAGTCATATTTCTATTTATATCTTTCTCTCCCCCAACCGGTCGAGGCAGATGGCCGCCCACCAAGAGCCAGGTTCTATCTGAGGTTTCTGCCTGTTAAAAGGAAGTTTTTCCTCGCCGCTGTGTGCCATTGCTCTTGGGGGAATTGTTAGGTCTCTGTAAATTATAGTATGCGCCCGATGGTTTGTTAAAGCGTAACTCTCGGCAAAATGCAACCTAGGGTCTTTTTGTGAATGTACCCGAGTCAAACTTTCGTTTTAAAAGCATATTTAGGACGGAAGTGTCACTTTTAAGATTTACTGTATTCTCGTTTTTCGGTCAAATTGACTTTGAATAGGAGTGCTAGGGGCACTTTTATGCTAGTCTCAAAATAGCTATTTTTAAAACACTAAGAAGGCTCGACACAACATGAAACTTTGCTCGAAGTATGACCAGGGTCTCTACACATGAACTCGAGCATTGAGAACATTGTTTGTGTACACAGAGTTTACTAAAAAGAAAGGTTTTAAGCAACTCACTGTAGCTGTTGTTCTTCCGGTCGCCGTCTATCGAGCCAGTCAAAAATAGTCGAGGGAGGAGAGTAAAGATGGAAAGCTCCAAAAGCTTAGTTCCATATAAATGCACGGATAATTCGTTGTTTTGTCGTTAGTGAAACACAATATTGACTTCGTAGTTGAAAAAGGAGCCTCATATAAGAATGACATTTCCTCCTATGGAGTCCGTTCATTCGCATTCGGAGATCGCCTATTTTTGACTGGGAAAATGGCGGATAGCGTAAACAACAACTGCTAACGTGAGTTGCTCAAAACCTTTCTTTTGGATGCAAATTTCCTATGGATGGCGAAGGAATGTCCTGCCCTACTCTGCCTCTGATTGGCTAGTACTCGATGCCTTCGTTGGTTGAATTGGTTAGGCTTAAGTATGAGGAGGGAGATTGGTTAAGGTAAGAATACCAGGGTAAGCCAATCAGATGCAGAGTAGGGCGGGACATTCCTTCGCCATTCTAGGAAATGCAAATTTGCTCACCGGACGCTGATTGGTGCGGTAAGCTGGAAATTCAGACACAAACGCAGGTTGGAGCCCGACAAGATGGATTTTCGTGTGATCTTGTGATATCGCAAGAATCCAGCTGCTGTGCAAGGTAAGTCTAGACCTACTCTATCTGTAAAGTGTCCTATGTCTGTTATGATTTGAAACTATGAATAAAATGTAATGTAATTGAATTGTTACTCATTCTGGCAAGTCCTCTGGCCAGTCCTCCATCTCTGATGGAAGAAAAAAAATTGAAATAGGTTTGTTTGAAAAACCGCACAGGATCGTAGGTTTGTAGGAGCAGTGTTGATCTAAAAATGTGGAGTATGTGGAATATAGATTGGATGATGAATGGTTGTTTATTGATGGATAGGTGAATACAGAGCCTTCACTATGAAACATTAATGCTATTATTCAAGTGGCGGATTACCACCCAACACACGCACATTCACAAGGTATTGCAATGACCCTGCTGAACAATTTGAAACATATGAACCACAACAGTAAGTTAATAACACCGTAGAAAGGCGTCTATTTAACTGTTCTCTCGGCTCTCTTTATGTAATAGCTTTTGTTAGTCCTTCGCTCCCACGCAACTGTTGTCATAGCGATGCTATCATCTCCGGCTCATGGCTGTGTTGTTTTATTGCCGTCATGTTGCAGGAGAATGCCAAGTTTGAACCTTACGACATCTCTTTCTCATCACTGCTGGATCACATCTCGACTTTGCCAAGTCATATTTCAGAATAAACAAGCAAATGTTTAAAACACACTACACACACACACACACACACACACACACACACACACACACACACACACACACACACACACGTTCCAAAATGTTTTACAGTTTTCTTTGTGTTACACTTAATATTATACTACACTCAATATTAAACCACTTTTCAACTTCACATATCACAGCTCCACACTCATAGCAGCCATAATGACATAATTTGTTGAAGGCTGTTGGGAATGATCCTAGAGTTATCACTCAGACCTTGTATTTTTAGCATCTTTCACAGTTATCATTTTAAAGAGAAGTTATGTTAAGGGTCTGCCAGTGTGAGGTAGTTGATTTGAAATGCATGACAAGATTAGACAAATCCAACAAGTCTTCCAAACCATCCGAATGTATATAGGTCGCTTATTCCCACGGTCCGTGTACTTGGTGGCCAACGGATTTTCGTTTTGAAAGGAAAAAAACAAAAACGAAAAACGGCCAGTTTCCCAATTACCATTAGTAAATAGGAAAACAAAAAACGGAAAACAACCCATTATTCGTTTTTTGTTTTGATATTAAAAAACGGAAAACGAAAAACAATCTCGTTATCCGATTTTCTTTGATGTATTTGTAGATGGAACTCGGAAATTAAAATGTGTGTATAAATCTTATTCCTTTGTCAGTACCCGATCCGTACCGCCTGTAAAATCCGTTCTGTGCACTGCCTGATCAGTTCTACGCTTGCGCGAACACCGGCAAACTTCACAGCTCTATGCACGCATTGGCGTAAGGATGTTTGGACATTCCCGGTTACCGGAAGAAAACATTAGACAGTGACAGTAGACCGTTATGATGGCAGAGATGAAGTTTACAAGGTGTTTGCTGGAGTTGCCTAAAGTATCTGTTAATGATATACGGAGCGTCGTCTGGCCATCCAGTACAACACCATGTAGCAAATTAAATAAAGGCTTCAAATTTTACGTTTCGTCATTTCTTTGCAACTTTGAAGGTAATTTGCTAACGCTAGCTAGCCTGAGCTAGAAGCCTTGCTTTGGTGTTATAAGTCATGACTCCGTCCTGCTTCAGGTTAACCATGTTTAAATTAAAGTTTAAGCATGTGTATACCTCTCACTTCATGTGTTTGTACTTTTATGAAAGTATCAGGTAAAAACAAGGCTACAAATGAGATCTCTGTGAGAGAAGCATACTCCTAGCAAACTATTATGTAGCTCAATACTGGACATTTCACCCCTAATTCCGGTCACTTTACTGTATTTGTATTTGTTTTAGAAGCCTTTATTGGTGATTTTTTACGGTACAAAGTCCTGCTATATACGTACATAGCTAGCTATATATGCTCCGCTATGTCGCGTTAGCATGCAGCTACAATAGTTAGCTATGAGTATGCTAACGTTAGATTGTAGTGGAACGAAGCAGCACTTTCTAACGTCAAAATCGCAGACCAAACACTACACAATCGGACATGTTTCAGCAGGAATGTGACCCGGAATTGGGGAGAATTTAACAACATTGCCAGCTAAGATGACCGTTAGCATGTAGCTACTATGGTGTTTACTGCCGTTAGCATGTAGCTACTATAGTGGTATACAGCAGTGGTGGCTGGGAGAGCTGTCATCCCATCTTCAAAAGGACACTTATGTACGTTTACACTTCATCGCATTAATAATAGACAGTCTATGGTTATTAGTCAAGACGAAGTATTAGGTAAAAACATTAACGTAAACAACACAACAACGATGTCGCTACACGGTTTTGGATCAGTGACAAGTTTCGAATGTTTGTAGCTATGACTATTGTATAATAAAGGTTTAATAAAAAAAGATTTAATAAAAAAGTTGTAATGTTTGGTCGTAAAGTGTTGACATGTTACTTATATACAGTCTATGGTTACAAATCGCACAGGGACATTGTTAGTTTTCTACTACGTAATTATGCGCATGCACAGAACGGATCTTACAGGCGGTACTGGCCAATAAATGTTATTGAAGGGCGGGTCTTGGCGTGGCGGGAGTAACTTCCGGGTCACGAAAAAAATACCAATGCAAAATTAAGGAATACGACTTATACACACGTATTTTAATTTCCGAGTTCCATCTACAAATACATCAAAGACAATCGGATAACGAGATTGTTTTTCGTTTTCCGTTTTTTAATATCAAAACAAAAAACGAATAATGGGTTGTTTTCCGTTTTTTGTTTTCCTATTTACTAATGGTAATGGGAAACTGGCCGTTTTTCGTTTTTGTTTTTTTCCTTTCAAAACGAAAATCCGTTGGCCACCAAGTACACGGACCTCCCACCCTCTGATACGACCCACAGGAGCGTCTCATTGATTAGCGCCCCCTAGCGGTGGCAGGAAATACGACCTCATATCTAAACCTGAGAATGTAACGGTCGCAGTTTTAAACACGTCGTTAACGATGTGAAACGGTCGCAGTTTGGTTAGGTTTAGGTACCAAAACTACTTGGTTAAGTTTTTTTGTTTTTTTTAAAGATCGTGGTTTGGGTTAAAATCAGACGTTACTTCACTTCCGGTTACACACGTGGAACGTGACGTTGTTCTGTTTGTTCCGTAAAGTTTAAAAAAAAACTTGCCATACCCCGGATCAGTCAGCTGTGACTCCAAGGGACCAAACTTGTGAACTCTACAGAGGCAATAAAGGGACAAAAGGCTAAGACCTTTTGTGTGTGTGTGTGTGTGTGTGTGTGTGTGTGTGTGTGTGTGTATGTGTGTGTGTGTGTGTGTATATGACGAACAGGCTGATCTTTATAACGAAGGAACTGATGAAGACAACAGACTCAGTGTTCATTCCAGCAGCCTCTGGAAACAACTGGCTGGAGGATAGTCAATGATCAAACGCAGTGTGTGTGTGTGTGTGTGTGTGTGTGTGTGTGTGTGTGTGTGTGTGTATGTGTGTGTGTGAGAGAGAGAGAGAACTAACAGCAGTCTGTTTCAAGAGGGACTCCAACTAAACCTGCAGACAGCCTTTCAGCCTGTCAGTCACAAGATGCTTCATCATCATCACTGCAGGTTTCATCCCAACTCTGATTGGAGAAGAATGAAGTCAGAGCTGATTGGCTGATTTCAAGTACACTTATCTACAGACTTTGTACTCCCTCTTTCCAAGAGGGAGTTTTGGATGTCAGTGACTGACAAAAGATGAACATGAATCAGCTTCTTTTGTTTTGTGCACAATTTTCACAAGTAGAACAAGCAACTGTAACAGGCGCTAAACTTAACTGTCGTGATCGGCCGGCGGTCGCTGTAATTTCGAAGGATATACGAATTGTTGTACATACGTACATATATCATACGAACCCGTTCATGAGGATACGTTGACTTAATATACTTCACAGGGAACAATGGGAAGGATGAGGCTGGCATCGCAGCCGCACGTCTACATGTGCAAGTATATCACAAGCTTGAGTGGAAATTACTTTTCATAAACTTTTTAATAAAATATATACAACTGCTAAGTATATTCCAAACCATGTATCTGGGACATTTCATTCATTCATTCATTCATTCATTTGCATTTTCTTTTGCAGTTTCTACAGAATTTCAATAAACCTGCGATAGTTTACTGGAAGCACACCGATGTCTCATGTCTGTGTGCAGACTGATCTCAGTAAGTGGCGTATGTATGACACGCCAATTCGTATGCCATTTTGGCGTGTTATCAAGACGCATAATTGCTTTTTAGCGTGTTTATCAACGCTGTTTGGCCTTGCGTGTCAATTTACGCCATGTTCTCCTGAGAAAAGAACGGTAGCGAGTAGTATGAAAGCCCGAAAATCCGCATAGGGAGGTTGGTTGGGGTGGTGGATGGGTCAAACAACACAGGACTTTCACCCAGGAGACCGGGGATCGCGTCCTGCGTGTCACGTTTCCTAAACCCAACCGTCGCTTTCCTTCTTTGACTAAACCCAACCATGCCGTTCTTCTTTTACTAAACCCAACCGTCCCGTTCTTCTTTTCCTAAACCCAACCGTCGCTTTCTTCTTTTCCTAAACCCAACCGTGCCGTTGTTGTCCCGAATCCCGTTATTGTTGTCCTAAACCCAACCGTCCCGTTCTTCTTTTCCTAAACTCAACCCGTCCGTTGTATACGGCGTAGACATACACGCGGATAGCTCAAAATGCGTACAGATAACACACCACTTGGCTTTAGAAAGTGGCGTGTATGTTTACGCGAAGTCATGATGTCACGTTGCTGTGTGCATGTCTGTGTGCAGGCACTGCTCACCGTGATTTGAATCCAGTCTAATGAAGAAGCGACGCTGTTTGGCAGTCAAATCAGCTTCAGGTAGAGTGAACTCAGACCCTGCACTCTGACGGTTGTTAAGGAAACCACCATCTCTCTCGCTCTCTCTCTCTAATGTAACACACATGACTGGTGCAGTCGCGTTAACTTCAATAACAGCTGGAACACGGACATTTTCTTCTCTAATCTAAGATGGCAAAGGCTATATAACCTGGAAGTTTTATATTTTGTGACTCCTTATCTCTGGACAGAAGGACACCTGCCTTACATGTTTGTAAAGTTTATCACATTTTAACCTTCATTTTAAGAGACAGTGTAATTTAAAAAGATAAGACTTCCTAAACTCTCAAAAGTGTGGGTGTGAGACACGGGGAGGATTTAGGTGTTTGTTCTTTTAATTCATCAGGTAAACTGACCCGCGAGACGCCTCAAGAAAAAAAACAACAACCTCTGAGTGTTCCTTTAATCTCAGCCATCCATTCACTCTCCTGAAGAGCTCTGAACAGTCCTGCTGCTTTTAATTTATTTCACCAGGTAGACTTCAATTGCTGATCAGACAGCAAGAAAGAAACCCAACTGGGCTCTCTGTCCCAGTGTTTAATATGTTCTGCAGAGAAATAAAAAATCTAGTCATGCTTTGTACGGATGACATCAGATGAGAGGTCATGGTGTCCCTTAAATCAAATTAATCTCTGCATGGTGGCCATTGTTGGACATCTCATATTCACCTTGACAGGCTCAGCTCCACATTAGATGTGATTCAACTTTTATCAGGTAGACTTTATCAGATTCAGATGTACTTAGGCTAAATGCTAATGTTTGCATGCTAACAGGTTCAATGTTTAGCACGCAAGCTTTAGCAATGTTAATGAAACTAATTATCCCCCCTGAAAGTAGAATCCCTCAGATAGAGCAGCATATTCGTGACTTAGGCTCATCTGTCCAGCCGAGCCTCAGGAGCTTAGGCGTTGTTTTTGATTCAGCCATGTCCTTGGAGCACCACTCTAAACAATTCGTTAGAAACTGTTTCTTCCAATTGAGGAATATTTCCAAATTAAGAACGCTAGTGTCAAAGGGTAAGTTGGAGATGATCATTCATGGTTTCATTTCCTCTCGTTTAGATTACTGCAACAGTCTTTTTACCTGTTTGAGTAAGAAGGAGCTTAAAGCGAGAATTATACTGGACGCAGGCCAGCTGGCGCGTACAAATGTGACGTCATGGGATCGCCGTGACTATTTATACCCGCGCTGGTGCTTGCGACACTAGTTGCAGTCTTCTCCTGAACAGAGGTGGCGCTAATGAGCAATGGCTACAGACGTTGCTCTTTCCACTGACTAGAAGAAGAAGAAAAAAGTAAACAACGGCAGAACTGGCAGCAGCATTGCTGTCAATTCTTCGATTTGATTCGATGACCTACTTGGTGGGATCAAGCCTTTCATTCACCATAAAAGAACTCATCTTAACCCAGTACATTTCCAAGAGAGACTTGTAGTCACTCTGAGAGTCCTGGCATCCGGTTGTCGGCGAACTCGTTCAGGCCTCCCGTTTCCGCTTTGTTGCGCGCCGCTGAAAAAAAAAGAGCCGTGCGCGACAGCTGGGCGCGCGCCATAAATCGGACGCGCCGGCCGGATATGACAATTTTGACGTCACGATGGCGTGCGCCACCTTGGATGCATCTAGTATAATTCACCTATTACCGTCTCGAGGTTGTTCTGAACTCTGCTGCAAGGCTTTTAACTCACATTAACAAAAGAGCACACATCACGCCTGTTTTAGCATCACTTCACTGGTTACCATGTCCAGTATAGAATTCAATTTAAAATCATGGTCCTTACTTTTATAGCCCTTTTCTATTTGTATTAAAATGTTCTTGTATTTTAATTTGTTGTGTTGTATTACATTTTATTGTGAAGCACTTTGTGATTTTTTTATCTGTGAAAGGTGCTATAAAAATAAACTTTACTTACTTACAGTTAACATTACTCTCAGAGTACAGCTGAGGCTGACAGGAAGTCTGTCCTTAAGGATCCTGCTGAATACGTTTTATCAGGTGTTTCATAGCACCACCAGCCATTTTAGTTTTTTGGTGATAAGTGGCCATGACATTTGGTAAAAATGTTTATATTTTGGTTTATGGCCAAATAGGCTACAGTGCAAGAAACAGGAGTCCAGTTCTTGCACATGTGCAGTTGGATGTTTGAATTGCCATTAGGTACACAGGTTTTTAGATGCAAAAAAAATGTGACCACAGTTAGCCTTCTATTTTCTAATACTTACGTATGCAAACTACAAGCAAATGACGACAACACCAGGCCTACTTGGCAAACTATTGCAGAGTTGCAACAGACATTTAGCTCCAAATGGCATCACATTTGTGCCATCCACTCTCATGGATTCATTCTACAATGATGATAAATAACAGCAGCAACTGAGAAAGTTTTATGTCATGCATTAATCCAGAATTTTTAAGTTAATTTACTCAGCTTTGGCCCGAATGCCCCTCCACTTTAGTACCACCACAGATAGCTGTTTGCATGGCTGTATAGACTATTTCTGATGGTTGACCACCCTGATAAACCTGCCATCTGGACCAACAAGACCATAAAAAACTGCATTTACATGTAGTTTAAAAGAATGATTATATTCGGGTTAAGGCAATACCCCGATTTCTCAAATGCCATGTAAACACCTTACCCCGTTTAAAATTGGAGTTCTCATGCAACAGAGGTAGAGATAGGGTTGGGTACCGAAACCCGGTTCCACTACGCAACCGGTAGGAATCGGACCGGATTAGAACGCAAATTTTGGTTCCTCATTTCGGTCCCACTTAATGTGTCGACTGAAATATTTTCCCTCTGTCGCTCCGAAACGGATGTAAAAATATCACACTTTCTCTGTAGTCTACCGTTAGCTAGCTACCGTAAATGTAGGCTACTTTTAAAATGCCATACTTTCCCTCTGGGCTCACCAAAACGGATGTAAAAGCATATTAACCATTCACTGCACGTGATCGCTAGTAAACATATTACATCTTTGATGTCATTTTTCAGTTTTTCAAGAATCGGTTTAGGAATCGGAATCGTTTCAAAAGTACCGGTTCGGCATCGGAATCGTAAAAATCCAAACGGTACCCAACCCTAGGTAGAGAACTCCTTCAGTAACCGGGGTATTCCTCCATGTATACACCTTAAACGGAGTATGATCAGGTTAAGTGTCTGCGCATGCTCCAACTGCCCCTCCCCACTCCGCTGGAGTAGTTTTTGAACCAGAAATAATCTGTCAGCGCTGTGAGTCGTAGTTGTTGCTATGATACCATACAAAAAATCAGCAGCGGTCCATCGGCAGCAAAGAATCTGCGGTCCATCTGTTTTACTACCTGCCGCGGCAGCAGCAGATGCCAGGAGATGGCTAAACTGATTGTCCATCCCCATGGCTGTCATCGTTGTGTCTCGGCAAAAAAATGGAGGGACCGAGCAGCCCCCGCTGCGGCCGCTGGCTAACGTTAGTTAGCTAACCCTAACAAAGTTAGCTTGCTAATTCCACCCGACAGTGGTTAGACAGTTTACTAATTTAGTGCCAGTCGGTGTAATTTTGACATAGATCAACTGTAAGAAAAAGCTAGTTGTGCGTTGGCAGAGCGCCACCTACTGTACCGGAGGTAGAGTTACTCCTGTCATTCTTCCCTGCTCATGTAAATGGGGAGAACTGGCATATACACGGTTATTCACTTAAGACCATACCCCGGTTACTGCTGTGCATGTAAACACACTGATTGGGTCTCAAATGGGTATTCTTCCAAAATCCCCAATAAAATAAATAAAAAAAACACAGTCTTACATAAATATTCTAAAGACTATTTCCTTGTGTACAATTTTAGTGGACGTGAATGGAGATGACATAACAGTACAATACAACCATGTATAATCCAAATATTTTTGCAGTCATGTAGGCTAGATATCAGTCTAATATTAAAACTCTCACTCTTTACGCCCTCCACAGTGTCTGCCTTCCTTTGCCAAGTCGTGCGTCCTTGGAAAACTCTGGCAGCAGATTGATTTGTATTCTCATCATCCAGACAGGCAGACAGGCTGAGTGTCACGAAACGCTCCTTCGGCTGTTCCAGTGATGAGAGAGGGAGGGAGGGGAAAAAGGAGAGAGACAGAGAGAGAGAGAGAGAGAGGGAGGAGCCAGGCTGCCAAGGTGAACCGATAAACCTCTTTTTATTACTCTGACATCCAAAACACGACGCGCAGCTCCCGGCAGGGAGGAGAAAGAGAGGGGAGGATCTCACATCCTTTAACGGGCGATTATTTGCCCGGAGCCGGTGGACAGCACACACACACCGACAGGGAACGGACGCACGAAAGTGATTTTAAAATTTTTAAATTTCACCATCGTTTGTTTTGATATATTTTTTAAATTTATTTTGGACATAAAACTTCGAACGGACACGAGCTGAGTGCGTCATGTCGTCGGAGGCGCCAGAATAATTAAAGGTGAGTTTTTCCACCAAAATAGGTAATGATTCAAAAACGGACCTGTGTGTGTTTGTGTGTGTGTGTGTGTGTGTGTGTGTGTGTGTGTGTGTGTGGAAACGAAGTGTAGGCGACGGTATTGTTGTTTAAGGTATTTTATTACCTGCGCTGCCACCTTATCTCATGATCTCCATGTATGAAGGCTGTCTTACTCTTTAAATATTCATTTATTGGCTGTTTTTTCTAAGAATATGTAGCCTATACTCTCTATAGTCTCTCTGTAGTCTCAAGAGGACAAACCCCTCCTGCTGTTTCTCTCATGGAGGAAATTAAAGAAGAGACATTCAAAAGACAGCAGTGCGTCTGTTGCGTAATAATCATCATCAGTATGTTTTGGATGCCTTGCCTCAGACACTGCTGCTCAAACGCACAGTGAAGGAGCGAATATCAAGCAAAGACTTTAATTCTCTCTAGAAACACACACACACACACACACACACACACACACACACACACACACACACACACACACATACTGAATACATGCAGGGGGCCCCAAACACCACACGGTCCCTGAAGAAGTTCTCATGTAGATAACTTAGAGCTGAAGTGGATGAAACTATATATTAATGAACTTTATTTTGTGCCTGTAAAATCAATTCATAGATTGAATTTCACCAAAAACATAACTGAAGCTGACATTATAATACAAACAAAATAAATCTACCAACTGGCAGATATTCCATCTTTTTAAATTTGAATATGTTTTCAGTATTACCCTTCCAACTTGGTGTTTTATAATACAACATGTATTTATAATTTTCTTATAAATGATATTCATGTCACTCATGAGATACATTTAGCTAATATGATGAAATACTGTGTGAGCAGTGCCTTTCCTAGGGACAATCCGGCAGCACGACACATGGGCTACGTCTCATGTCGTTAAATAACATCCACGTTTCCCTTCCTTGCTCCCTTACTTTGCGTCTTAGTCCGCCCAACCGCATGGGAGAGACGCGAGGAACTCATGCGAGGAGAGAGGAAACAAGGAAATGTGTTTTTAGACGGACGAGACATCCTTTCCTCTGAAATGTCACGTGAATTCGTCAGCTCCATGGGTGGAGTAAGCAACGGCTTTCAGCTGCATGGCTTCCAGGAAGGCTGCTCTCGTGCTTCCTCGCTCATAGCTCTTAACGTGCTAAAACACAACGGTGACCATGGTGAACATGATCAACCCGTTCTCACTCCGAACTCGTAAAATATGGACGTTTAAGCAGTGGCTGTCAGTGTCAGATACGACGTAAAAAAGCGCCCTTCAGCGTGTGTGTAGAACGCACCAGGGAGAGCAGCAGCTACACGGCGTTTGAAGATGACGTAGCACTAAAAGTGACTACGGTAGCGAGTAGTATGAAAGCCCGAAAGACCGCATAGGGAGGTTGGTTGAGGTGGTGGATGGGTCAAACAACACAGGACTTTCACCCAGGAGACCGGGGATTGTGTTTCCTAAACCCAACCGTCCCGTTCTTCTTTTACTAAACCCAACCGTCCCGTTAATCTTTTCCTGAACCCAACCGCCCCGTTCTTCTTTCCCTAAACCCAACCGTCCGTTCTTCTTTTCCTAAACCAAACCGTCCCATTCTTCTTTTCCTAAACCCAACCGTCCCGTTCTTGTCCCGCGTGTCATGGAAACGTAAGCCCACCCACAACCTTTTCCTTAACCTAACTGCGTCAAAAGTGACGCCAATAATCCCGACCAAGCACGTTTATATAAAGCGCGTTATGACGCTAAAGGAGACTTTTAGCGTCAATAACAACGCCAAAGGCACCTGACCAAAGCGTCCATATTAAATGCGATGTGAGTGAGAATGTGTTGACATGATACCTGCTAAACATCAGCATGTAAGTATTGTCATTGTTAGCTGAAGTTAGCATTTTTAATCAAAGCATGCTCACAGAGCTTTGTCAGTTGACTCTTACTTTTGTGACCCAAGAAGTAAAAAAAATAGTGTGGTAAAACAGACTGGTCAAGCTTAACAGAAATGAGGGGAGACACTGCAACCAGCCACACATTGACCCAAAAACTACCAAACAATGAAACACTTAACAAAAACATGACGGGAAACATCTTCTCAAAACTAGGTATAGCCACAAAGAGAAACAACACATCAGTCTGCTGAGACTCTTTATATATATACACCCCGTTTACATGTACATGGTTATTTTGAAAAATTGTGACATTTCCCTTCGTTTGTGCCCTTCGTTTACATGCAAACGGCAAATTTGCCTCTGAAAACGATTCTTTCTAAAAACTCTGGCCACAGTGGAGATTTTTGGAAAACTTTGTTTGCACGTTTGCATGTAAACTGAGACAAACAGAGGTTTAGGCAGCCGAGGAAGTGAGGAAGAGAAGAGAGAGGAAGTGATTCGTTGCTGTTGTTGCTATTTTCGGGATTCTGATTGGTTAACGTGGGCTTGAGCTTCTCGTTACACTGCCACCTACAGGTTTGGCGTGCTCTTGACGGCATTGACGGCATATATACACGGGTACGTGTAAACGAACACTTTTCTGAAAACTGACAGCTGTGCACAATGTTATTTTTGAAAACGGAGAGGTTGAAATGTCCGTTTAGACTTGCACAATCAGGTCAGATTAGGAACACCTGCGGGAGAAGACAATGAGATTAGAAGAATTGCTACACAGGACCAGCAGGGGGCGCAGAAAGTGATAACATAAACTTAAAGGTCCCATGGCATGAAAATTTCACTTTGAGGTTTTTTAACATTAATGAGTTCCCCCAGCCTGCCTATGGTCCCCCAGTGGCTAGAAATGCCGATAGGTGTAAACCGAGCCCTGGGTATCCTGCTCTGTCTTTGAGAAAATGAAAGCTCAGATGGGCCGATCTGGAATCTTCCCTTTATGACGTCATAAGGGGAAAGGTTACCTCCCCTTTCTCTGCTTTGCCCGCCCAGAGAATTTGGCCCACCCATGAGAAAGAGAGAGAGAGAGACATCATGGCTTGCAAACAAGCAAAGTGGCAGTTGGTCAAGGCCACACCCCCACCCTCCACCTTGCCCCCCCTCTCTCCTTCTCAATCGCATTTAAAGCTACAGACACAGAAATGGCACATCCTAAGGAAAGCTCATTGTGGGACTGGCTCTAGTGGCTGTAATTCTGCACCAAGGCTGAATTTCAGGAAAGAGACTTCAGATACAGTATTAGGGGACCACTAAGGTCTATATAAAAGAGACTTCAGATACAGTATTAGGGGACCACTAAGGTCTATATAAAGAGACTTCAGATACAGTATTAGGGGACCACTAAGGTCTATATAAAAGAGACTTCAGATACAGTATTAGAGGACCACTAAGGTCTATATAAAGAGACTTCAGATACAGTATTAGGGGACCACTAAGGCCTATATAAAAGCATCCAAAAAGCAGCAAGTCATAGGACCTTTAAAGTCATCATATTTTATTGATTTGGCTGAGATCATTTGTTGTGTTACTATGTAGTGTTCAGCAGGTGACATTATTCAGTCTAGTTTAACATTGCCAGACAGCACCAGTCTAGTTTAAAATTGCCAGACCTATTATACTGGAGAAAAGTCTGGCTGCACATAGGGGAAAAAAACGCTCTGGCTTTTTTGTATGTCTTTAAATCAATCATAATCGTCTAGGGTGGCGCTAAACCCTGTGGCACGTTCAATCCCCAAACGGTTTGTCACGTTATGCAGCGGTTTCAGGGTTGAACGACACTCAGAAAACGGGGTGCAACAGGCTTTGAGGCTATGTTTTCTTTCTTTCTTTCTTTCTTTCTCTTGGAGAGAGAGAATCTGATGATCAGTTAATGAGTCGCACTGACCCCCGATGTGAATTTTGTTCTTACCCACAAACATTTTGTAAATAAGAAAACAAAGAATCCACCAAGAGTTGTTGATTTGTTCGTAAGCACGTGTTGCATAAAATTAGTGTATGAGGTATAAAAGCAGTGTTTATCCAACATGTCTATCTATACTGAGGACACCGAGGTCCGGACCTTGGTATTACCCCCCCAAGTGATTTAACTGCCTAAAATGAACTTGTACTAGCCTGGAAATCCACACCCAAATCCGAAAGATTAAGGGTCTGGCTATGAGTAATGAAAATGGCCCAACTCGAGTCGCGGCACCAAGCATGCATTTGAAAATATCACTGCACGCACTTGGATAACACTACGACCAATGTTTACTGACTGATTCCGGACTTCGACGTCGCAGCGCTGTCGTCATCTGTTCAGCTCACCTCTGGCCCACCTATATCAGATACACCGATGTGATTGGTGCAGCTCGGCATGGGTAATGAGCATCATTACTCATTGCCAGAGTGACTCGCTGAGCAAATTCAAATTGTGCTCTCGCGAGAACTCTGGATTTCCAGGGTAAACTTGTACAACACCGAGATCAGGCTCGTTCCTCTGTCTGATCATCATCACCGTCATTGGGTAACTGAGTAGTGGATGAAGTGTATTATCTTGTGTATAAACAGTTGTACGTCTGTATATTTCCACAGTTGTATTTTGGTTTTTACAGTTTGAATTGTATAATTTGTGCTCCAACAACTTTTGCCGGCCACGTAGGTTGGTTTTGGGAGATTATAGAAGTCCACGTTTTTGCTTTTTTGACATTTTGTAATTTTTTTTTTTTACCTTTTGTGACACATTTTCAGATATTTTTGAAGTTTTTTTCCAACATTTTTCAGTATGTTAATAACAGAGCAGCTTTGTATGAGAGAAATTTATATATAGGCCTAACAGAAAATGTTCTGTATTTAAACTGTAGCTACACACTAAATTTCTGTTCTTTCATTACGGGACAAAGTTTGGGTAATGAGCTGCCAGAACTTATTCTGTTATTTTACGGATTTATTTCTTAGAGTGTACAATCTTTGGTCAACACTGTGGTTTTGGAGTATAGTGTCATCTAGTCCCGCATTTGAAGCTACTAATATACAATAGTTGCTCTCCAAACGTCTTAAAGTGCACATATTTAGATCAGGGAAATAAATAAAAAAACTGGACCTCGGTATTGCTAAAATCCTGGATACGGACCTGCATGCGTGTAAAAAAACTTTTTAAATACCGCTACTGAAAAGTCAAAACTTTAACCTTACAGTCACTGTTTTCAGTTGAGCTCTTTTATTGTGTGAAAGCGCAGCGATCTTCATGAAACAAGTAGAGTTTAAAGAATGAAAGGGCACGAGTAGGAAAAGAACTCATTGCTGGAGAAAAAAAAAGAAAAAAAAGTTTGCATCCTTGAGATTTCCATCCGACACCAACCTCACGTGGATCCAGTAATGATGTGTGCATTCTGAGTGAAATGTGACGACAGACATGCCGCTTTCTGAAACCTCAGAGCAGATGAAGTGGCTGGCCGAGGCCTGGAGAGTGTCCTCGAAGCAAAACACTGAATCCTCACATTTTCTGGAGATCAGCACGAAACAGGAGGGTCGCAGGTCGACGTGTGTTTGAGAAGGAAACTTTCATTTTGAAAGGATTTTTGAAGAATCAGCTTTTGAAGTTTATTGTTTGAATATTATTCATACAAACTGGGCAGTAAGTAATGTACCAGTTCCAAAAACTTGCCCAAAAGTTTTAGATGTTTGGCATTTTATAACTTCTCATCTTCCAAATTTAGCGTATTTGATGATTTTTAGAGCTAAGCAAAGCAAGCGATCGGTAGAAAATGTATCAACTATTTTGATAATGGATTCATTGTTTAATTTTTTTTTTTTTTAAGCAGAAATGCTGAATATTTTATGGTTTCAGCTTCTTAACCCTTAGAGAACCATGCTCCTGCCAGCCGCCGCGGGAAATCGTTGTTTCCATGATCCTGTTTAAATGGATCTAAAATAAAAACCATTTCTACTGCAGATGAAACTTTCAAAACGCCATTACACTCTGCTCATAAAAATGAGCATATCTCAAAAACTAAAAAATGTACAGAGTTCAAATAACTTCTGGAGTGTTGAGGAATATTTTGTTCATGTTTCTACATTTAGAAATATTTTGGGATCAATATGTTTTGTGTGTTTATTTAGTAAAATCGAATGAAAACGTGATCAATTTTTGAATTTCTTTTGACACAATTTCAATACTTTTATTAATTATGATTGTTAATTGACTTACACAACCTTTTAGCTTATTTTGTACTGATTTTAGGGATGTGAAGCATTTGAAGATACTCCCAAGAAATGGCATCATACAAGAAGCCAAAATACCAAAGCAATTATAGCACCGGTGGAGCATTTCTGTTGCAGAGTTCAAAGGGTTAAATGTGAGGATCTTTTCCTAATGAAAAACTTTTACCATTCCCTACATCTACTGTTCAGAGTTGTAATGTAACGAAGTACAAATACTTCGTTACTGTACTTAAGTAGAATTTTCACGTATCTGTACTTCGTTATTTATATTTCTGCAAACTTTTACTCCACTACATTTCCTAAATAAAATGTTTACTTTTATTCCACTACATTTCCCCTAAGCATCTTAGTTACTCGTTACTTGCAATACATGTTTTCATATGTTGGAGTGAAAGATTCTTTCTCACGAAAAAAATAAAATTCTTCTTTGTTGATGTCAGACTTGATGTTTAAGAAGATGTGGAAAGTATTATGCTTCACTATAAAGGAAGCCACAATAAAGTTTTTTTTACTTCTAATAGTTAAGTACATTTAATATCATAAAATTACTTTTGATACTTAAGTACAGTAAATATCAGATACTTTAAGACATTTACTCAAGCAATATTCTAAAAGGTGACTAACTTCTACCAAAGTAATTTTCTGGTAAGATACTTGTACTTTTACTCAAGTATATATATATATATATATATATATATATATATATATATATATATATATATATATATATATACATACATACATACATACAAGACTGCTACTGTTTAAGTCCTTTGAATCCTTTTTTGTTTGATATTGTTAAGGACTTGTTGGGCCTTAAAGTTGTAGCAGTTTCCATGGATAAAATGGGCTTGTATTATGCTGCTTTGAATGGTTAATCATGGAAAACGTCCTCCACAATTAACACTTTTATATTTTATCGTTGCTCTTCAGTTCAGATCTAAATCATTCAGTCCCTTTAAATCAGAGTGACATCAGTTATGCTTCAGACTGTATTCCGAATGAGAGGAAGATAAAAAGACAAAAGAAGGATATAAATAGTGTGAGTACTGTACATGTGTGGGTGTGGAGGTGGTGGTCTGAGTATATATCACAGAGTGCTCCTCTGTGATGATGGAGCGGACAGGCGGAAGCGTGGGGGACTCAACAAAAGCTCTGTTCCACATCAGCGCTCGCAGATGGAAATATCAGCGGCCGGGCGACCTCACGACGGCCGTCTGCTGATGAAACGCTTCTGCATAACAATTTTAAATTACAATAGACACAAGAGACACGTGTGTAAAGGTGATGTGGAGGAGGAAGATGCAATTGACACAAACAGTGCGACTCCACTCGTGCTATAAATGTAACCGTAATGCAGTACAAGTGTCCAATTGTCTCAACACAGTTCTCATAGATATTCAGTTAGCCTTTGAGTAATGAAAGAGAAAATTCACACAGTTTGATGTATAGTCTATATCGCCAACGTTCCACTTCCGGGATTGTTCAGGTGCCGCCGGAAATTCTGCGGGATGTCCCACACCTTCTGCTTTCTTTGCGTTGGCATTTTATACTCTATACTCTATACTATACTGGATTCATGAGGACTATGGTTAACTGCTCCTCAGATCTCTGCAGGGTAAATCCAGACAGCTAGCTAGACTATCTGTCCAATCTGAGTTTTCTGTTGCATGGCTAAAACAACTTTTGAACGTACACGTTCCACCAGTTCCTTCTCGAGGCTATTTTGCAGAGACACCCAAGACAATTGTGATTGGTGTAGAGAAATGCCAATAAACCAGAGCACGCTTTTTTCCCATCCCAGAATTCTATGTGGACTAGCCAGACCCTCTTCCGCAGCGCTGTGGAGGAAGGTCTATTCTATTCTATAAACTATTTACTGTATTCCATTGTTAAAGCAAAACATTATACAAAGAACATTTATGTGGATGCTTTTTTCAACCTATTTGACCATTTTCAGATCAGGACAGCATTTAGAAACAACTTTTTTTCAACCTGGATCCTATTTCCCTATGTTTTTGTGTCTAAGCGAATGATGGGAACAACAATATTTGACATTGGTCCAGTATTAAGCAAGATCTCTGCAATCGGCAGCGGGGAAACAAGCTATACAATGTAGGTTAATAGGGCAATTGTCCAGCTTGTATTTACGTTCACAAAAGTGCTCGTTTTGCCACTGACAGGCACAGATTAATATTAGTGTTAAGTGTCTGACAACATTATGGAAAGGATTTCTAAGGAGGTCGACCTTTCTGTTGAAGAGTAAGATACTTTTTTTAAACATAAAAACATCCGCGAAATTACGTTCGCTAAACCCACCAGACTCCATGTAAATAAACAGTAATTTTCGCATCGTAAAATACACTTCATTTAAAGTCGACAGAAACAAAATAAAACTGTGAAAAGCTGTTTTGGGTCGTCTTTCCACTTTTCCAACCATCACTACTCTAGTTTTAGTTGAAATAAACACATAGTTTACTCATTTACATGTGAAAAAATGTTGGCTCTTTGCACGCTAAAAGTATTACTTTTTTAAATGGAGTCTGGTGGGTTTAGCGCTAGCGACTTCAGAGCGGTTTCTGGTTAAACAGAAAGGTCTCAAAGAGGTTTTAAAGGTCTATCTCTGAAGGGATCCTTTCCATAATGTTGTCAGACACTTAGAATATTAATCTGAGCCTGTCAGCGGCAAAACAAGCACTTTTGTGAAGGTAAATACAAGCTGGACAATTGTCCTATTAACTTACATTGTAGCTTGTTTCTCTGCTGCCGGGAAAGATTGTTGTTCCCACCAGTCACTTAGAAACAAAAACCTAGGAAAATAGGGTCCATGTTGAAAAAAAACGCTAGTTACCCTTTAACAATTTAAATGAGTAGCCCACCTATCCCCAGTTTAGTCAGGAGGGCCCTGAGTTCATTAAATCAGTTAATGTAATTTACAATAAAGAATACCTAAAGTAATGGTGTACTGTTTCTCTTGTACTTATTTACACGTTTAAATGTCTTGAGTTCCCTTAGCCACCTTAAATCATTTGTAACCACTATTATTAGGCTTAGTTTAATTAACCCACTTAAATAAATGCACTTTAATGGCTTTTAAGGAATTAGCATATGGCAATGAGATACAAGTATCCCCAATTTAACACATATACTAACTTAGCACCTCAGCATGAAAACCTCTAGTAAAGGAAATAGCCAAACCTCACACTGTACTTTTTAACCCTTTCATGAAATAACTTTTTAACCATATGTATAACAATACCTAGTGTTTTTTTTTTTTTTAACTAAGTCACATATGTGATCAAATACCTTTAGATTACCATCATATTTATGACAATGTGTAGTACTTTTAAACCTGGTTACAAATGTCATAGAGCGTGTTGTGGGCAGTGCATGAAGTAGTTCATTAGTTTGAACATAAATAAGGAATAATGTGCAAGGTGTCCTGTTTTTTTAGTTTTTGTTTCAGTATCTCTGTCTCTTTTCCCGACATCCCTGTGAATATTTTCTCTTTGCGCTGCTCTCTGAAGTGTGAAACTGATACACCCCCCCCATAGTCCTGCCTGAGCAGCTGAGATTTATAAGCACACGGCCTCTGCGCTGTTTTTACTGCTCTGAGTTCTCACTGTGTTGAAAATATTGTCTGAATTTGTCCTCTGGTAATGGCTGATGATGGTCTCGTCTTCTCCCTGTGTGTCTTTGTAGAGCAGCGTGACACCGAGGAGTCCCGCTGGGATCTGAGACGGAAGAATTTGGCGTCCCAGCGGTGTAGACCGACCCACGACATCCGGTCCCCTTGCAGCCCTGAAGGGGACCAGCTTTTTGACTTCACGTGGACTAAACGAGTCACACATCACCTGATTGGACGCCGCCTCAGTTCGTCCGGCCCACAGGCCTTTGTTTCTTCCAGCTTCAAATTCTTTTTTTTCTCTCTTGTATCTTGGACTTGAGGTTCTGCCTTTAAAAATCAGATGACGATGCTGTCGTAACTCAGTTTTCTGTCCGAAAATATGGAAATGTTTTCCGCCACCACCGCTGAGAAGGTGGATTATTGAAAGGAGTCTGGTGCAGCTTTTTGGGAGAATTTAAATGGATGTTCGCTGCTGTTGAAACACACGTGAAGGCGCATCTGTAATCTTGTGGAATAACAGTGTGAGTCTGTAAAGTGTTTATCCTGCATTCAGACACATTTTCATTTAAATGAGGAGTGCTGCAGAGGAGCTCGTTTCTAAAACATCTGTACGGACAAAGAATATTTACAAGCAGAAAGAAAGATATGTATATTTTTGGATTTCCTGCATTTTTCTGATCCAATTTCCAGATTTTGGACCATTCAGTAAAAAAAAATATAGAGACTCTGCTTTTAGTACAACTTAAAAGCACAATATTTCCTTTGTTGTCGTTTTTTTTTTTATTAATTTGCTGATGGTGTAGTACGTTTCTCATTTTCAGGCACATAATTTGGACAAAAATCATTTTGTATGTCCAGTTTCTGCTGTCACGCCTCAAAAGTGGAACATCCTGTGATTTACGTCAATTAATGTCTAAACCAGGTGTTGGTGAGGCTAACCAGTCGCTGCCGCTGTTTCCAGTTCAATTAACCTCATCATTAACTTTTGGCATTCAGGTACTTTGTGCACTTTTTAGGAAAGCATTTTAATGACATTTCATCTAATAAGAATGCTAATGTATGCCATTTCACGTTTTATTGAAGATCAAATCAAACCAAGCTTTATTTGTCATTGCATGAATACAGTGTATTGACACAACAAAATTCAAGGTGCCACTCAAGATCAGTGCTTTTATAAAAAGAAATAATTTATAAAATATGTAACAAACAAACACTCCCCATCCCCTCCATACATTTTACTCTCTCTTTTCTCTCTCCCACACACACTCACCCACCCACATATACTGATGCTAACGGCCAGTCCTTCATAAACACACCCAAGACTATCTGCAGAAAGTGACAGTTATATTCCAGAAGAGGTGCAGATTATAATGAATGTTTCCTCAACAACTATCTATGTAAACTGTTTTTAAAATTTACTTCTTCAGGCAATTCTATGAGGTTCTTTGATACCATTTTCTTGATAATTTCATCATGAAAGCAGAAATCTTTTTAATGTCCGTTTACATTTTGTGAAGCATTGAAACAAACCTGACACCGATCACAGCTATTATTTTGGAAGTTTTTTTTTTTAAGGATGTTGTGACTTTACCGGACTTAAATGCATCAGTATTCAAGTGAAGCGGCCGAACTTGCAGCTCTCTTTGACTGCTGTTAACACCTTCTATTACATGATTTTATTTTGTTAGTTCCCACCTTGGAATACAGCCCACAGAATCGCAATGTCAGCATTTTAATCTGCATATAATTTTTTATCACCGAATGTGATTAAAGTGCCAGAATTTGGCTTACTGACCCCAGAGAGACGAGCCACAGGCCTGCCAAGTTTCACGGCGACCAGAGGACAACAGGACGTCACTGACATCCCGTCCTGCACACCTGAAATCACCTCTGCCTGCTTCGGTGGGGGGGGACGGGAACTCTCATCCCGTCCCGTCAGCGTCATGGTGATGTCGCAGGGCACCTACACCTTCCTGGCGTGTTTCGCCGGCTTCTGGTTGGTCTGGGCCGTCATCGTCATGCTCTGCTGTTTCTGCAGCTTCCTGCAGCGCAGGCTGAAGCGCCACCACGAGGAGAGGCTGAGGGAGCAATGTCTGCGCACTGTAGAGATGGAGCCACTCAGCTGTCCCCCCACAGGATACCCGCCGCCTCCTCCACCGCCGCCGCTTTCACCCCCACCACCACCTTTACAGCTGCCCAGGGAGCCGCCACAGTTCTGCGCCCCCGAAACCCTGTCGCCGCCTCTTCCTCTGCAGGTCCCTCATCCCATGCCGCAAGCAAACTGGGTCAGCATACCAGGTAACGTCAACGGATTGTTATTGTTTGGTTATTTTTTTTATTTTACATTTTTAAAAGTAACTTTTAATCCTAGTTTGTTTTTTCTATGCTATTGGAATGGTTCTTTCGGGCTGGGACGATATGCTTTCGTCCCAGTTCGATTCTTATAATTCAGTCTTTATTCACACGTCATCTTCCTATCATTAAAACACAATGATCATATGTAGGCCGCGTGAAATGGGGAACCGCAAATAAGCTACAAAAAGCTTTTTGGAGGGGGCCAGATTACAATAAACATACAAGAGATTATACAGACACTAAAAACTCAATTCACAGTAGACTCAACACTGACAAATACCACAAAATACAGACAATCCCAGTACAAATATAACACTTATTGGGAATATTCAACAATCATATGTCACAAGCAAATTTTCCTTCAGACTATTCTTCGTGATGGAGACAGAATGTGACAATTTCAAGTTTTCATCAACCTCGTTCCAGTTTCTTCACGATATATGGGTGCCAATTCAATTTGTATTGCGATTTTTATTTATTGTGATTCGATAGTATTGAGTACACATAATATACTTTGTCACGACCCGGACGAGCCCCCATGTCACGACCTGGCTCAAAGGGTTGACAAATTGTGGAGAACACACATTTGCTCAATTGAATTAAATACAAAAAGTTAAGGTGCCTGGGTAGCTCACCTGGTAGAGCGTGTGCCCATATACAGAGGCTTAGTCCTCGACACAGCGGTCACAGGTTCGATTCCGGCCTGTGGCCCTCTGCCGCATGTCGTTCCCCCTCTCTCTCCCATTTCATGTCTAAAGCTGTCCTATCTAATAAAGGCCCAAAATGCCGCAAAAAAAAATCTTTCAAGTTTAAGATGCACTATGAGTTCCTGCATGGTTTCAGCGCGATTTCATTTTTGTCTCAAATCGTAGGGATCTCTCCTTGATCCACTAGCTGCCTGCCCCCTGAATACACTGTGAAAAAGCCCGGTCTTGGGAGACTACACAGAGGTAGTAAACGTCAAACAAACACTAGAGGCACAGGCTGTGCACCAAAATACAACAAACCACTCCAGCCAATCACCGACAAGATGGTTGGGGGACGGGGGTTAGTGACAGTTAGTCAGTTAGTCATGGCAGTTACGGTAACATGGTGGGAGGGACGAGCTTGCTCGGTTTTGTTTGAAATTTCCTTGGAATGTCAAGAGAAGTGACCATGCAGGAACTCATAGTGCGCCTTTAAACGTGCTACCAGTTTATCAGTTATGTGTGTGGTGTATGAATGTGTGAAGGTGTAGTGATGTAAGAAAGCAAAAATAACTCAACCAAAGTCCAAACAAACCAAGCAACCTCAAGGAGGGAGAGAACTCGATTGACTGCCCAGGCACTCCTATTTATAGACATGGGAGAAATCAACTCATCCAGGTGTCAGACATCATCCTTATTGGCCAATCCCCAGGTCCCAGTGACCAAATGGACTTGAAATAGGTCTTGAGGCCTAGGAGGCGTCACAACTTCTAGAGACAATATACCATGAGACATTTCTAAAAACTAATTGTTTTTTAAGAAGAATGCACACCACATGTATTTAATTTGTAAAGAAGTACATATATTTGTATTATGTATTTTTTCAGCATTTTCTGCTTTCGGTCTGTTTTGCTGGAAGCGGATATGATGCAGTCGCTGTCGGCGGTACCATAGAAACAGAACATATTTAGGTGAATCTTTGGTAAAAAAAAAATAAATAAATAAATAAAAAATCTATTCTGTGGAAAAAAATCAATTTACATATGTGAATACATTTTTTCCCACCTCTACATTATACTATATACAGTTTAATATAATAAAGGGAAGATGGAGGGTTGGGGCAGGTAAAGGAAGCATTTGGGGCAAATTAAAGGTGTGCATGGATTGGAGGAGGAGGATTTTAAAGCGGACCTCAGTATATACTGGATCGGACCTTGATATATACCACATTTTCTGAGTATTTCAGAGACAGTATTTCAGATCACAAGAGCACAGAGCATGTACAACAGGATGTACTAGATGTAGCTGAAGTTATTTATGCGTCATATTCTCCCCAAATATTAAGTTGTAGGCTACAAAAAGCCTGACACATTTAATGAAATAATTGAGTCTTTAACTCAACCCACTGTGATAATCATGTTGCTTCTACTTGTTCTTTTCCAGTAACTGAGCAAAATGCTTAGAACTTGTATATATGTTGTCGTAATAGTAACCAAATAAGAAATGAATTGGAGATTTAACTATTTAAATTAAAATGTCAAACAATTATTGACACTAACAACTACGTAAAGTCTAACTATCAACCAAACTGCAGCAGAGAGTCTCTCCAAACTCTGCAGGCAGCAGGAACTCGTGATTTAATTTCATTTCGACGACCCTCAGATCAACATGTGGCCGACCTAAAAATCTGTCATTGTTCGAGCTGCTCACCGGCAAATCCAGCTGCCTTTGACTTCAAGATATACAGCCCCAATAGTGTATGAAACAAGTGGTTTTCCTTTCCTCGTTCTCGGAAGCTGTATTTAAACATTAGCAGTCACTGTATAACTACTGCATCCACTAGTCTCAACACTAACACTACTCAATGCAGCTTGTCTCTCGAGCAGAACATTAACTTCTTTACTGCTCTGTCTAAAATTACTGACAAATATCAAACCTGCCACATCTTATTTGCTCTTTATTTACGAGGTAAATGCATATTTCATTAATAAGACTCATAATTTGAACTCTTGAACAAACGAAGACTGAGAAATAATAAATACATTCACAACATCCATATGCAGACAGAGGACAGGGGGAGGATTTTTATTATTATTCACTGTCAGATTTGTTTTAGACGCTTGGCTTCCAAGCTTCTACCTCCCTGCCTGCCAGGCAGCGTTCCCCCGCAGAGTGTCATGGTGACAGCTGCCGCTGAGGCGTGGGTGGTGACTGTGGAGGCCGAGCGGTGACAGAGGGAGCAACAACACGGCCGGGCGAAACTAAAAGAGAAACAAAAAGACGAGAAAACAGAGACAATCTAGGCCCCTTTCACACATGCACTGCGAACGTGAACTTATCTCTACATTACCCGGAGGAGCTGTGTGTAGGTTTTTTTTTTTTTTTTCCCGATACTTGTGCTAAAACGAAAGTGACGTCAAGAGTCCCGATGCTAAAGGAGACTTTTAGCATGAATAACAAACGCCAAAGGACGCACTTTTAGCGTGAACAATGAACACCAAAGGACGCACTTTTAGTGTGAATAACAAACGCCAAAGGCACATGACCAAGTGTCCGTAGTTTACATGATGGGAGACTGAAAATGTGTTGCACTGAAGGACCCAATAAAAATCCTACAAGCTTAAAGTGACATTAAAGCGTTAACATACAGCAGATTTAATTTTTGCAACATTTCATCAAAACTAAAATGCAATCTTTAGTCTCCAGTCTGTCTCCAGTTTATGTATAGCATGATCATTTACTAATGTTCATTCTGTTGTATCGCACATTTAAATGTGGAGAGGAAGAATGATTTTAATGGAATTATTCACAGAGGAAAGTAACGCTAAATTACAAAGCGAAGAAGAATTAGGAGAAGAGAAGAGGTAAGCAATTAGAAACCAATGATGGAGGAGGAATAGCGTAAACCTTTATAAATCTGTAGAGTGCTAGGAAAGAAGAGGGATTATTGGAGAGTTAAAATAGCATCAGCTGCTGTCAAAGTTGGTTAATGAGCACAGACAGACAGTAACGGATAAAACAAAAGGTTGCTGGAGTCTCGGTCACAAAGCAGACTGATGAAGAGGTTTAGTATCCAGGCAGCAGCAGAGTGAAAGAGAAGCAGGTGCCGACAAGCTGAGCACAGCAGAGGACGGAGAGAGAAGCTGGGAGCTGTTTCAGTCGTACGAGAGGGGAGACATTCAATTCAGTTTTATTTATAGTGTCAAATCATAACAGAAGTTATCTCAGGAGACTTTACAGAGTAGATTAGAGTAGAGAGTAGAGTACTACTACTCTACAGATAGAGTAGTTCTAGACCACACTCCAATTCCCTGCAAGAGCAAGCATTTGGTGCAACAGTGGCGAAGAAAAACTTTCTTCAAACAGGCAGAAACCTCAGGCAGAACCAGACTCTTGGTGGGCGGCCATCTGATCCCATCACCTTTCACACTCATTTGGCTTAAACTCCATTTACACTTGTTGGGATAGCTATAGTATGCAATATCAAAAAAGCTGAATGTAAACGCAACTAAGAAGCATTAAAGACGGATTGAAATCTGATCACTCAAACCACCAAAGCTCACTAATGAACACGTATCTTGTAACCTTTTTATTTGGTACACTTGCTAAAACTAATGCATTCTAAATGCCAATTTATGCTTCTCGGTTAAATCTACGTCGTACTGTAAGGTATGTATGTAGGTACGTGGAGATACAGACCCTACGCCGGACCCTACTCCGGACCCTACGCCGTAGCAGACATGCACTTCTCAAAAAATTTAACAACGTTGCGGCGACGCAGATGGCAACGACTGTTATTGACAGCTTGGCTGTGGCTTGGTAGCGTTGCAATCCCCCCCCCCGACTCATTTCCAGGTTCTCCTTCTCCGTAAATAACATGAAATCAAGTAGAGGGTTAACTTTTCCTGCTACAGATTTCCCACCGTGGTCAGAAAGAACAGGGGAGACACTTTGTTTCTCTCACTATATGCTTCTAGAGTTAGTACTCGCACCGAAAATAATCACCGTCACTCTCTCACTCGCTCTACCACACACAAACACGCACATGCCGGCCCTGCTATTCTCTTAAAGAGATCGACGCACACACCAACGCATACTGTAAGTATTACCTTCAGGCCACTTTCGTAGGCTACAGCCAAAGCTCTGCGTGGAGCCTCTGTAGAACCATAAATCCCGCTTAATGCTGCATTTCCCCTTCATGGTACGGCGAGGCTCTACTCAAGCAGACCTGGTATTTGTTTCTGGTATCACCTCAGTCGAATTTCCAAGTGATCTGAGCCGATACTACTTAAAACTTTACAGATCACTGATTAGTCAGAGAGAATCGTCACTAGCGTGACGCGGGACATCCTGCACATCCTGCCGTTTTTAAATAGCAAAGCTATATGTCAATGTAAAGTACTTTTCACAGATGAAGTAAGTCACAAAGTGCTTTACAGGGGCAAACACAAGAAACACAATACAGAGTGAGAAACAGAGAAACGCAAGAGAGAGGTGGATGCTTACAGCAAATAAAAGATGCATTCAAACATCTGAGACGGTAAAAACAGCATACGAGTTTGGCTCCAGAAACAGATTTCATGGATCACTCAGCTGTCATCCCACACAGCCAGCATGTCTTGCTCTGGTACAGGCTTTTGTGTCAAAGTCATGACCCACACAGGATGTTCACACTGGGAGCAGCTCAGTTCAGACCGGCGGTGGGTGATGATTCCTCCTCTGCAGCCGTCTGCAGCCACAGAGTTTTGAACTTGATAATCATGGCTTTTCTTTGACAACATTCAATTTAAATTGGCAATCACTAAACATGTAGGATATAAATGATGAGAATAAAAGTGGAAAAGAGATTGTTGAAAAAGGAGATACATGCTCATTTTCAGGTTCATACTTGTATTTTAGGTTTCTACTAGAACATGTTTACATGCTTTAATGTTCAAAAAACACAATTCTTTACATACTATCTGTCTGAATATACCTCTATTCACCCTGTCTGAAACTCTCCATCCCTTAAGCCTCCCCTCGGCTTGCGAGAAAAATATGGCGCACCTTTGCAAAGTTCTTGATATGTGGGTGTAGATACTCAGACAACGCATTCCAATGAACAGGTTCATATGTTTCTGTATATAAACCTATGCACAACAATTCGTGTGATAACTTTTGAAATTACGGTGACCAGGTAAAGTGACAGTTAAGTTTAGCAGTTGTTACAGTTAAGTTTAGCCACAAAAAGGTGACTGTCGTGCAGTAACATGACAGTTAAGTATAGGCACCAAAACTAGTTAAGTTTAGAAAAAAAGATTGCGGTTTGGGTTAAAACACCAGTCCACTTACAGTAAGTAGTACACCTGGGACACGAACACTTGTTCCTGGCTCAAAAGTCTTGTGTTTTGGGACCCATCCACTCCGACCTTCTCCCTTTGCGGATCATTGCGGTCTTATACAGCGGGAGTCAATGTGGGGCTTACAGTAATAAATAAGTGGAATACATAGAAATCAAGGCATTATTTTTCATAGCTATATGTATGTCTGACTCAGATTGGGGGTGGTATATTCTAATAAACCTGCATGTCTCATAGCAAGGGGAGCCAGATCTGAATGGCTTGTTGAATCCCATGTTTTCTGATCCAGGTAGCCCACAAAAAACTGAGTGGGTTGTCTTATTTCACAGTTTGTGGGTTGGTAGATACCCAGATGTATACGTGCATGAAATGCCCCCTTTAAGGAGAGGTAAAGGATGAGAAATAAGGAGAGAGATAAGGAAGGAAGTGAGAGAGGAAAGAGGAGCATGGGGGAGAGAGATGTGATGGGAAAAGAGAGGAGCAGATGCCAGATAAAATGAGATAAGAGGAGAGAGATTAGGGGAGAAAATGGAGAGGGATGAGATCAGAGGAGAAGAGAGAAGAGAAGATACATCAAGGAGAAAAAGATGTAAAGAAAAGGAAGGGATCAGATGAAACGAGAGAAGAGTAATTAGGAGATAAGAGAAACAAATTGATGAAAATGAGATAAAACTGGAGATTAGATAAAGAGAGAACAGACAAAAGACTTCAGATAATAAATCCTGATGAAATACCATCCTGATTTACAGAAATAAAACCGCATGGTTGGCACTTAAAATGAATGAAAGGATGTTTGTATCTAGTGTCTATTCACACAATCACGTTTCTGTGTAATCCTGTAATTCACCTTGACAAATATGATCACCGTCATTTATACAGATGCCACAGATCACTACTTCACAGTCACGTATACTTTATCCTCACAGAGCCGGCTGCCACTTCAAAGCAAACCCCTGTGATCCTCCCGGTGGAGACATCAGTCCCATGTGTTTCTGCTGACGTTTATTTAAAGCTGCCCTGCCAGCTGGTAGCATTGTTTACAGCAGAGAGAGCTGGACAACAATGACAGTCTGATCCCGTAGGTATTTGTGAGGTATTTGTGAGGCATGATGCAGGAGTGACCAACTTTGGCCAGGTACACTCACACATATGGAACGCACACATTTGCATCTATAAATACATCCAGCTCCATGGCAACAGTTCAACAAACAGCTGTTGATTTACACCACTGTGATGTGATGATGAAAAAACAAACAAATTGCACTTACGTGTTGCACTTAATTCAATTCAATTTTATTTATAGTGTCAAATCATAACAAGTTATCTCAGGACACTTTACAGATAGAATAGGTCTTGGTCTGCGGCCGGGTTTGCTCAGTGGGTAGAGCAGGCGCACATGTACTGAGAGGTTTATGCCTCGACGCAGAGGTCCAGGGTTGGAATCCGACCTGTGACAATTTCCTGCATGTCTTCCCCCTCTCTCTCTCCCCTTTCTCACCTAGCTGTCCTATCAAAAATAAAAGGCAGAAAAAGCCCCAAAAAAATATCTTAAAAACGAATAGGTCTTGGTCTATATCGATGACGTTCCACTTCTGGGATTGCTCCGGAAATTCAGAATGTCCCCTCCAGATGTCCCCTCACTTCGGCTGGATGACCTTCCGCTTTCTTTGTGTTGCAATTCTAAACTCTGATGGATTTCTGAGGACTATGGTTAACTGCTCCTCAGATCTCTGCAGGGTAAATCCAGACAGCTAGCTAGACTATCTGCGCTGTGGAGGAAGGTCTGGCAATGCGAGACTAAATAGGTCTAGACCACACTATAATTTACAAAGACCCAACAACTTACATGTGACTTTTTGTAGTTTGGCTTATTTGAAGCTAATGTAATTGATGCTTGTGGTTCTGAATTTATACCTTTATGGTTGAATGCACTTTCTTTGGATAAAAGCGTCAGCTAAATTAAATATAACGTAATGTAATGTCTGTTGTTGTAGGTGTAAACAGGTTTTTGTTGGTGTAATCATCAGAGGCACTGGAACTCAGGATAATGTATATCCTGTAGTTATTTACAGTATTTCCCACCACGACTTGCAGACAAGCAAGAAAACTGCAAGCTTGTAACATCGATGAGTTCAGATGTCAGTCACTTTGAAAAAAGGGGTTATATGGTTTAAATAAACATGATTTTTGCATGGATAGTGCAAACCTTTTCTTTTTTCCAAAAGAGCCTCTGCAGGAAACCGACAAGTCGAGTTACTGTAAAAGCAGAAGCAGAGAGCTTGTGCAACATTTCGACAAATATTGATCAGGATCTGGGCAGATTCAACAGCCTGGAAACCGAAACTACCGTCAGTTGTTTAAAAAAAAATGTTTTCAGACTGATGTTTGTTGCCCAAGGCCCAACATATTTTCCTTTATACTCACAATACATTGAAATATAGACCCAACTGTCTTACATTATGCCCACAGCCTCTTTGGCAGGTCAGATGTATTTTGGAAATGTTGCAGGAGTAAACTTGTTTCCTGTGCTTCTATTTCTCTTCAGTAAAGTTAACATTTTCAGTAGTTTTTGGCTTTAATGTCATCCAGAAGAAAATGTCAAACTAATTTGTGTCAGCTAAAAGACACGTCGACAACTTTACAACCAAAACTACATCTGAAGTTGAACAATATAACTCTTTGTTTTCTGTTGTTTCAACCACATGGGAAATGTAACCGATAGAATAAAAGAAAACATTATTTTATGTACCGTATGTCCGCTGTAGCCACTGAGACTATGACTATGATTCATGTCTCAGCGCTCCTTAAAAGCAGAGTGACTGTGTGAATGGTCCAATTAGTGGAGAAGAAGTGAGGAACTGCTTGTGTATTGCAGAAAATCTCATCAAGGCTTTTATTTGACTGTGCTGTGCTCGTATTATTTGACACAGTGCAGAAGACAGCAGATAAACATTGAGTAGGTTTACATGCACACTAATATTCCACTATTATTCCAAATATGACAATATTCAGAATTTGATACAGGTCATGTAAACAGCATATTCCGTTTGGATATTCTGAATAAGTATTAGTTTAGAATTAGTGTTAATTTTGTCACCTATTTTTAATTTAGTCTTAGTCTTGTGCCAAATGTCCTTGTTAGTTTTAGTCATTCACATCTTTTTGCTAGTCAAGTTTTAGTCGACTAAAAGTCTTGTCATTTTAGTTTTAGTCAAAAGAAAAATCAATATATCTTAGTCAAGTTTTAGTCAAAACATTTTAGTCTTTTGTTAAAGAACTAATTATTTCTGAGATTATTTCTGATAACCGTTTCAGTCAAATAGTTATGACACATTTAGATTTTTTGTCAATATCGTTGTACGTAAAATACAAATATCGAGCCTCTTCCTTATTTCACCAGTAAATTCCTGTTAAACGACAAAAACAACCACTGGATGGGAAAAGGGTATTTTACAATAACTTTGAATGCACCACGAAGCTGGCGAGGCGAGTTTCAAGTGAACGCAACATCTGTTATTTTTCAGACAACGGCACAGACTGTCGTACGTCTCGGTATGGGAATCCTTCACAGTGAAATACAGACAAACTTTTACGCCGTTTAGCTGTCAGCATTTTAAACTGTGTTTACTCCAGCTGCTAGCTAACGGTAGGCTAACGTTACCTCCTGCCAAGTGTAGTGTTAACTAGCGTGACATGCAGCGATGTTTCAGTTGCTTCTAACGTCCGTTTAGGAGCATCACAGAGAACCGCAGGCATTTAAGTGACAACGAAATAAGGCACAGAACTCCGCGTCGCTATTCGGTCCGGTAGATAACGGTTGTTAAGGCACCGGTGCCGTATTAGCACCGGGTCTCGGTACCCAACCCTACTGACCCTAGTAACAGCTGAATATTCTATCTCTTGATGAAAAAGTAGAGACGATTGTAGACAAAAATGAGGAGAGATTTTATCTTAGTTTTTATTTTATGCAAAACATTTCAGTCTCATCTTTTTTCATCAACAATAATGCATGTTAATTTAGTCTTAGTCAACGTTTTGGGACATTGGTGCAGTCTTGTCATCGTCTCGTCTTAGTCATGGGAAAAAAAGGTCGTTGACGAACATATTTAGTCTTGTCTCGTCTGACGAGCCAAAACAAAACAAACGCAACCTAACTGTGACCACCAACATATTGAAGAACTCCAAGCCCGAGGATCAGTTATAAATGAAAAGTAAATTACATTTTATTCACGACTTAACTATCAGTGATTTAACCAAAATTATGGGAGTCAGGAGGTCTGACCTAAATGAACAAAAGAAGGGAAGAAGCCTGGGCCAACCCATCAAGGGCCGTCGGACCCAGAACTTCACCCCCTACAGTAAAGAGTAGTGACTTAATTAACAACGAAACAAAGCCGCGAAACCTAGACTACCAGACCTCCATCCTCAAAAGAAAGAAAGAAACAAAAGAAAACACGGTGGGCAAAGCTTCTTCAGTCTCAGAGAGCTCTCCCTGTCTCCCAGCCTTCCTTATATACAGGGGTGCGGCCACATTGACAATCAGGAATCAGGATGGGCAGAGAGGAAGAAGAGAGCAGGCGGGGAGCGCATAACGTTGGGTATCACCTGTGACACAGCCAATAAACGAGAGACACACCCACCAAACGAGAGAAACCATAACTCAAAGCCTGTTGAACACCGTTTCACACCGTTCAACCAGGGAACCACAGCAACAAAACGGTGCACACTGTTTTGAGATTGAACGTGCCCCAGGTCTAAGTAGGCTTAGAGGTGTGGTTGAGGCGTGGCCCTTCTCCTGAACCTAAGTGAACTAATTAACTTAAAGGTCCTGAACACCCACACAAGTGTTTTCAGTTAACCTGGCTGATTGGACCTCTTCCCAGGACGGTGTGGTCGTGATTAGATTGATTGATTGACATCTTCCTGAGTCTATCGTTAGCTTTGTTGCACCTGTAAGGGCAGGAAAAATTATACCTTTATCATTCTTATTGGCAGAAAAGATTTGCGATCTAATAAATACCCATCAAATCTCTGGCCCACCTTGAACCTGAGTCGAGGTCTAATCATCTAGAATAACTGGAAACACCTGTGTTGGTGTTTAGAGTCTAAACAAGCACCAGGATTTTTGTCATTTTGAGCTGAATTTGCTAACATAGCTTTTGAGTGTTGGAGCCTTAATAAGTTAATTTATATTAATTCATTAATTTATAGTAAAACAAGGTGACTTGTATGTAACAGAAAATATAAACTTAAAGTTAGGTTTTTCTACTAATAACTGTTCACAATGCGTACGGTCACTAATCTGTTTCAGTTCTCCTCTCACTCAAATAAAAGAACTCACCAAGCTGGAGGTTACCATTTTCTCAAAATTAGTTTAGCAGTTATTCCAAAAGTTCCAAATCCAAATTTCATAATCTGAAAATTAAATAGAAAAACAATTAATCCTCGGAGAACAGAGACACACCGGTGCGACCAATTGATGTTTAACTAAACTTCTACTCAAAAATCGATATTACAAAATTTCATTTTCAAAAGAGATTTGAGGAGTTTCAAAAAGCGAACATCAACGTTTCAGCTTTAGCGCCAAATTATCTCTTTACACATTGCTCTGGGACAGATTTGGGTCTCACTGCACGGAAAGTTGAGTTTGTTCTGAACATTTTGATGTTTAATACATGGGGATAAGTTTTATGCAAATACTTTAAAAGGTAAATTTAAGAAGATATGTGAAAAAGCCCTTAGATCTCAGAGGGTTACCCAAATCTAGAGTTGCGAACAGCGCCGGCCGGACTGACCGCCAGTTTGGGTGGTGTCATTTTCTTTAGTCTGTGGCCCAACAGGTAAATTAGGTCTCCAAGCCATCGTTAGTCAAAGTGTTGACATTTGAAAGCATCAAAAATGCATTTTAGGTAGGGCTGTCAAACGCTAATTATTTTCTTAATCGCGACTGATCGCTGAATTTCTATAGTTAATCGCGATTAATCACATGTTTTATCACATGATTAAAATTCTATTATTTTGCATTTCAGAACTGTTTTTAAGTACATATTAACAATGGAACACAATTATTACCAATGTATCTTGATTGGGAATCAAATGAATGCAAAGAAAGTTGCTTTATGAACTTGACTTTAAGATTTGTATTTGTTTATTATTTATTTACTGTAAACAAAAGAAAAATGTGTGAATCTGTCATTATTGCACAATTTAGAACATGCCAACCGTAGTACGTCTTTAAGACCCGAGTCTTCTATGATGCTGACAGGTCTGCAGTTAGTTGCCACCCATTTCGCAAGAGCTGTAGTCATTTTTTTGGATTTGGTTTCATCCACAGGTTGGCAAGTAGCACTCTCCAAAATAGTGCTTTGCCTGAGCCCGCTAGCATCAACCTGAGTCACGTTATCTGTACTACTATGCTTAGCTTGTAGGTGGTAGCTCAAGCTTGACATGCTTCGTTGATATTTTAATTTGGCTTTACACAATGTGCATATGGCTTTCGACTTGTCTACTGAGTCGTCCGGGAGTTTTGGAAAATAAAAGCGTCGTTCACAATTGTGTTGCTGCTGTCTTTCTCCATCATGCCTGCAGCCTGCAGCAGCAGGATGTGTTACGAGGAAGTATGGCAGCTTGATGATAAGTAACGGTGCTGCAAAGGGTCAAAATAGTAGCCTAGCTAGATTCTAGTGATTTTAGAACAGCTAAGGCGTTGTTAGGCACAACGCGAAGCTGAGTGAAGTGTAAAATAAATTAATAAATGGAGGCATGCGATTAATGCAATTCAAAAAAATGAACGCGTTATGCTCGGCCCTTAATCGCATCGCGATTAACGCGTTAATGCTGACAGCCCTAATTTTAGGTAGATGACAGTATATCCAGTTGTTCCTCGTCCCCGTTTGCTCAGCGCCGTTAAATTGTATGTACGGGACGCAGGAGTTTTTTACCCGTAAGTTATTGTAAACAAACATTGAGACTGGGTCTATAGTGTTCCTTCTGGTTTGATTCAGCATTATGTAGCCCACTGCACAATACTTATTGTCTCTTGTCCCATAGCTTTTCGAGTTTTATCAACCTTGAGACCATACATTGTATACAGTTTGATATGTCTTGTTAGTTTTACAGGTGCCTTTATAATGTTAGTCTATGAGTAAGGGGATTTTTTTTATTTGCATTACTGCTGGCCTCGTAAGGCTGACTCGCTAAAATGTTGGTGTATGTTGTGATTAATCCCAGTCTCTTCTTTTTTTTCCAGACACAGACATATTTGGGAAGCCGCCCTGCTATGAGGATGCAGTTCTGATGGAGGATCCTCCTCCGCCCTACAGTGAAGTATTGGCCGACCCGCGGGGGGGCACCTACCTGAAGCCTGCCCCACTCCGAGCCGCACCATCTGCGCCCCCGCCTCTGAGGGAACACCAGGATCCTGCTCCAGTGTTCACATCCGAGACCAGCAAGCCTCCAGTGAGGTCTGTGTTCCCCGAGCGAGGTTACTCCTCCCTGATACGCCTGCCATCGTCCCAGCGCTGGGACTCCCTGGGTCATCTCTTGTCCAACATGGACCTGAACTACAACAACCTCAGCCCACAGGGGGCCCGTCCTATCCAGGCTGCCACTGCGATGGCTACCATGCCCCGCCGAGAGCCCAGGATTCACCACGATGGACTTGGGCTCAGAGGTGGAACACAAGGGCTCCAAGGAAGCATACAAGGACTTCAAGGAGGCATACAAGGACTCCACGGAGGCATACAAGGACTCCACGGAGGCATACAAGGAATCCACGGAGGCGTACAAGGAATCCACGGAGGCGTACAAGGAATCCACGGAGGCGTACAAGGAGTCCACGGAGGCATACAAGGACTTCGAGGGGGGATACAGGGGTTCCAGGGAGGGTTACAAGGTCTTCAGGGGGTCCATGGACTGAGGGGACTCGAACCCAGCTGTGGCCTCCCAACAGCCTTCCCCCTGCTGGGTCGTAGCACCGCTGTCTAGACTGGGATGCTTACTGGAGGAGTCTTAACTAACCACTAAGGTGGTTCATCTCTAAAGAGCCTTCAAGCAGGGGATCTCTAAAGACAGACTTTCTGTCTGTGTGCCTCCTTTGCTGCTCCGTGTTTACAGCACTAACACCGTTAGTAGTAGAGATTTAATTCCCCAAAGAGCTAAAAGAGGGTTAAAGTGCTACCAAGGTTACCTTGCACGGTAGCTGAATTCTCGCGATATCACGCGAGAATCGCGGGATCACATATCACGAAAATCCATCTCTGTCAGGCTCCAACCTATCGCGTTTGGGTCTGAACTATAGCTGTCCGGTGAGGAGATACTGGCAGCTACGGCCGTGGTTAAGGTGTGTGTGACGGCCGCGACTGTTGGTTCAAAAGAACAATGGCGGACGTGATAGACAGATGGTTCCTTCCATTACCTGCCAGGTATTTTTTTGAAAGTGCCTGCCCTTTCCCAAACAGTTTCCAATGACGGCTTCTCGGATGGCTTTGTGTTAACAAACCATCTGGTTACTGCAAAGACGCCAGGAGTTTGACTTCCCCATGCAGCCCTGTGGACTTACTCAGCTGGGACTGTGACTTTTAGCTCTGTGTGTAAGTAAAGGAGGAAATTACACACCATTTGACACCTGTGTTGTTGAGTTACAGATGCATCCTGATGTCACATTAAAGCTAATCGAGTCCCAGGTTCCTTTGAACAGCCGAGCAGAGAAAAGGAGCAGTTACGAGCAACAGGCACGTTTCTCCACCTTTCGATTTCATTTCTCCCTCCCCTCCTCTCGTCTCTCTGTGCCGGAGCCAACCTATTGTAGCAGTCTGCCGTTGCCATGGCTCCTGGGAACTGTATGTTACCCACGAGGACCTCTCCTCTTTTATCTGCTTTGATTTTTTCCGAAGACTCTGTTCACAGCTTGTCTCGTCTCAAGGACTGTGAGTACTAACAGTTACAAAGGAGCATGTGGTGACCCTTCGCTTGGACTCTGCCACGGCGTTTGTGACGTTAGAGCCCGAAGGCCAGTTTTCACAGTGAGACAAAACTAAAAAAGGTAGAGTACAACAAGCTCTCCAGAGAGCCGAGTGTCCTTGGTTTGTATTTTGTAACATGCTGCTTCGTTGTTTTCAATGTCTTTACTACAAATTGTCTGGGTGTGCGGGTCCTTCTTGTAGTCACAGAATGACGTCTGCTGGGTCATTCATGTGGAAGAAACATAATTTTTCATGTACAAATTTATTATCATTCTTTTAAGCTTTGTCTAAAATACATTTTCTCTTTGTGAAATAAAAGAACATCTTCAGCTGCTAGGGTTCTTTCAATATTTTATAAATTTATGGAGTTAAAACAAAAGCCAAAATGGGAACAGCTAATTGGGAACAGTCTGTATTTATGCTCACCGTTATATGCCATAAAATGTTGGATTCCTCCCTCTGGAGCCAAAAAAATTAAAGCCATTAACTTCACTATATGTCTTCTGGGTTAAATTGCAGTAACATCTCCTTTAAGGTGACAAATAATATATACTTTTTTAACCTTTTTATTTTTTTCTTCATCATTCTTTAATGGTATGTATTTACTTTTATTTTACCTGCTTGTGTTACTCTTGTTTGTTTCACATTTTTCTTTGTAGTCTGGCTGGGTCCAAATTGTAAAAATGTGTAATACCCAGGAGTGAGAACTGTGAAGTGCAGGAAAAATGACATGTACTGTATTACTTTTATTGTTGATCGTGGCAGCACATATTAAAGGACAATTCCGGCGCAAAACAAACCTAGGGGTTAATAACAGATGTGTACCCACTCTGTCGCTCTCTGGGACATGTTTTCATGCTAATCGAATGTGTTTGTAGCTTGAAAGACGCTAGCGCGGACCGCCGATTAGCTTACAACGCTAGTATTCGGGGCACAGGGAAAGTAAAAACAAATCGCTATTTATACCACTTAAAAGGCTCAAAATATCACCACACTTCTTCACTTGTTAACCGAAGCACTGAGAACTTTGTAAGTGTACATGTTTATTGAACGAAGAGCTGCGGGAGCTCCGTGAAAGGGCTACGAGAGAGAGAGAGCTACCGGTAGTCAATGCCGCAACACAGCCTCGTACTTCAGGAAACTGGTGGTGTACCTGCGGACATTGTGAAGCTATGGACACCAAACAGGAGTGTCTGTGTTGCACGGAGTGGGACCTGTTGCATCGCGACACCCAAGAGACGCAGTGTTTTGTACAGTCTGAAGATTTCACCTCTCTGATAAACAGGACTGTACTTGAAACTTTTTTCCATGTCCCGAAAATAAATTGGAGACGGCGACCCAGACCGGAGGGATCAGATGGACAGTTATCCACTGAGTAAGTACACTAGACAAGTTATGCAGAGTGCGATTATTTCAGATATATTGAGCAAATTGCTTTTGATTTTAGTTTGCATCACCAGCTGTAAGTCATGACTGGTTTTTAAGACTGCGGCGGCATGTAAACATGAACGCGAGTGTCTTTATAATGTATTTTTTCAATAAACTGTCTGTACACTTACAAAGTTTTCAATGCTTCGGTTAACATTTAGGGACCCTCATTATGCTACTGTTGAAGTTTGGTGATATTTTGAGCCTTTTTAGTGGTATAAATAGCGATTTGTTTTTACTTTCCCTGTGCCCCGAATACTAGCGTTGTAAGATAATCAGCGGTCCGCGCTAGCGTCTTTCAAGTTACAAACACATTCGATTAGCATGAAAACATGTCCCAGAGAGCGACAGAGTGGGTACACATCTGGTAATAACCCCTATGTACGTTTTACGCCGGAATTGTCCTTTAACACTGTTTCAACGACAGTTGGTGGTGAAATGCAGTAGCATAGGCATGGAAGAAGAAAACTGCTAGTGTTAATATTCTCTCTTCTTGGGTCTGTTCAGGTCCACCTTACTTAGAATCAAACAGGACGGAAGAGATCATGTACAGCCTTCTATTCCTGTGACGATTTCACATACTGTACATCATTCAGATTTCTTTTTTCTCTGCTTCTCTCAGCTATAAATTGATTCTTCTGCAACATCTGCATGTGCCAATCAAGAAAGCCTTTATTATTGTAAATTGTGAATTTCAGTTTTTCTTTGACTCCCGCATTGAGCCTGGGAGTAGTCTCGAATTGACAGACCTTCCTCCACAGTGCTGCGGAGGACGGTCTGGCTAGTCCACACAGCATTCCGGGATGGGAGAAAAACGTGCTCTGGTTTATTGGCATTTCTTTAAACCAATCACAATTATCTTGGGCGGCACATATGCTGGACGGAGCCACAGTGCCGCTGCAAAATAGCCTCGGGGAGGAACTAGTTTTGGTGGAACGTGTACGTTTAAAAGTTGTTTTAGTCGTGCAACAGAAAACTCAGATTGGACAGATAGTCTAGCTAGCTGTCTGGATTTACCCTGCAGAGATCTGAGGAGCAGTTAACCATAGTCCTCAGAAATCCGTAGTTTAAAATGCCAACACAAAGAAAGAGGAAGTAATGGACATCGGCCGAAATGAGGGACATCCAGCAGAATTTCCGGTGGCACCGGAGCAATCCTGGAAGTGGAACGTCGTCGATATAGACTAGCCTGTGAATCACTCTTACCCTCCCTCTCCTCTTTTTTTTATGCCCTCCCTCCTCTGCATCCTCACTTTCCCTTTTGACTGCAGTTCTGTTGTGCTTATTTTAATCATCTATCCCCAACTGTTCTCTCTAATGCTGCTGCCTCATTGGTGTCAGACAGAGCATTGAGTGACGAGAAAATGGAATCTGCCACTTTGGCAAAAGCCATCATTGCTTCCACTCATCCCTGGCAAAGGTTTTCATGTTCTTCTGCCTCTTTATGAGCTCAGGACGAGTCACTTATTTCCTTTCATCTCAGCTTGCCACTCTGCAGCCGAGGAGACAGACTCCCCAGAAACACTTGAAAGTGATAGAAATGAAGAGCTCAGACCTTTTTAAGCTGTTTGTAGGCGCACGGGTAATTTGCTATTCATGGTTCTACATTTCTACCATGTTATAATATCGGGTTCTTCAGTTTTTGCATCTAACATTGTGGAGTTGTAGGTGGTATCAGAGGAGTATCAGAGATTCAGCATGTCTAGAGTTCTAGAGGGATTCATTAGTCAAATCCAAGGAGCCATGCAAAGAACGTTGTATGGAAACATCCATGTTATCTTTGGCCAATTTGCTTGAAAGAAACCCAAATTTCTGATGTTTTTTAAAAATGGGTCAAATTTGACCCGAGGACAACAGGAGGGTTCAATTTGTACTTAAGTACAGTACTTCAGTAAATATACTTAGTTACATCTCACCACTGCTTCTAACCTGGCCTTGTTTTAACAGTAGAGCTGTTTGAAATTTTCACACACGCTGCACTTCTGAGAGACACTTGAAACAGTGATGTCGCATCAGCTGTGAAAGGTTACACACTTGCTTCACATCATTAATTATGTGGCCTGAGGTGAAGCTTTACTACACAAAGAAAAGCACTTTTCTACCCTAAAGTAGGTGAATCGGTGTTGATTCTCCCTTTAAACAGATCCGCAAATTATATTGATCCAATTTTAAACTCCCAAGCTATGTCTGACCGAGAGCCAGAAAGAGACAACTATAGCAATTTGTTTAAATGTCACATCCTCTCAGCCCTTCTCGTTCCCTGCTGCCACAAAACAAAATTGGTAATAATGGTTTTAAATTATTATAATCATTTCCAACTCTGGCTTCCATCAGGGTGGACAGCCTCAATAATGATGTTGCAGCCCATTATCATCACAAAAGGTAAGGGATAAGGGTCAGGATTGATGGTTGGCTAAAAATATATACACTATAGACATTCTTGTAAATATGTTTTTTTTTCCTTTCTTTATAACACTGTCATTTTAAGAACAATTCCCCCCCTCCCCCTGGGTCTCGGTCATGGTGCAACAATAAATGTAGACAAACATGAACACTAAATCAACCAAACAAAACTAAAACCCAGATAACATAAATGCACAACCAAAACAGTAACAGCATATTTTTAAACGTTGACGTTAGCTAGCGCTAGCTGATACTAGCGATTTCTAGTCGCCGACATATTTTGGGCTTCATTTAATAAACATAACCTGTAGTAGTACACAATCGTATGTGTATTGTTTTGATTACAATGTGCGGAATTACTTTACGTTGCCTATTTATGTCTATTTATTTCTATTTCTCACCGTTAATCACCGGCGTCTGTACAGCATCAACAGGGGTCGCCATTGTTGTTTATGTGTGTGTGATGTCAAAAACTGTAACTGGGAGTACAACTATCTGGTACGAGTTCACGAGTAGTAAGTTACGGGTAGAAGGTTGTGAAAAACGAGTTACGGGTTGCCTGGAACGCAGCATTATCTCTGCTTAATATGATCTGTGCACTGCATACTTAAAGGACAATTCTGGCGCAAAATTAACCTAGGGGTTAATAACAGATGTGTACCCACTCGATTGTTCTCTGGGACATGTTTTCATGCATGCTCTTCGTTCAATAAACTGTCTGTACACTTACAAAGTTCTCAATGCTTCGGTTAACATTTATGGACCGTCATTATGCTACCATTGAAGTTTGGTGATATTTTGAGCCTTTTTAGTGGTACAAAATAGCGATTTTACTTTCCCTGTGCCCCGAATACTAGCGTTGTAAGCTAATCAGCGGTAGCTTGATTCAAGCTACAAACACATTCGATTAGCATGAAAACATGTCCCCGAGAACGATCGAGTGGGTACACATCTGTTAATAACCCCTAGGTTCATTTTGTGCTGGAATTGTCCTTTAAGTCGATTATTACAAACATAGTGTGAGATTAGTAATGAATATGGTTTTTAATAAAATTAAAAAGTTCAATTACAACTCAATCTGGGTTTACATTGTAGGTTTGGGCTGAGCTCCGAATGTTTACAACTTCAGACCTTCCTCCACACTCTTACTTTTGGCTTCGCTGCAAAGGAGCAACACTACTTCTTGCACTGGCACAATGTTGGCATTGGGCGCCCAATATGAACATAAATCTTACGCATACTGGGCTGCAAACTCACCCGCACACAGTAGCTGATCTTTGTAACGAACACAATGTTGTTCTTGTGTCCTGTTGAGTTCAATCCCATTTATGTTTGGAATGACAGACTAGAGTCCTGTTGAGATTGAGTTGTGTCCTCAGACTATTAAAAAGAGGAACAGATTTGACTGACATATATAAAAAAAATCCATCACAGATGCTGCAAGGAGCCGTCAATCATGTTGGCCATTACACCCGGGGCTGAAGGCTGATGATTCACAGCGGATCACACATTACATGCTCACACCTTCAGACAAATATGATTTGGCCTTGAGAAAACTGAGAAATGGATTGCACAACTAAAGCTGAGCATCTGAGTTAGAAGACGTGCATTTCACCACGGAGACAAACGCCTCGATTATGATTCAGCCTGCAAGGTTATATAAAGAGAGGCCATTCAATAATGTTTCCACAACTACAAATGTGCCCTCCGCTAATAAAATATCTGTGGAGATCGAAGAGACAAAAACAAAGTGTGACGTCTTCATGCGCATTGTTCATTTTGTCATGTTTTTATTGTCTCTGTATAGATTTTAAATTGAGATATTTTTGTACCAAAGACTGACATGATGCCTGGATTTTTACAAAACCGAATAGTCAAGCATGTTATTACTTTTAATAATGATTGTCAGATTTTCAAAAATGTATGTAAATCAGGCTTGTTTCTAATATAATTCCATTTTTACAATATTAAAAGAATTTTGATGGCTTAGCGTGAGCTATTTAAATTAGCTGGATACATGATTAAACGTCATTAGCTCCTACCAGAGTATTGCCGGGTGTACTTGGTCCACAGCAATCCCACCAATCGGCCCCAAAACGTTCCAGTTAGAGTGTTACTGCCATAAACATATTCCTTGTAAATCTTTACAATCATTCCCCGAAAGAACCAAGCAGGACTGCCTCGTTGCACGATCCAAAATGTTCGTTCACCGTTTTCAGCTGTAGCTTACTAGCTCGAAATTTGTTGTTGTTTCCGGAAGCGAAGGGAGTTTGAGAACGGCAACACACAGAGAGCGGACGGTGTGGTGTGTCAAGCTCCTTATCCTGGAAATGTACTTCCTTTGCTCCAGACTACATCATCTCTAACTCAACTTACATTTCCATCTGTTTGTAGGCAGAGTAAAAAATGTCTTTTCAATTGGTGCTCATTTTCTGTATCCGTTTCCTTTTGTAATGCAAAGTAGGAACACCGTTTTTGCCTTTAAATCGGTTGTTTTTGTCCTGACAGCAGTTGGCGTGCACTGAATATTTATATATAATAATACCTTTTCTACTGAGCTGCAGCCTCAATGTACGTGACATGTAGCTTAAATTCATGAATTATGTCTTTCTTTAAATATTCTAATCATGTCTGTGGGAGTATTATATTCTAAAGTGTGAGGTGTGAAGTATTGTCCTCATAGCTGACACAGCGCATTCATTTATTCATAAAGGTCAAGACATTGATGACAACATTTTCAAGTTTTGTTGGCAACAATGCGAGGGTTTGACACCCAGCGTGACTCCTTCTGATGGCACTGGATGACATTTTTCCACCGGACAGAAACCAAAAAAAAAAAAGACGACACAGCACTGAGATTTTCTCCTGACTCCTGGGATGTCACCTGTGAAAGTATGTGTTGCCTGGCAACCAGCTCAACCATGTTTACATGTAGTAAAGAGAAAATCAGCCCACCTCCAGTATGTCACATCGCCAGGGCAACGTCTGAGCATTAACTGCCTCCCCCCCGCTGCTGTCCTCTGATCAAAGTGTCTGCTGTTACATCATCGCTCCACAGCAGGATGTGAGCCAATCGAGGGTCTTTTCTCGTTCCAGCTGCGTCACAAATCTCCGAAAAGGCACGACTGGCGCCAACATGCAGCAGGTCCACTGGAGAACGAATGTAGGCTAGATATCAGATAAAAACATCATTCCTGTACCTTTTTGATTGTCATGCTTCTTAATATTGCAATGTGTATTATACATGGATTTGTTTTTAATAATGAGTTGGTGGGGTGGGTAGGGTGGGCGAGATGGGATGAGGGAGAGCTCTAGCGAGTGTGAATGTACATGTGCGGTATTGTCTTTGTCTTATGTCTTGAGGACCCCCTCGAAAACGAGACGCTTTATCTCAAGGGGTTATCCTCTTAGCAATAAATTTAAAAAATATTAAAATAGAAGATATAATGTCTCTCACATCACATAAATTATGAACAGGTAAGTAGGGGGTCTTGAAGAGGATTCTTTTTTTCTGTCTCGGTCTTAACTGTCTCTCATTTGATCTTGACTTGATCTTGACTTGGTCTCGACTAGTCCTGGTCTTGGACTCGAGAAAGGTGGACTTGACTACAGCACTGGTCAAACTACACAGAACCAGGATACCGGGGTTTGTGTCCCATTTTTGTCCCGCGTGTCACTTAAACGTAAATCTTTAACCCCACTCAGGATCTTTTCCTAACCCTAACGGAGTGGTTTTACTCAGCGTGTTAAAAAGTGAAGCAAAGGGGTCCTGATCCAGAGCATTGAAAAATTACGCCAAAGAGATACATAGAGCAATAAAACGTGACGCCATGGACGGCTGACCAAGCGTCAGTGTATGACGAGTTGGGAGTAAGAATGTGTTGTTTAATGCTCACCCCAAAATCGTCCTTTCTTCATTGTGAAGCAATGAGCCAATATTTTCATAGTTTTTTCCATTACAAGTCGGAGTTTCACTTGTTTCTAATGTTTGAGTTTTTGTTCATCGTTCTTACGGTAAATAGATATACCGCCAAACAGCATGCCGGGTAAAGCTCACTCTCTGTCGCTCGCTACCTCTTTTGTTTGTGTCTGAAATGTGCATGCTTGATGAATGAATTGATGATGATTTAGTTTGTTCGTGGTTTCTCATTTTGTTGTAAAGCATTTTGGGCTACACTCTCTGTATGAGACCGTGTTGGTATGAAAGGAAATATATAAACAGGACCCAAGGAAGCGCAGTGCTGAGTGTGAAGTTGTTTGGATGAGCCGAAAGCTGCAGGCAGCAACACCGGAGGCTGGGCAATCGGCCAATTCCGAACAGGCACGTTTTCAACAACACTCTGCACCAGTTAAGGATTTTTCAGCCTGTTTGACTTGACGTGCATCTATTCTGGTTCCAAATTTGTGTTTTGTGGCTCCAAAACACTAAATAAAGATGGCAGCAAGCTTTTTAAACATCCCTCCAAAAAAATGTGATCTGGCGTGCAGGTATAAGAAATAAATTATCTTAACTGTGAAGGCTCATGCACAATTTTACTATCTAATGAACAGGTGAGGAAATGTCCAGAGGGGCACACTGCCCTATTTACTTGCAATAAACTTTATCAACCCTTGTGTTGTCTTCCCATCGACCACGCAACCTTTTGTTTTTCTAGGTCAAAATTTAAAATGAAAACTTTTTTCAACGTTTTGGTCATCTTTTTCAACACTTTTGTTGCTTTTTCTTGATGTTTTTGCCACTTTTTCCGATGTTTTTGAAGTTGGAAGAATGTTGTAGTTCCATACAACGTACATCCAAGAAAAAAAATAATATCTGGATGGCAAGGAGAAGTTGTTCTTGTTTTAGGGGGTGACGGGGGTGAAGTCATACCCATTTTAGGGGGTGATGGGCAGGGAATTTTTTTTCTTGTTTTAGGGGGTGACAGGGAGAAGTTGTCCTTGTTTTAGGGGTGATGGGGAAGAAATGTAGTCTGGCTATCACCAGACCAAGCTCAATCTTTTAAGATTGAACATTAGTCTGGGGAGTCTGCTCTGTATTTTCTACTGCACAAGAGGCGTGATTAACAGGCATAGTTCAAATGACTCTGTACGCAATTGGATAGTCCTTCACCAATCAGACCAACGGTCCGGGTGACGTAGCAGCGATAGCGGCATCAACGGGTTGCTGAGCTTCGGTGGCCGTCATGTTAAATGTAAACAAAAAGCTGCTTGGTCGCTTCTCTATTGTCATTGTGTTAAACCCGCTAATAGCACACCAGGTGGATAAGCCAGTTTGTGATTGGTTCCCGCAAAATTGTAACAGAAGCAGGATAGATAAATGTACAGGTTTCCAGCCTGAGCTGCAGGGAGAAATCAAATCGCCGGCAGATCGGGCTGGATTTACCCAGTCTAGGAGAAATGGCTTTTGTTTTAGGGTGCAAACTTGTTTTTAGTGGGTGATGGTAGAGAAGTTGTTCTTGGTTAAGGGAGTGAAGGTAGAGAAGTTGTTCTTGGTTAAGGGAGTGAAGGTAGAGAAGTTGTTCTTGTTTTAGGGGGTGAAGGTGGAGAAGTTATTCTTGTTTTAGGGGGTGACGGGGAGAGAAGTTGTAGTTATTACAGCTGTAATAGTAGGGTTGAATAAGGCCTATTTCTCTTTGTAGTGCAGTAGTTAGAGATGTATGGTTACAACCGGAAGCAATTTAAGGGGGTAGGAGGGTTTGAAGGTGCTCAGTCACTGTCTGAAAGGGTTTTATGTTGAAATGTTAACTTTATGTCTGTACCCTTTTTCTATTTTTTTTTTGTTGAATTGTAAATTTTATATTTGGACCTTTTTATGTTCTTATTTTGTTTTGTGTCAGCAGTAGGAAAGTGTTTAGTTAGTGTCTCAATAATCCTATAATGGATCGGCCATGTAAGCAGCCAGACATGAAAATAAACAATTCATTTATTCATTTCCATCTGCCAGCCTAATCACGGTTAACAATATGTTAGATTTGTACAGGTGGTTTCAGATATACTCCTTTCAATGCGTCACAGCTTGATGTGATCCAGATAGTCACCCTTTTTCACAGCACACATTTTGACATGTCACAGTAGGAAAGGCACAGGTGTGTATAATCTAATTAATGAGCCATGCTTTGATTCCAGGCTCCTGGTATTGTGCATGCTGGCTGACAGATCTGAGCCATCGTTAGCTACTAGTTAGTTAGCTACTTACTAGTAACACCTGTGCTTTTCCTACTATGACGAGTCAAAAAATCTTGTCCCAAAGGATAGCCCATATATTTCTGTTTTTAAAGCTTTAGTGCGTAACGTTTTGATATTAATGAACGTCCATTACAATCAAGCCATTGCCTAATGAGTTGCTACAAAGCTAATTAAGACTATCAGCTCCACACAACTCTCTCTGTATTTCTAAGTATGACTGTGCTTAGAAATTGTTGTCGTCCAGCGACTTCGCGCGCAGAAACTCGAGTGAAGATAATGACCTCTTCTGAAGTCCATCGTGTGTTTTTAATCCTCTGTGTCCTCCTTGGCTACTAGCAACTGCGTGGAGGAGGGGGAGCGCATGCGCAATTACGGAAGGCTTGTGTCATATGGATGTCGTCATTACTTAGAATTCTTCATGGAGGCGACAGAAACTATGCACTATAGCTTTAAATAAAAAAGAATGATATCAAAAATGCATTTTCTGTTTCTCATTAGCCTACATACTGAACTCAAAGTCCGGGTGAATTTGATTGTAATTTTGGAGTAATTTTGCAGGAGGTAATAACAATGTCTGTTCAAACAAGATCATTTTCTTGTGATAAGACCGGACAATCATCCTCTCAGAGTGGCAGTGCAGAGGTAGTCCAGCAGTGGAAAGGAAATACAATGGCCCCATCTAGCGGTGTAGATATGAACTACACTTCCTTTCTTTTTTAGAAAGGAAGACTCTGACCGCCAACACAGGTGATTTCAGTTAATGTGGCTGATCAGACCTCTGCTCAAGTTGAAAGTGGGCTGGAGCTTTGATGGGTATTTATTTATTTATTAAATCTTTTCTACCAATAAGAATGGTAAAGGTGCCATTTTTCCTGCTCTAGACACGCACACACACAGTCTTTGGAAGAGGTCCAATCAGCCAGAGTAATTGAAAACACCTGTATGGGTGTCCAGGACCTTTGAAGTTTCTTTTTTTTTCATTTTTAAGGGCTTTATTTTCAGATCATTCAACTTTTAATGTTATTTTGCTAAAATAGGTTTGAGAAGTGCTGATCACTCTGGTTTGATTTATACCTCTGATCCAAATTGCTTCATTTTGGTTGCAGTGGACATGATTAACTTTAAATAAGCTTATTCTTTAAAAAAAAGAAAAAGGAAAAAAAAAGAAACCTTTTAATTATAACAGGTTTTGGATTTCAACTAGAAATCTGTTCCGACAGTAGGCCTACAGCCAGATTTCTTTTTGGAGTCGTGATGTTTGTTCCTGAACTGTTTTTTATGATCTGCAGTCCGTTTCGTCAGGACGGTGGTTACAAATCACAGCTACAAAAATAAAACTGTGTTCTCATATTGTACAGCTATTGATAAGGTTTTGTTAGATTAGGGAAGGGGAACATGGTTTAAAATGACCACTTTGTTAAGGTTAAGGGACCTTCATCTTCATGCTTACAATAATAACCATGTGATTAATGTTAGGAAATGTGACTTCCTCCTTTATTCCTGATGGATATGGATAGTCAAGCTTTGTCACTTAAACGTGCTGTTTTTGGGGCATTTGCTGACATCCAATGCTGTCCTTTTTCTTGAGAGGACTAAAATATCATTTAAATGCCTTAAAAGTGAATACATAAATTACACGCTGCAATCAATTTACTTTATATTAAAGCAACAAACAACAAATCACACCTTGCTTACCCTTGGAAGTTGTGGTTCCTGTGATTTAAAGTCAAGTTCCCCCTGCGGCCACTAGATGTCACTGAAAATAGGACATTGACTGTATTGAAGTGAATATGGAAGAAAAACTCTTTTTCCAAATATGAATTAAAAACATTTATTTTTACCAAAATGCTTCAGAGCTGATGTCACTGATGTTTGTCTTGGTTGTGATTTTGAAAATAATTGTTCCATATTTACCTTTTTATGACCGTTGTCTGAAAAGGATAAATTTGCATCCGATTTTATTTACTTAAACTAAAACTACTGGAATGTTCTTTAGCTCAACGTTTTAAACAGCGTCAGTGCTGGGATTGTGAGACCTCTGACACAACAAATATCTAATCACAGACATATTTCAGGGTTCTTTGTTCTCCTGTTGGCATACAAACACAACTCACACTCACACCAATTTCAAAACTTTCCACTGTAAACCCGAAAGTACTGTAAACTTAAAATGTATTAAGTTCTACGTACTTAAAACTGCTGAGCGCCAGTAGCATATACTATCTTTTTGAGTTTAGTAAACTTATTTTTTGATTAATATGACAAGATTGACTTAGTACTTTTAATTTGACTTGGTGTTTTTTTAAGTTAGTAATACTTAATGTGATTAAGGCAATCAGCAACAAATATTTTAAGTTTTTCAGGTAAAAGATTTTGAGTTTTATGAAGTTGATGTTGTTGAGTCACGGTTAATTAAAACGATTGAACAAGAAACTAATACATTCTGAGTTTAGTAAACATGAAATGCTGAATTTTTATACTTAAAATAATTCAGTTATGTTAATTTAATATTTTCGAGTTGTATATACTGATAATATTTGAGTTGGCTTAATTAGTACTTTAACTGTAATAAAAAATGCAAGTTCATGTTACTCCAACTATTTAAGCTAACAATCTCAGACTTTTGAGTTGATTAACTAAAAAAAAAAAAAAAAAATGCTGTCAACTGATTGCAATTGTTTTGAGTACTGCTTACTTATTCAGGTTTACAGTGCAAGAGTTCAAGCTGTTTTTCTGCAATTTCCTTTTTTATTTTACTCTGTCTCTCCACATTCATGGAGTCCATCTAGAAGTTTAGGTTAAAAGTTGGTTTAAAGGTAACTTATGTAGACGTTGAAAAGGTATTGACAGTTAATACTTGCTGTTGATATAAACAACCTTCCAAACTTGTACCGATTGATGGGATTGCATCATATGGAGTGATATGATTTGAATGCTCATTATTTCTCTTCTTTTTGTTAATATTTTGAAATTATTGTGATCTATTAATCTGCAAATCACCGAAAAATGCTTTCCGGGTGACACAGCTATAAATGAGGACACAAAATTAAATCAAGACTTGGATATTTATTCACTAATTGAGTCTAATTTTAAAATATTTAACACAATTTAGATGATGTTGGATGTGAGCACGTCCTCTGTCACCTGATCATTCAGGATGCAAATTATGAAATCAAACCGGCTCCCCAAAAACATCTGGACCCAATTATGGGGTTAGATATGTCTCATTAACTTTGTGTAAACACATTGACAATCTGTGTGTAAATGTGTAATCTGTAAATATAAAACATAGTCCACAAATACAAAAATAAGATTTGATAACTCCCAAAAATAATTTGCAATACAAAAAAATCTTTTAGTACATAACACACATTTACAAATAAATGAAAATCATTTGTGAACATCTTCCTAACATTTGCAACTTTCAAATCGAGGCTTAAAATTGAGATTCACAAATGCCTTTTCGATTCACAGATAAAAACTGGATTCACAAATGTCCATTTGAAAGTTGCAAATGTTCAGAAGATGTTCTCAAATGTTTTGTGGAATGTTTTAGATTTACAGATTACACATTTACACACACATTTGTTCACACAAACTTAATGAGACATATCTCATCCCATACCCCAGGATCAGCTGTTCTGTGAATGAACCAGCCAAATAATCTGCAGATGAACTCGTTCTGTCTGGTGAACACACATAGTATCTTGATGCTCTAAACAGACACACACAGTGTTATTATTGCCTAGGAGTTTTTATTTTCTACAGGAATTTACAGCAAAAAAAGACTAACACAGTTGTTGCTAATATTCAAAAAGGTCCCGATAATCAATTCTAGCACACTTTTTGACAGGTATTAAAAACACACACACCTCCCGTACGTCTCGGCCCGCCCCACCTCTCACTCCAGTTTCCAGGGCAACTAAATATTGCATCATTAAAAAATAAAAAATAAAATACATATGGTACTTTTTGCATTGGCACAGAACAAAAGCAGTCGGGCAGCAGGCGTGGGTCAGAGAGGATTTAAAGAATCACTTTTAGTGTTTGTTTTAAGTTGCGTGGAGTAAAAGAAAGTTGTCACATTTTGGACCGCTGAAATATTCTGATATTTGTTGTCTGGTGGTGAATTGCTCCACCTTGACTAAAATGCAGCAGAGTTTCTTTTTAAATGCATTCATGTTGGCTAAGCACCTTTTGTCTTTGTCTTTTTTTCACAGGGCTACTTCTTAAGTTTTCTAATTTATTGTATACTGGCGGTGCTAAGCGCCTGACGGAGCAACGGCGCCTCTGCAAAATAGCCTCGGGAAGGAACTTGTTTTGGTGGAACATGTGTACGTTCAAAGGTTGTTTTAGTCTTGCAACAGAAAACTCAGATTGGACAGATAGTCTAGCTAGCTGTCTGGATTTACCCTGCAGAGATTCCTCAGAAATCCTCCAGAGTTTAGAACGCCAACACAAAGAAAGCGGAAGGAAATGGACATCCGGCCGGCAGAATTTCTGGTGGCACCGGAGCAATCCTGGAAGTGGAACGTCGTCGATATAGACTACCCTCTGATGGTCAAAGTCGAAGCAGAAGAGGCTAAGATACAGTATGTGAACTTTTATTCCCTAGCAGTGGTGGAGGAAGGATTCAGACACTACTGTAAATTGTATGGTTATTGATTGCTGTAATTGATCTTCCTGTCGATAATGGCTGTGAAGAGATCGCTCTACAAACTTTTGAAATCTATGAATAAAATTGACTTGATTTGACATCTCACTTGACACAATCAAATCCGTAGTGATGTGATAGATCGTAAACATCTGGTTCTCCATGCAGATTTAAAAAAAAAGTTGTGTGGCCCGTGTTTGCTTCCAGCTGTTTCATCCCACCCTCCCTCTGTCATGGATGTCAGGATGCCTGAGTGGGACAGTAAGGCCTAACTGCCAGAAATAAACATTAAAATGATTGGGCGTCCTGCCTCTCAAACCTCCTACACTCTGAACATGATCTGTGCCCACTGCCCACATAATAAAGGGCCTGGTGAAAAAGTCTCAGTTTTAGCTTTTGAAGAATCATACAAAGGATTCATTGTTTTTCTTCCTACTGTGCACAAGATAAAGGTTCATTACCTTAAAGTCACACTCTCCTAAAAAACTGTTAACACTTGGAAAAATATCTACAGTATATTCATCTAGGTGAGATGCAAAAAAATGCTTATTTTTTTGCTTGTGTAAATATATACGTGGGGTGAAAATGATGAAATTTATGGAACCAGAGGGAAGGGTTTGATTGAGAGGCTGCAGTTCATTTACAGGGATGCAGAAGAAGAAATCAAAGTGCACTGAAAAAGCGTACAGATTTACAAGCCATTTAATCTCAAATTCAGCCTTAAAATAATACAAAAGGAGCGAAAAAGGTTAAAAACGAGCAACAATTTGACTCGTTTCAGGAATTTCATCTTGATAATGGATATGATTTTCTTCAGGATCCCATCAGCTGTTAGTGACAGATGTTCAGATACACCACAATAAATAAAATGTTTCACCTTTTATTCCAAAGGGAGGGCTAAATCCAAGATTAACTGACTTGCCGGGGTGAATATTTCTGGATATTTTGGGAGGAAGGCAGAAGGAAGGAGGGAGGTGAAACAGAGGTAAGAAAAGAAACAGAGTGAAGAGATATACATGGCAGCTGTAATGATCCACCGTATTAGTTTTATAGGGTGTTATTAAAGCACTACAAACTAAGTGCGTCGGCTGCCTGCCACACACTGGGCTTCATTGTGTCTAATATGCAGCAGTGCGCTACGTTAATGTGTAATAAATCATTTACAAACAAAAGTCCCTCCCCCAGCTCCCAGCTATTACATCTGCATAGCAAAAAAAAAAAAAAAAGAAAAAGAAAAAAACAAATAAATAAAATAACAAACACACAGAAAAACCAATAACCGAGCCTTCAACGATAACTCAAACCCCGCCTTTAACTTTTTCTCGGTGGCTACTGTTTTGTTTTCCTCTAAAAGATAATACAGAAGTACTTTTGATGCAAGATTTGTTATTATTATTACTTTTTTTTTGTTTGTTGGTGTTTTGTTTTTTAGAAAAAAAAAAAAAAAAAAACAGTTTCTTCACGAAGCGCACTTCCTACTTCCTCTTGGTCCGGTGGTGGTTTCTGATTGGCCGGTTAGTCATCGTCATCGTCGACCACGGGGTCCGTGTCCCAGCACGTAATGTCAATCTCTGAACACACACACACAAAAACACACACACACACACACACACATCTTTTTTATTCTATAAAAGATAACTTTGATATCATGATTTAGATGATAGAGAAAAGGTTTTTCTAATATTTAGCCTACCCTCATGGCTATAAATGGGATGGACGCAATAATAGAAACACCCATAAGTGAGTGGCTGCATTATGCATATGGCTCCGGAGGTAGAGCCAGTGTCGTCCACTAATCAAAAAATCGGCAGTTGGATCCCTGGCTCCATTTCCAGTCTGCATGCTGAATCTTGGGCAAGACACAGAACCCCAAATAGCTTCCATGTGTGCGTGTGAATGATTAGATCCTGATGAGCAGATTGGCAGCCTCTCCAATCAGTGTATGAACATGTGAATGGGTAAATGGGGCATGTGGTGTAAAGGGCTTTGAGTGGTTGGAAGACTAGAAAGGCAGCGGTGTATAAATGCAAGTCTATTTACCATTTACCATCCTAAGTGAGTGCAGCAGACATGACACTAGAAATGTACATTATACTGAATTTATACAACAGATAAACATGGAGTGTTGAGTTTGCATAAATTAAAGGAACAGGGGTAAATAATGAGTCATATATACAGTATGTTACAAATTAAAAGCCCTGGTGTTGTTATTACATTATAATATTTAACAATTTATAGTCATTTTCTTTTCAGACAAGTATCTCACCTGGTGGCTTGTTATAAAAGACCGGCGCAGGTTTAGCCGAGGACTCCTCTGGTTGGCCAAATTCTTCCTCCTGTGATTGGCTGAAATAGCCCTCACTGGCCTGTAAGAACCGACAGACAGGCAGAAGGAGAAGGAAAACAACTATTTACAAAGAAAAAGAGAGAAAACTCTTTTTGAATGCACAGCAAGGGCATTATTAACCTGTCTGACCTGAGTGCCTTCTTTCAGCAGCGTCTCGCCATTGGTCAACAGCAGCTGAACATCATCCATCTCCTTCCCCTCCGCGGACGCATGCTGTAGTGCATGCTGGTAGCTGAGGGTCATCTGATCAGGGCCTGTCACGTCCACAAGGCTGGCGGGGTCGTCCTCGGCGACAGTGGTCGGGCAGAAGGTCCCGTCCACCATGTCGTCGAAGCTGAGGAGGGGCTGAGGCTTGGCGCTGGTGGCGGAGGCGCTGGGCGGGGCAGCGTCGCCCATCAGGTCCACCAGATTGGAGGACCCGGAGGTCTGGGAGGGGTTGGGGGGAGGGCCGGAGCTACTGTCCCACAGGTTGACAAGGCTGTCTGTCCCGGACTCCCACACAGAGAAGTCGGAGGAGTCGCGGGCCTGTGGGGCGACGCTCTGCACGGGCTTGGCGGAGGCCGACTCCTGGACCAGCGGCTTCTGCTCCTGCTTCGGCACCGAATCTGGAGAAAACAAGCAATACGCCAATTTAATGATAATTTTTCTTAACACAGTCAACAGTTGATTTCATGATTTGCAGGTTAATTAACCCTCAGAGCCCGAGTTTGTCGCATATGACAAGGTTTAGGGTCAGGGTTAGGGTTAGGGGTTACATTAAAGGTGCCGTAGGTAGGATTGTGAAGGTCCAGGACTTAGCCAAAAAATTTTAACATCGACAACTTCTCAGTCCCTCCCCCCTTTCTGCTAAAGCCCCTGGCCCTGATTGGTGCATCTGAACAGGGAGCGGTGAATTTTTGCAGATCGCACTACAGGCTGTAGGTGGAGTTGGATTTTTTTTTAAATGACCTGCTTCATGTAGTTCTACTGGAACATAGGGTCAGTTTCAGCAAATATGACAGAAAGTTAGGTTTATAAGTCTTACCTACTGCACCTTTCAGTAATATATCTGGGTCATGACTCCCAAGACATAGAACTATTTTAGACAACAAAAATGCCGGTGTAGCATTTCTTTTTGTGTGATATCAATATATATGGCATTACTGTTTTGAGGATTGGCATAAGTGAAATGTCATGAGGGCAAAAGCGTCTGGACTTTTTTTTTTAAGAAATGTAAATAGTTTGTCCACTGTGTTAGTTATAATGTTAACTTTTTCACTATATGACTCCCAAGACATAGGAGAACTGTGTTAGACAACAAAAATGCTTGTGTAGCACAGCTGTGTGTGTGATATCAATACATACTGTATCTGTGAGAATTTTTTTTTTACATTCAAGTGACATCACTGCAGCACAAATATTCTAATAGCCCAGTTTGTCCTGAAAAAATATGTTTATAGATTGACTGTGCACTACAAATAAAACCAGACGGACCATACATTTTCAAAAATACCTGAGGGCTCAGAGCGCTAAAACAATGTTTAAATGTTAACTGGATTAAATTTGGTTGAAGGATACTTCTAACATTTGTTTTAACGGCATTTTAGTGACTATATTTCAACTCTCACTCTTACCCAACTCGTCTCTGCAGTCCTCCTCCTCCTCCCTGCAGAAGTCCTCTTTGATGGACGTGGTGACTATTTTAGGAATGGGCGACACCGCGGCCATGTTGTGCTCTGTGCTTGCTTCATCGTCATCATCCCCTAATGGGGAAAGAATAGCACAACAACATCGAAAAGGTACAAAGAAAAACAATCCTCAGATATAAAAACTTACACTCATGAACCAGATGTGTTGATCTACTGTAACACAGAATGCTTAACTGAACCGGTGTTTTTTGCAGTTTGTTGTGCCAAAACACTCCCGAATTTTGGGAATAAAGGACGGCAATTTATTTTTAGTAAGTCTACTTAGGTTTAAACGGGTTTTCTTCTGTGAAAGTATCCTGAATCAAAGGATGCCGATAAAAGGCTGATACTCAGATTTTCTAACCTCCGGTCACATCCTGTGTTACTTCAACATATTCAACACTGCACAAAATCACAGTAATCACATCACTTTTGCCATCACAAGACCAGCAAACGGACAGATACGGTCACAGCCAATCAGACTCTTTGTGGATGGGACTCCAGTTGGAGACATTACCATGCTTTGTCAGACATAATCCTTAATCACATTCAGAGTTTTATTTTGACGGACATTGTGTAGAGCAAAGTGAAAGATGCAAAACTCCCCCTTTTGCACTCTATAATGTTTGAGGAACAATCTTCCAAAATATGGAAGTTTGATATCCTGTGTGCAGAGGTAGACTGTTTGAACTTTTTAGCTTTATTTTTAGCCACGCTAGCAGCTGGTGTCTAGGTATGGCAATGTCAATCTGCAGATCTGTCGGCCCACCACTTTGATTCAGACTGAAATATCATAACATACATAAAATGAATTAATTGATATGAATTTTGGTCCAGAAATATCCCGTGCCCAGGATGAATTTTAATGACTTTGGTGAGCCCCTGACTTTTGATTTAGTGCCACCAGCAGGTCGATGCTTTTTTACATATCCAGTTAAATATAGCATCATCTACAAAATGGACTGGCACACATTTTGGTACAGGCAGTTATGGTCCCCAGAGGATGTATCATAAATACTTTGGTGATCCTCTGACCTTTCTTCTAGCGCCACCATGAGGTTCACATTTGTGGTCTTGAGTGAAATGTCTCGAGAAATATTGGATGGATTGCCATTGAATTTGGTACAGTCATTCATGTTCCCCTCAGGATGAATCCCAAAGACTTTGGTGATCCTCGGACTTTTCACCTAGCGCCATGATTAGTTTATGACCAAATATCTGCAAAACTAATGGCATTTCCATCAGCCTCAGCTGTACTTTCTCTTAAGTGCTAATTAGCAAATGCTGACAATATACCTGCTTAACATCAGCATGTTAGCATTCAGCATAAATAACTGCTGTGCCTAACAGCCTCGCAGAGCCGCTAGCATGGTTGTAAACTTTTAATCATCAAGGAGTGGCTTTGTTGCTTTGTCTTATTTGGTGTGAGATTTGTGGCTGAAAGCAAACATCTGAGACTTATGCAGAACTGCAGTGTAAGACATAAGTGCAACAAGCCGAGGGTGCATTGCTATGTGACCCTTGTCAATTTATCACCTATAGCACACACTGGACATGTCATACAGACAGAAAAAGTACCGCAAATTGATATTGGTAAATAGGACAGTGGCAGATTCAGGGAAAGTTGTCACCAAAACCCAATACACAATCACTATGATCCAGCAAGTCATTAAACAGCCATAAGATCCTCTGAACAATCATTAGTATGCCATTGATGCATATGGACACCCTGTGGGCGAGTCACAGTCACAATGCTGACACATTCAGGAATACAACGCATTATGACCAACATCAACACAGTTTCATTTACAGTCAAGAGAATCACTTCCACAATGAAAACGTCACTTTCTCTCAGATGATTTCATGCTTGTTGGAGTCAGACGTCCTGTTCAGAAACCAGAACAAGATTTCCCGGAGGACACAAACACAATAAACTACAGATGGAGAACAACAGTGTCACTCTGACTGTAAAAAAAAAAAAGGCTGACTGAGATCTGTTGAAATGACTAATCACATCCAGCTCAGCGGGGTCTTGCTTGGGTGGGTTCTCCAATTCACCTCATGGCTCTGAGGAACCAAGGGTCATTGCTGGAAGTAGTGTTTAATACAATCAAACTTTTACTGATAATGGAAACCAGTTTAGATGATTGTTAACACACTTTCATATGAAAAAGGAAGGATTTACAGAGAACTGTCTTTGTTGATGAACTGGTTCTTTGCCCACCCAGCATAATATCTGCCATTACAGCACCTACAGACATGCAAAAACACACACTACAGATCACAATGGCAGTCTGGATGATTTTGCCCAGTAACTGCATTAATGCTGTTCATTTTCCAAAGCATTTGTTTTAAAGTTTTGATTCACCAACAACACATTATCTACCTTAACTTTAGTAAGTTATGCAGATACTTTGTTTCTTGTGTCCAGGTTTTGAGATTTCTGCCTCCCACCCCGATAAAATGGAGATGAATGGGCTTTTGTTTGTGACGCTCACAGCATCGTACTGATGTGGAGGCCGAAATCATGGAGATAGATGTCTCAAAACTGGTACAAAAAAAACAATCTGCATGGATGGATACAACAATAACATTTAGACATTTAGTTGCCTTGATGTTTTGTTAAAGTATATATTTGTTTGGTATGGCAGTTGTGAGAATAACAGTTTGGAAAACTCTTTTTGGTTGATGCATTTAGGGAATTTGGAACATTATTAATTGGCTGCTTAACAGCAAACACTTTAACCCAAGAAACCAAGTCCAATTACCATTTTTAGAAAACGTTAAGTCTCAGAGGTCTCTTAGATGTTTTTTTTTTTTTAAAGGAAAGAGGTCAATCTAGCAACATAATGTCAGATGTTTGATATGTGTAGTTAATGGGCTAAATCAAACACAATCACTGTTATGGTCTTTAAACAGATTCCACAGAGATCTATATTCAGTCACAAGCCAACAAACAGCGGTGGCGATTGACGGACGGCTCGACGACGTCACATACGCACATTCACACACAAACACTCACAGTTTGGTCAGTCGGTCAGGATTTAAAGCAGCAGTGTGTATTTGAGTGTGTGTGTGCGCAGGGAGGCGATGCAGATCCAGGATCAGAGGCATGAGAGTGAGGATCAGAAGAGGAGGGAGGTGATAGAAAACCAGTGAGATTCTGTAGTTAAAGCAACAGCTTGTTCTCCCTGTGAGAAGTAAAATGACCTTGTCGCTGTTTTAAAATTAGAAAAACAGAAGAAAAAAAAAACATTCACAATTTTTTTTTTAACACCAGCAGCTGACTGGACGACATCTGAAGGATGAAAAACTGAAGGGAGCGACAGACTCAACATCTACAACACAAACCGACAAACAGCTTTATGGTTCACAGCCATAAAGGATATTTTACGAGCAGTTAGTGAAACGCTTGTGTGCGTGTTAGCCAATTAGCTCATTAGCAAGGAAGGTTGCAAGAAAGTGCACGAGCTAAAAAGGTAGGTGGGTGATGACATGTTTGAGGTTTGATAGTGACTACCTTGGTTAACAACAACAAAAGGTTTACGGCTCAAAATTGGTTTGTTTTTAATGTCCTGTAGGTCAACGCGATCTCATGAACGGGTCCTTATGATATCGTACGAAAATGTATGCGCACCAAAACGTACGATATCCTGCAAAATTAGGAGACCACGTGACGCCGGCTGGCTACGAGCTCCATGACGGCGAGCGGCAGTTGCTAGTTGTTTAAGCCGCTATAGAGCTTTGTATCAGCGGTCGTTGGTGGTTCAGTTACCCAAAAATAGGTGACTTTGAGCCGGGTACAAAGCACTGCGAGCTGACGGTCGTTTCGGCGGACATTACGGTTAAATTTAGTCCACAAAATAGGAGTGTTATGGCGCGACGAAAGTTAAGATTAGGCACCAAAACGATTGAGTAACCCGAGTTAAGATTAGGAAAAAGGTCGTGGTTGGATTTAAACACTCCTAAGAAAAACACATTTCCTGGGTGAAAGGCTTTAGTTTTCCCCAGGAAGCGAACTCCGCTCTCTGGCTTGAAAGTCCTGTATGTTAACGTCCACCCATCCACCGCGTCCTTATGAGGATTTTAGTGTTTGGAGCTACTGCTAAATGCTAAAAACTGTTACTGCACAATTGAAATTGATAGAAGCTGAAATATCCGTGCTTAAAGGATAACGCCAATATTTTTTTTATGTTTTTACTGTGAATAAATTCCGCGTTAGGACCAAAACCCATTGTGTGTTAGTCTGTCTCTCGATACTTTCTGACTTCCTGTCTGTGGCTCTCAGCTCAAAGCTCATTCGTTGAGAACAAACATCTTTAGAAACACCTCACAAGTATATAGTATTATTTTTAGAAAAAGGTACAGTCATTTCCTAAAACAGCTTGTCCGTTTTTTTCAAGCAAACACACAAACAGGAGAAAATAGGGCATTTGTTGGTGACTACTTTCAGCGGTGGATTAATCCACATTTGGTGCTCTAGTGAGTGGCAGCAGGACAGTGTGTGTGTGTGACTGAGTGAAAATAAACTACAGTGTGCGTAGTTTAGTAGATACACGATGGTTTGGGGTTCATGGGATTTGTTGACGAAGACGACATTTTTTAACTATCACACGAAATATCCTTCAAAGTATTTCAAATATGAGAATAAGCTACTTTTTGTAAACGTGAAGAAGTCAGGGGGAGATGGAAGTTGACGTTCAGTGTTGGTGAACGGAGGGCAGGGTTTGGGGGTGAATTCGGCGGGAGGTGGTGAGGGGGATTTAAGGGTTGGTGCGCAGATGTGTGTGTGCTAAGTGAAGTGGAGTACGAAAATGAAAACTGAAATGATGAAAATGCATGTGGACTTAGAAATGTGGCAAACTGTGTCAGAGAAATGATCTATTCGCTGCTGTCTTTTCATTACTGAGTGTTATTTTTGAAATGTTTAGTTTTGTTAATTTAGACTGGAAACAAAATACTTAAGTATTACTTAAGTAATCTAAATAATAAAGTCTCAGCTGATCCTTGCTGGCAGCTAACCTCACATATCGCGTCTGTTTCTGTTTTCTTCAATGTTACTGTTGAAGTTTGGAGGAAGTCAGCTCTGCTATTTCCAGCTGAAATACACTGCCACACTAATTCCTGATTAATCTAACCACTTTTCCATTTAAAGGACTTTTTCAGAAGTCTTTCTTGTCCCAAATTCAAACTGTAACGTTTAACTCTGTGGAGTATTTGGAGGTTTATCTGCACACTAGTATCCCGATGTGAGCAGGTTTCTGGAGTTTTCTGATCGTGTTTTTGCATGTAAGCATCATATCCTGGTTTCGTAAACCTGGATAAGACGTTATTCTGGTTTTGAGAAACAATGGGCCTCATGGAAGAACATTTTCTTCCCTCACTTTTCTTCTCCTTCTGAGAGGTTTGAAAACTCGATTCATCAAACTCTCTGAACTGAACTAATGTGTTGTAAATAATGGTTTGAACCAGATGAATGCCACCTGTTCATGACATCTGATCATGAGCATAACACATGTTATCAGGGTTTCTGATCACTAGACATCTTGTTATAGAACGGATAAAAAAATGTTTGCTTTAGCAAAGAAACATCTGAAACCAAGATAATGTTAGACTCATGTATACAAGAAGTTTAATGTCAACGTGATCAAAACCAGAATATGACTGGGATATTAGTGTGCATGGACTCGGAGACTATTTAATCCCTCACATTTTTAATTCACATGCATTTCATCCTCCATTTTTCGTCATTTCATCTTTGTTATTTAGGCCTCCTCTTCTGGAGGAGGGGATTTGTGTGTGGGGAGAGATATTCGACCAAGCTGCTGGTGTCCATCTGCCTTCTTCTTCTACTGTTTATCGGTTATGTGCTGTACCTACCGGCGGCAGCGGCGGGCTGCGTCCGTGCGTGTGGCGGGGTGCGGAGGGGCGAGGCGCCCCAGGGTGGGGGAGTCGGACTGGGGCTGCTGGGACTGTGCTGCTGCTTCAAGAACGGGCTGTCCAAGCGGCCTGGCGGTCGGGAAGACGCACAGCCACACACACACAAACACACACACCCGGACAAGAAGAGTCAAACACACACACACACACACACACACACACACACACACACACACACACACAAATATACAACAAGGACACGAAGCGACGCACCAGGACAGAGATATGTGGGGAAGACAGACGAGACAGGAAGACAAGACAAAAAGCAAGAGAGGGAGCGACAGTACAAGGTAGACAGGAGAAGTCAGAGTCAAGACATAAGAGGTTCACCCCCAGAGGGAAAAAAGTAGAAAGCAGAGAGGATTGTGGGAAAGGCAGAGAGACAGGTGGGAACCCATGAAGAGAAAGAGACACGTCAAGAGGTGCCAGAGGAAATGAAAAATAGTCGTTCCACAAAACGAAGAAATCAAAGAGTGGAGGAGTGGATGAATAAATACATGAAGAAGTGAGTGAAGTACGAAAGGTATGATGATGGTGAACACAAATGTGGGGTCAAATGAGTGCAGAGGCGGAAGAAGAAAACCGAAGGGGAAAAAAGAAAGACAGAAAAAAAGAGAGAGAAATAAAAGTGGTTAGTGCGGCTTTAATCAAACTGAGTGTAGACAGCAGACAGCATGCGGCTAGGCAGAAAAGAAATGCTGACGGAGTTTGTTGCTTTTTATTCTCTTACTTCTATTTCTGCTCCTTTGAACAAACATGTTCATATTTCTGAATAATAAATCCCAAGAAAGGAAAACATAATTTTGAGTCACTGAAAACTGAATAAATGTTGGTTTTTGGATGACATGAATCTCCTGCTTCTTTGCTTGTTGGAAAATAACACATTATAAAGAACTTGATTATCGTGCTTCACAAAATAATGTCTCCATGATTAATGCACCAACCCTACTTAGAATCATATCCAGTTTCACTGCCAGAGACCTGGTTATGACAGCTAAAGGTGTATTTAGGCTCTTATTATCTTATCTTTGATCGATGTTCAATTCCAGCATCTTTCTTTGATATTAACTATAAATCAAAAAATACAAAATAATTTCAGCACTGAAAAATCTCTGCAGACCTTCCTCTCCGACGCAACAACCTCCACCAATCAGAGGGTTAGTGGCCGTTGAGACTTGAATTAAAACGCCCTGAATTAAAACATTTTATTACTACGGCTTTTTTATTGTCGTTTACCTTAATTTAGCCTGGTCCTACCAGACTGTCGTACATTTCATTTGTACAGAGTCTGGCCACTCTCCACTGACAAGTGTTAACTTCCTTGAAGGCGGGTACTCTGTCGAAGTTTAAAACTATTGGATCTGCCCAGAGCCACTCTGGATCTGCCATAACCAATCGCTAACGTTTGGTCGTGACGTCGGCTTAGCATCGCTAGCATTAGCCAACTCCTTCACCACTAACGGAGCGAGCTGGAAAATCTAACTTTTCCTGAACCCCGTGGGGAGGAGGGCCACAACATCATGTCCACCAACACAACTCAGCAAAGATTGTTCTTGCTCGGGCTTTAACTTCTGGATATTCGGCAGCGTTGCCACAACGGACCGAATGGCTTTGCTCGCATCTTTCTCCGCCGCCATTACGGAACTACAACTCTAGCGCACGTCCTCAACGCCATCGTCCTCAACGTCATCATTCTCAACGTCATCATTCTCAGCCACTCCCTCTGTTCGCAGATTTGCCCGGAGAAAATCAAGAATATACCGCAAACCCAGATGGTGTACTGAAAATGAAAATTGAGCGGAAGTACTGTATGTAGGAGGGTGGAGCCAGGCTACCTTAAAGGTACAGTTGACCCCTAAATCAAAAATGCATGTTTTTCCTCTTACCTGCAGTGCTATTTATTAGAGCTGGGGGTAAACGATTATTTATTAAACGATTAATCGGGCGATTATTTTATCGATTAGTCGATTAATCTAACGACTAATTGGACGATTAATATAACGATTATTTTTCTGTTGCTCGATTAATAAAAACCATAATGCATCTCAAAAATATACCAAAAAATTCTTAATAATATATTTTATTAAACAATTTTGCACAGCAAAAACTCTTCTGCTTTACACAAAATAAAATAATTATTTTACTGTTATACAAAATGAAAGGCCAGCCTGTTTACTCTTTTACAGTACCAACATAACTCTCTTGTTCAAAAAAATCAAGTTGTAGTGCAAAAAAGAAAAACACTGTGCAGTGCACAGTACAGACATTCCTTGGATTGTTTAACACAACATAACAGTCCCAACATAAAACCTGATGCATAATCAAACTGACTCTCTTAACTGCTATTCTGTAGGTTTACATGCTAATGCAGCTGTGCACTTTGGTGGTGCTAGGCTAACCAACGCATCTTAGCTCTCTGTGCAGTTTGTTCGTGCTAGGTTAGTAGCTAACGTTCACGTTAGCTAACGTTAGCTACTATAGATAGCTGTGTTCTGCAGCTGTAAGCTAGCTACCATTCAAGCCAACATTAGATGATAACTAACGTTAGCTAAACACAGCTGCCTAGGCGCCAGTAGCTAGCTAACGTTAACGTTAGCTACTAACTTAGCACGAACAAACTGCACGGAGAGCTAAGATAGTTAGCTAGCACCACCTAAGTGCGCAGGCTACACAACACACTACACAAACATGAAATTAATTTAGCTAACGTTAGTACTTGGGACTATATTTTAAGTATTCCCATACCCTCGATGATTAAGGGCGAGCTGTTTTTTTAGGACTTCTTCTTTTCATGGGGCTTTTTGCAGGGCTTTGTTGGGAATTCTGTGAGGAGGTTGCTGTTTCCTGCAATGTTTTGGTCTCCCACATGTGTGTGTGGCGAAGCGTCGACGCAAAAATACGACGTCGACGTAATTTTGACGTCGATGCGTCGACGTAATCGACGCGTCGCTGCAGGCCTACTATTTATCAATGGAGATAGTTTTGGTGTGAGTTGCCTAGTTGGAGATATTGGCTTCTCTCCAATTTAACAGAACTAGGTGGCACTCAGCTTGTTGAGCTCAAAGCGCCAAAAATACATTTGAAAAACTCTTTCCAGAAATCATGAATTGGTTACTCAAGATAATCCACAGACCTGGTTGTGGGCAGTTTCGTGTAACATGAAACTACTCACAACTAGGTGTTTGGATTATCTTGAGTAACCCGGGTCATGATTTCTGGAAAGAGACATTGTTATATTGGAGAGAAGGCAGACATCTCCACGGGCAATATCTCCAACACTGGGCAACTCGCACCACAACTATGTAGACTGATGAATAGCACGACAGGTAGGAGGAAAAATACATATTTTTTAAAGTTATCTAGCAGGAATATGCGCTTGCACATATTTGATTGGCCAACGCAGCGCCTTGCTGGATTACATCACTTTGCGTTACGTCAAAAATTGAGCCCGGTTCACCTTTGTTGGCGGATGCCCCTGTGTGTTTTCTGCCAGAACTCTCTGCGTTGGCAGTGGCCTCAATTAAAATGAATGTTGTGAATACTGTTTTTTTCATGCAGGGCTAAAGTCTGTCCAAACACAGACTCAAGACGGCTTACTGTAAACGTGGAGTGGGGTTTTCTGGCACAACCTCACCTACTTCAAAGGTGCATAGAGACACTTGTATACAGAACTTACTATATGTGTAGCCTGACTATACGTTGCCTGAGGGGCGAAAAAAAAAAAAAGGTCTTAGGACTTAAAGCCTGAAAAGCTTATTGAATGCACGGTTGATTAAATGTGACATGAATGGACTTCTCTCTTCTTAGACAACACACTGGAGGGATTTAAGTTTAGAGAAAATCATCATGAAACTGTGAAAGTAGGGGCAAAAAAATATAGGAAAAGTGAAGGGGACATGTTCCCCAGTGGAAATTACATCCTTGTCACTGAGACTTTGACTCTGTTTGAAGCAGGGCCACAACGAACACTAAACGCTGCACACAAACATACAACAATGTGAATTAAAATTAAATAACATCAAAAAAAGCTTAAAGGGTCAACAACAGCCAACCAACAGCGACAACAAAGATTGTCTGGTTTTACAGTGTTGGCTCCTTTACAGTATGTTGTGACTCCAGAAGTGAACATTAAGCTTTTTTTTTCTCTCGGTCATTTTTCTTCTTCAAAAACCTTTTGGGATTAATGAGCATCTCTGAAAAAATGACAAATTTAAGGTCTGGTTCGAAGGAAGCAGCAGCTGAGGAGAGGTGATAAATGACATGTTGAACTTGACACATGATGAGATAACTTTCTCATCACCTAACCCTCCCTAACCCCCTAACCCCTAATCCTAACCCCCTAACCCTCCCTAACCCTAAGGACCTAGTAAAGTACTCAATATGCAGAATGGCTCCTTTCACAGTGTTATATTATTATTAAACATTAAATTACGGATATGTGTGAGAGTATGTTGTCAACGTGGAGCGCAAATTCAACTTTGTATACTACTGTAGTACTTCATATATATATGATATGACTATTTTTATGTAAAAAGTAACTATAAATGTCAAATCAATGCAGTGCAGTAAAAAGTAAAACATTTCGTTCTGAAGTGTAGTAGTGTAGAAGTATAAAGTAGCTTCGAATGGAAAAACCCAAGTAGAATTTTGACTTACCTGTACTTTCCACCTTTGTTGGAGGAAAAATAATAACCTTACTTTAAAAACCCCACAGAAAAATAGTATTTTTTGGTAGAATAAGATGTAAAAACTCATGTTTGTTTACTGCCGAGGAGGCTGTGGCAGAAAAAAAGGTTTCCTGTCCTGATTTTAAACCTTTTTTAAGAGTGTGGATGGAAAGATAAGCACAGTTTTCCTAGTTTTAAATTGATCTTTTTGTTTAGTTAATGGTCCTTTTTTCCAGGTTTCACACAACTGTTTAATACCCATGTGTCAAACTCGAGGCCCGTGGGTCAAATCCGGCCCTCGCTAATTTTGACGGGCCCTATACTTGTATCATTTAGGTTCACAATACATTTTTGCATGTCTAGTTTATGTCACTTTTTACAAAGTTGTTGGTGCATTTTTCAACATTTTTTACAGCGTTTCTGATGCTTTTTTCTGTATTTCTGTTGCTTTTTTCCATGTTTTTGACACTTTATCCAATTTTTTGTGACATTTTCTTTGACATTTTTATCGACCAAACTGTAAGTGACAAGACTATATGAGACATGCAATAATACTGTCAAAGATATTTGACTTTTTCGATGACATAAAAGCAGTAAACTATACATGTCTGGCCCTTGATGTGATTCTCATTTTCCAGTATGGTCCTTAGTGAAACTGAGTTTGACACACATCAGTATAAACAACACATGGACAACAGCCTCAGACTTTAAGGGTCTCCCTCATTACTTCAGTCCTCTCTACTCTTTCACCTGTTGTCTGCTCTTCAAAACACATTGTGTGCTGTTTCTACTGCGCTGTTTTGTTCAGTGTTGTTCCAGGTTTTACAAGAGAACAAAGTGATCTAGAAGATAACGGTTAGGTGAGTTTAAACGTGTTTACCGGTCCTGTGGATGGAGACGGGTGAGGTGTCGACGCTGATGGTCATGGCTCTCTCTTTCTGCTTGAAAAACTCCCGAGGGTTTCCTGACCGCTGAGCGATGATGGCCTTCGCCTCCTGGAGACACAACACAAATAAAGATGGACTATACAGCAGTCTAGATTACACTGTTCAGAGCTGCTTGGTGTTCAGCAAAAGGAAGAGCAAATAAACAAAGATTCGAGAAAAGATTCAATAAGCTTAATCCTGCAGGAAAGTGGAATCCTTTATAAGAGTAGAGTTCCTCCCGAAAAATGACAGAGGCGCTTTTGATTCTACTTTTTTTAAGGTACTCAATCAGACTCAGAGCCGGATTAACCATTAGGGCAACTGGTCACTTGCCCAGGGGCACAGGACATCTAAGGGGCCCTGGGCTCCATCAAATATTATGTTAGATCACATTATAAACGCAGTCCTCACTTTTCTAATTATATGCAGATTTTTGCAACCCGTTCAATCAAAATATTATGTTAAATCACGTCAAAAACAGTGTCTGTAACTTCCTGCGCAGCGAGCGAGTACGAGCTGTCACAGACCGTGGTAAAGTTGGTTTTATATTGGAAGGTCAAACTGCATAATAGATTTTTCGAATGTGTCGAATATCCAACGTCCAATATAAAACCAACTTTACCACAGTCTGTCACAGCGAGTCTGCTGTGGTGTGGTGGCACTGCATCCCGGCAAAGACTGGAGCGACTGAGCTGCACCCCCCCGAGCCTCTGAAAGTGAAGTCAGTTTCCTGAGGTGAAGTTTAAACACACGTTTAAAGTTAAATTTGTAATGAATGTAATATATGCTAAAGGCGAGTCAGCATCAACAGCGAGTCTATTACGTTAGCCAAAAGTCAAATCGCTCCCTTGTGATTTGTAAGAGAATTCTGCCCTTTGATTAGTTTTGATTTTAGTAAAGACAAGAACAGCATAATACAAAATATTACAAACTGGCATGTTTGAATTCATAACGTTTACAGAGGGTCGCCATTTCGGTGGCGTTACGTTTCAACACACTACACAGTGCTTGCTGAGACCAATCATTTGTATTCAATTCTGAGTAGTGCACAGGAGGAAGAGAAGGAGGGAAATGAAGAAGGAGAAGGCAGGAAACTGGAGAGACCAGGCGGGTCAGAGCAGGAGAAGACCACAGAAGGAGATGCAGAAATAAGTGAGAGAGAAAAGGGAAAGGAAGACTTGACTGTTAAGGATGAAGAGGGGGCTGCAGATTCAGAGAGAGGGACAGAGGCAGAGAGTGATCAGGTCAGGAGGATGAAGATGACAGGGAGGAAGAGGCCAGTTGTAAGGCCCATTTGTTAAAATAAAATAATATATAGTAGTGCATCAACATAAAATGTTGATATAGTTGATTGTGAAACAATAAGCATGATCTTGACTTTGAACTACATGCAACAGTGCAGCCAATGGTTTACTTTTACTCCATACACACAAATTGCCTGCTTCATGATGATGATGTGATAATTTCACATTTTAGCATTTTAGAAATAATCTCTGGTTTTACGTTAAAGCTTCCCTAGCTGTCTGCTTTATTTCACTGTTGCAGTCAAAAGATAATTGATTGGCTACATATTGAAATATTTAATAATAATTACTCTGTAGTCACCAAGTTCTGTGAAAGATTCATTGTAAAAAGTTAGGTTAAACATTTGTGCATTTGTTCTGTCTCTTGAATGCACTTTATGCTGAGGCTATTGTACATAGATACATACATCTCCACTGAGCCATGCAGAAGCCTGACTTGTTAGTATAGAAGTATAGGCTATATGTTCTTGATGATAGCGAGTTTGCGATTGTTGCTTTTGGGCGGGGAGTCTTGTTGCCCAGGGCACATGAAATTGTTAATCCGGCCCTGATCAGACTCACCTCCACCTCAGTCTCTTTCTTATCCAGATTCAGATCGTCGATGCTCAGCTCTGCTGCCTGCAGAGAAGAATACAAATAAAGATGCAAACGAAGAAAAGAAAAAAACCTAACTGCAAAACAGTTTTTCGAGGATTAACACCTAAAGCAGGGAAAAGGGGGAGAAAATCCAGACTTTCTAGGAATGCTCCCTGTTAAAAGAAGCATCAAAATGTTTCTTAAGTGAGTACACTGTAAAAAAGTGCTTAGTTGTATCAACTTAATAATAATGAGTGAACAAGTTGCATTAATTATTTTGAGTTTTAACAACTGTTTCTGGATTGTGCTGCCAACTTAATTATAATAGTTGAGGGCAAGAGCGTAGGTTTTGTTTCAACATGAGGACACATTGTTAAAAAATGGCCTATTGGGGACAAATCTACCTATTCTTAATATTTGTGTGTGGGGGGGGCATATCCCCTGCATCCCCCTGAAATCTACGCCTGTGGTTGAGGGTACAACAATAATTTGACCCTCTAACTTATTCCCAAGTTTTATAAAAACTAATAACTGGAAACTTGAAATTCTAATAGTTGGAACGACGCAATGTTTCACGTCCCTTGGACAAAAATATTTTTATGTTGACAACATGAAATAACATGTATTGCTTTTTTACAGTGTATTATATGTCACCCATTAAGTAGATTCATATTTAGCTAATGCAAATAGTTGCGTATGAATCTAATTCTTTGGACAAACAAGAAACAAAAGTGGTGTTTTCAATAAGACACTCTGCTCTCTTATTGCAGCGCCACTTGAAGTTATGATTAGGATTCCTTGGGGTGTTATTATTTGGGGAAGCAGCCCAGTCATTGACAACCTGCTGGTTTTTTCCACTTTCAGCAGTAACAAACAATGCCTGAAGCACCTTAAGCAAGGCAATCTAACCGCTGTGCCTGTATGAACTCACCTTGAGGACAGAGATTCAAATATAGCTGAAATATCACAGCTGGGCTACGATGCAGCAGGCAGCTGATTGCAAGATGAGAATAATAAAGCGCGCGCGCGCGCACACACACACACACACACACACACACACACACACACACACACACACACACGCGCGCGCACATACAGACGCGCGCGCACACACTCCACTAATGGATGATGAATACTCTGTCACTGCCAGACTTTAATATTTTGCAAAGCACACACAGCACATTAACACTCCCTTCAAAAACAAACCCTACTCTCAGACAAATTGATTTCGCATGTGTGCGCAGCATAACAAAAACCAGAGGCGTGCGAACCGCGTCTTCAAGGTTTTTTTGGGAAGGCAAGTGATGCTTTGATAGGCAGAGGGAGCAGAAACAGGAACAAAAAGCCTTAACACTTCCAACACGAAGAAGGGAGTCTCCAGGAGTGAGGCTTTTCACATACTACGAATATAAGAAGGATATTTTTAATAATTTGAATGAAAGTGTTTTATAATAATAAATAAAAGCTCAGGATATGAATGCAGATATGTGGTAAAATCAGAAGTGTTTATTTGTACTGGTAAAGGTGGATGAGCTAGATATGATGTTGTAATCTAACTCAAATAGTTTTGGACACTGAATGTTTTACCACAATGAATGATGAATAACCAGCAGAGTCATTATCACAGATTTAAAAACAACAGAGACTTACAATGGTGGTCTGGCTCCGCAACCTCTCTTTGGCCTCTTCCTCTTCCTGCAACTTCTTCCTGTTCTCACACACATAAACACACAGATAAGATAATATACACTCCTGAGACCTGGAAAATACTGCGTCAAACCCAAAACCAGCGCTACGTTTTCTGATAACGATCAGTCTTGGAGGTTAACACTCTGACGTCTAAGGGCATTTTCACACATATTCTTAAATGTACCTTTTTAAGGTATTTGCATATAACTGATCCCCATGTGTTTCATATCAAAATGTTCAGAACAAACTCAGCTTTCCGTATAGTGATGCCCAAAAATTTCTAGAGCAATGTATAAAGAGATAATTTGCCGTTGAAGTTGGCTTCGTGAAATTCCTCAAATCTCTTTAGAAAACAATCCTTAATTTACGATGTGTTGTATGAATTGTTTCAGTGCTTGAAATGAGTTTACCAAAGTCTTAGCTTATATATGATTAAAATAGTAAACAAATGTCTGATATAGACTACATCAGTGTTCATGATAAAAGTATAGACTTACAAATGAACTAAAAAAATATATATATATATTTTCCTGCAGGTCCTGGGGACTCTCTCAGCCACGTTAGGAGGGTCATGATGCTTTTGGGAAACACCACTTAAGCTTTAGAATAGAGATGGTCCGATACCATTTTTTGCTTCCCGATACCGATTCCGATACCTGAACTTGCGTATCGGCCGATACCGAGTACTGATCCGATACCAGTGTGTCATATATTTTATTATGTTTTAACAACTGTATACTACCATCCCTGTATGGATGTGATATGATTTCTATCTTTGTTGTCAGTCTGGCTCAGGTTAAACTCTTTGTGAAACATGAACAATGAATGCCACAGAACTTTCTTTTATTATGCAGTTTGACAGTCAGTTATAATGGAAAAAGAACATAAATAAACTACTTTAACGTAGATTTTCTTTGGGGCTTTATTACGTGGTATCGGATCGGTGCATTAACTCCAGTACTTCCCGATACCGATACCAGCGTTTTAGGCAGTATCGGAGCATCTCTACTTTAGAAGGTTCGTGGGATCAATTTCATGATCATCTTAATCTTAAAATGGTTTTGGAAAACAATGTCAGTCAGCGTCCTGATTTACTAAAACTGCAAAATGAGATTTCATTTCAATCATGTAATAGCCCATTAAAAAAACATTACCAGAGCAATATAAATAATAATATGTCAGGGAGGCCATCAAGACTCTAGTTTATGAAAAACAAATAAAATAAATAATATAAACTTAACTATTTCAAATACCACCAATTAGTTTCAAAACATAATCCCATTTCCCATTAAAAAAAACAAACTCTCTTGCTAATTTCGACACGTTCGCGGCTCATGCACGAGCATATAAGACTCCTGCAGGATTCACTCATTCATATCCAAATTATAAAAAAAAAAACAATCATGTGTATAATGGAGACTTAGCGCTTCCATTTACGGTTGGCAAATGAATGAAGCAGGGCCCCATTTTTTTGAAGAAGAATCCTTCGCAGATGTTACTCCTGACATAGATTTTTTTAAATGCAGAGTGTGATGTTGAGTGTGGGTGTATCCGTTCCTCACCTGTGCTCCTCGATCTGCCTCTCCCTCTCGCGGTACCGCTGCTCCCGGCTCTCCTGCTCTTTCCTCTCCAGCTCCATACGCTCCTCCTCGAAGCGCTGCCGCTCCTCTGCCGCCTTCTTCTTCTCCTCCTCCTTCCTCACCTCTTCCTCGCGCTGCACAGCAAACAGAGAAAAAGAAGAAGACTTAAGCGAAAATGTACACGGGCTTCAACTAAATAACTTTAGAGTTCCTCAGAGTCCGAGGTGATGATCTGCAAGATGCAGAATGTGTTGGAATTAAACAGTTTCTTGTCCCTTCCCTTATCTCACTCAGATATCTTTCCTTCCCTCCATCTTTTCCTCTACTTTCCTTCCTTTAACTCCACTCACTTCCCCCTCCTTTCCTCTTCCACACCTACCTTGGCCTGCTCCCAAAACTCCTCTCTATTTATTTTCTTCATCTCCACCTCTGCATTGGTCTTCTCGTACACCGTGCCCTGCATCAGGGGAGAGAGAGGGGAGAGAGACATGAAGAGAGAGACAGACAAAGATTAGTCACTGAATAGTCTGGCAATGCCAGACCTTCCTCCACAGCGCTGCAGAGGAGGGTCTGGCTAGTCCACACAGCATTCCTGGATGGGAGAAAACGTGCTCTGGTTTATTCTTTTAACCAATCACAATCGTCTTGGGCGGTGCTAAGAACCAGACGGAGCCACGGTGCCACTGCAAAACAGACTCGGGAAGGAACTAGTTTTGGTGGAACGTGTGAACGTTCAAAAGTTGTTTTAGTCATGCAACAGAAAACTCAGATTGGACAGATAGTCTAGCTAGCTGTCTGAATTTACCCTGCAGAGATCTGAGGAGCAGTTAACCATAGTCCTCAGAAATCCACCAGAGTTTAGAATTACAACACAAAGAAAGAGGAAGGTGAGGGACATACGGCCTGAAAAGAGGGACATCCGGCGGAATTTCCGGCAGCACCGGAGCAATCCTTGAAATGAAACGTGGATGTAGACTAAAGGCTTGCTAACTTTCACATTGACACAAGGGGAGCACTAACTTTGTTCTATAGCAACCACACTGTCGCGCTAACTCAGTGGAGGTGTGGCTGTCTTCTTCCATGTATCTGTCATTTTCTTTTTCCTCCTGCGTGCCGCCTCCCCTGCGCGCGCTCTGCATGCCAGCCCGCACGTGACTGTGTGCGCGCTCTGGTGCCGGCTCAACCAGGTGAATTGAATTGGGGTGATTAGTAGCTCGCGCCCAGTTAAAATAGTGTTTCAAATACGCGCATCATTCATTTGACTGGAGTGCGACGGACAAAGAGGTCAGCAGAGGCACAAACGCATTCACTGTGAGGAATTGGGACTTTCTGATTATGACAGGCTATCGGTAAGCTCATGTGGACTCTTGTTTCATATAGATTTTCATTTGGATCCTTTGTCTGTTTTGTATTTAATGTGGTAAATGTGTTAAATGTTAGAGGTAAAGTTTGAAAGAAATTATTACTGCATGGTTTAAAGAGGTGTTAAACTGATAAGATCAAATGTTTAGATTGGTATAGTTTATATGGAAAATCTAGTAAAATGCAAGGTAAAAAACCAAGCTGTTGCCTGTAGGGAAAAAATGCATTTAACCTTTCCTGTGTTGGGAATATACCTGTTTATTTAAAATGCTTTTTGTGATTTCTTTTGTTTGTTTTTTTTCTCTTTAAAGGTTTTTCACCTTTTACTTCGAATCCTGATCCTATTACATTGCTACTTCAACTGATCAAAATAAATATTCTTCTGAGTGAAATCCCAAGTCTGGTCCTTTTCAAGTGTGGGCACCTCACAGTTAAAATACACTTGACACACACGGATGAGGCAGTTTGTTAATCGGCCTGCCTTGTGAGCGCAGGCATCGACCGATGCGATTATCTGAAACAGGCATTAATCGGCCCGAATAATTGGTCTATCACTAAAAGTAATGAACATTAAAAAACAGTAATGGCAAGTCCGGCTCCGTTACTTCTTTTTGTAATTACAACTTTATCATATGATCAGACTTTTTATTCTGACTGATGAACTAGAAGTGAATAAAAATGTGCTAAGGGAGACAAGGGTGTAACTTTTTTGTTCTTTTGGTAAGTGTGTGTGTGATCAACTTAAATAATTAAGTTGATCATAATGATAAATTCTTCCAGAGAGAATAGTAAACTATGTATAAGAAACAGATGTCTTACTTTCTTTATTGTTTGAAATAAGGGCCGTTACTCATAAAAAGTGAGGTAAGCATTGGTTGCATTGGACGTTTTAAGTTGTGTTTACTTCTTGGCTTTTTTTAAATAAAATGCACACTGTAATATTGCTCAAAGTGAACCCACCAAAATCAAGTTGAGTTAAGTAATACTACTGATATTACTTAGTTAGATTAACTTCAGTTTTTTAGTAAAGGTAACTCACTTGTACATGATACAACACAATTAAAACGAGTACAGGTTACTTGTCGCCACCTATAATTTAAGTTTGATTACCTTAATTTTCTTAATAAACCTAATCACACATGAACAACAGACTGGTCTAAAAACACAGATTATTTCTCTCTCCTCGTACCACGTCTCTGTGCTCTTCCTCTCGGGTTTTCAGGCGGCTCAGCACTGGACTCGCCACCACCGCCGTCCCGTTGGTCAGCCGCTGCCCGATGGCTAACGGGTCGATGTCGTCCAGACTGCTGGCGTTCACGGTGACCTCCACCCCCTGCAGAGAGAGATTGGATTTGATTTATGATTATCGTTTTGACTCCTCTACTTATTAGTAATATTGCTCTTTTTGTAAATCGCACGCACGCGCACACACACACACGCGCACGCACGCACGCACGCACGCACGCACACACACACACACACACACACACACACACACACACACACACACACACACACACACACACACCTGTTATGTTTAGTTATTCTTTCTTAGTTACGTTTTTGCTAGTGTTTTCAAAAAAAGATGTACAATCGGCAGTTACATTAATGTTACAAAAGTACGCAAGTTTTCAGAATTGTTATGTATTACAGTTCACAGCCTACATGTATTTTTTTCACCCTCATTAATTTTTTTCCCCGATATATGTAAACTAATATCAGTATTCATGCAGTGCTTTGGCAATACTGTATCTGATGGTCACGCCAATGAAGCCATTTCATCGATTAATCCACTCTAATATCACCTTGTCATTTTATTCAATGCAAGGGTCTTACTAGATTTTAACCCATTTTTTTTTCTATTGCTCCCGATGCTGCGCCATCGGTGTGTGAATTTTTACCTGGAAGTTGCTTTGGATAAAAGCGTCAGCTAAATGTGATGTAATATACAGCAATATAGAAGTAGTCGTCGATACTTTTGTGGGTGTGGGTGTACTATCCGAAAAAGGGCTGTGTGGGAGAGAGAACTGCCACTTACAATAATGACACTTCAAAGCACACACACACACACACACACACACACACACGCACACACGCACTTGATCCTCCTACAGAGTCAATGTGCTGTAGCTTCTTTTTCCACAGTTGATTGCAAACACGAAACTAAATCAGACGACTAAACAAACACAATCACTTCACATCCGCTGCGCTGGATCATATATAGTTTTCTCTTTTTCTCTGTTTCTGGAACATGTAAGTGTGAGTTTGATACTTACGACACCGTTGCCTTCATAATATCACACATGATGAAAGATTTCAACTTTGAGAAGATAAACGTTATGACCATAAACCTCAGTTAAACCAGGTGTTCTGCAGGTTTAAGGAAACTGCAGAAGCGATGACATCTAGTGGTGTTCAGGAGCAGCACAAGTTTAAAGACGGTTTAAAAAAGACAAAGCAACGCAGGTTAAGCCTGTCTTTAAAACTTAAACTGCAGCTAAGCTGATGACGGAGCTAACAGCCCCGCATTTCTTACTGTTCTAACGGTTGTACTAATGTTGATATATATTTATTTCCAGAGTCAATGTGGTCCTCCGGAGCTACAGCAGAAGCTAATAAGGATCCAAATAAATAAACAAGAAAATAAAACAAATGTTTAAACACATAAAAGCTCATTTGCATACTTGTTGTAAGATATTTTATTGAGGAATATGTTAAAGTACCGTGGTAGGTCTGACCTGTAAGAAGTCTGCGATGGTGGCCACGTGGCTGGCACAGGCACACTTCCTGGCGTCCGGCACATCTTCCCCCACCTGAGAGAGAGAGAGAGAGAGAGAGAGAGAGAAGAAGAAGAAGAAGAGGGGAAGAAAGAGGAGAGATGGTGACCTTAAAAAAAGATGCAAAAAAAGTTCAACATCACCAGTCATGGACAGATTATGAGAGATCGGGCCCCTGGCACAGACATGTGAGAGGTCCCCATCCTGTCTACATAGGAACAAACTAATTGCGCATCCCTTAGTCGTTTTGCATCTATGTTTAGTCATTTGGAATCTTTTTGATAATTTTGCATCCCTTTGTTGTGATTTTGCATCTGATTTTAATCATTTTGCATCCCTTTGTAGTCATTTTGCCTCTATTTGTAGTCATTTTGCATTCTCTTTATAGTCGTTTTGCATCGATGTTTAATCATTTTGCATCCCTTTTGTACTAATTTCGCATATATTTTCAGTCATTTTGTGTGACTTTGTAGTCATTTTGGGTCGTTTGTAGTCGTTTTGTGTTGTTTTTCAGCACATTTTGTGAGTCAGAGCCCCTGACCCTATGGGCCCCTGGGCCTGGGCCCAGTATGCCCGTTCAGTAATCTATTCATGGCACCAGTAACACTTAACAGCAGCGGATGTGTTCCTTTGCTGCTTTCTGTGAAGTTGTTTTTTTCAGGACAGTTTTCCCCTCGTTCTGGTCTCATTAGGGCCTTTTGTTCAGCTGTGGTCATGTTCAGTTATTGAAATGTGTTCGTATTATAACCGGCTGGATGTCATTCAGTAATCACAACTCATTCAAACTAACACAATACAAACACAGTGAGCAGCAATTACAGAGAGAAAGAAACTCGGAAAATGGCCTCATCTCATTCATGATCATTCAAGGCATTTTATCTCTCAATAACAACATTTAACCACTTTATCTATCTGTGCTTGTGTGTCTGATTGAAAAAGGGAAAGCAAGAAGGTTTTTGCAGCATACATGTATTAAAAGACTTTGTGGTACATTTCAGCACTGTTATATGTACTGTATTTTTGGTGTATTTCTGTTCATTTTTGACAATTTCCGTCAATTTTCTGGCCCATTTCAGCCTGGTTTGGCCTGGTTTGCTACGGTCTGGTGCTCTTTGGGCTGTGAGTGTTGCTGTGTTACATTATAATGGACTCCTCTCTGACTCCTTTCACAGCAATTACCAGATCTCTCCATCTCTTTCTGTCCATTTTTTCATTCCACCCTGTCACAAAATCCCATTTATATTCTGCTAATTTGCAACAGCAAATATGTTTTGAGAGAAACTTAATGCCACCCAGATTGCGATTAAACTTTTTAGTGAGTGCATCATTTATATATGTAAAAGATCTTAAAATCACACCCACCTCCCTTAGAGAAAGAAATCGAATGGGGCTAGGAAAATGTTTAATCAGTAAACAACATCCGCAAAGGATTTTTTGAGACTTGTCAGATATATTAATTAACAATATTTTCATTATTTATTACCGTAATTTAGAGGAGACAGGGTTGGCATGCGGTACAAAAAAAGTTACAAACACAGCTGGTGAACATAATCCAGACAGATATTATAGTTTCCCTCAAAATGTTATTGGCAAAAAAAAATGAGTAGTATATAAACTTGATTTCTAAGAGAACAGGTTGATTAATTAACTACTTAATTAACTCTCCTCCTATTTTCCCTTCTTCTCTCCACTCTACCTCTCTCTTTCTCCAACCCTCTTCCCCTCTCTCTCTGCACTCTCTCTTTATGCAGACACTCGCTCAGGGCGCTCCGGCTGTTGTCAGGTTCCGAGAGTAAAACATTCATCTTTAGGCTCTCAGATGAACTCCGACTGTGTTTTAAATGCTATTAACACACTCTGTTGGAGACTCTTGAGCTCCAACATCACAAATTATTCATTCCTTCCTGCTACATTTCCTTTTCATCATGAATTAATTGGTGGACAAATTTCTGCGGCTCTGCTACACTTGTGGTGACTCAGCAGCTCTACTTTTTTCCTCTCCGTTTGGCCTATAACTGGAAAATTCAATCTCTCTAACACTCATTACTAGCCTGACGTCGTCATATTCAGATTCTAGTCAGAATATGAGTCTGATACTGCTCCATTGGGCTGTGATTATGGGGTGTGTTTCAACCCAACCAGGAAAGAAAATGCCTCTGCACTCAATTGGATAGACCTACAACCAATCAGAGCCCCCCATCTACTTAGCGACCATCTGGGCCAGCTGATAAATTAAGCTTTTGCCGAATCCTGTAGGAAGGACGGCAAAAACATCTTTCCAATCGACAAATGCCTTGATCACGGTTCTCTGTTCCTCTTTTAAAATGAATGTGCTGTCGATATCTTCTATAACAGACGCAATGAAGAAATCTACACATCTCAGTTCTCCAGCGGCATCCATCTTTGTTGTAAACAAATTCAACTCAAGCGCTCTTTGGTGACATGGTTAATTACGTTACCGTTGATCATCTGTCCATCATCGTATAAAGCCTGCCCTGACAATTTGATTGGTCCAAATAGCTCTGGTTTGAGCATAGTTGCTCCACAATGGATCAAGTCCAGACTGAACTTCCCGACCTCAAATGTTGTGGGCAGGGCTAAGTTCGGCTAGCATCCAGGCTAACTCATTACAGCATGAAAGTCCGCATCTGCTCCCTTATTTAAACACATAATACAGCGTAAAGACTGATTGAAACTAGAGATGGTCCGACAGCATTTTTTGCTTCCCGATACCGATTCCCATACCTGAACGTATCGGCCGATACCGACTACCGATCCGATAGCAGTGTGTCATATATTTTATTATGTTTTAACAACCGTTTACTACTGTCCCTGTATGGATGTGATATGATTTCTTCTTTGTTGTACAACCTGCTTTAAGTTAAACTCTTTGTGAAACATGAACAAACACAAACAATAAACTTTCTTTTATTATCCAGTGTGACAGTGAGTCATAACTGAAAAAGAACATAAATAAACTACTTTAAAAGTAGATTTTCTCCAGGGCTAAATTACGTGGTATCAGATCGGTGCATAAACTCAGTACTTGCCAATACCGATACCAGCATTTTTGGCAGTATCAGAGGCTTTTCCGATACTGGTATCGGTATCATAAACCACCACATAATACAGTGTAAAGGCGCCTCCAAACACAAATCCATTAAACTGTCAGGAACACCTGACAAACCTGAGCCGAATTATGAACAAGTCAGTGACTGTCCAATGCAAAATGTTGCTGCTCATTTGGCATTTTCACGTCTGATCAGAAGTCTTGGTGTGAACACGCTGCCTATTTGTGTCAGATGAGGCTGCTCACTTCTTTTTGATATGTAAATATCAATCGGATTTGCTAAAACTGACTTCAAAACTGCTGATTAAACAGCGAGCAGCAATATGTTTGTTTTTTGTTGTTCAATCTGCAAAAAAGTACAAAAAATGAAAGCGGCAAGCAGCGATGAACGGGCCCTCGCACTCTGCGCATCCAGTCGATGCAGCCGTGTATTTCCGCGACTGTCGGAAATTGCATGCAAGAGTTAGACTTAATCAAACAATCCTAGTACCATAAGGCTGACTTCCTGTTGCCAGACGGTGGCGCTATGGCTATAACTCATTATTGACTTATAGATGTCCTCAGGCCTGGTCTCTTACTAAGAATAATACATTTGGGGCGGATTACTACCTGTTTCACTGTGTTACAGTATATGGTAATTTGACACCTAGCCACGCCCACATGTTGGATGCAAGTGCAAAGGCTTTGAAAAATAATACTTTAAAAACTACACATGCCTTGAACAGTGCACTGTAAAAACGTAGAAGCTTAGAAGTAATGTTAGGGCCAGTTGTGTAGTCTAATGTATTGTTGTGGGTATACTGTACTGAATATTGGCCAGAATCTGCATTTGGGGGAGGTGGGGCCATATTATAGTAGGGGGTCAGGGTGTCCTCCCCCAGGGAAGTTTTGAGCATCAACGACTTCATTTCCTGTATTATGATACACTTTTATGCACCAATTTACGGGGGAAATATCTTTATTAGCCTATGTGAAGAAGAAATACACAGATGACAATTCAGAATATATCAAAAATATAATGGAAAGTATGTTGTTGCGTGTCATTGGGCATTTTTAAGTGGGTATATGGAAATCCTGGTGCTTTCTTAGTGGGTATACTGCGTATACCTGCGTATCACGTAGACTACACCACTGGTTAGGGCCCTAGTTGCTTCAACTTAATTCCAATAGTATTATAAATAAATGTCAAATTACTAGTTTAGTTATATTGTCAAAAGTTATTCTGTTTAATTTCCAGTTGTATTTATATTTCACCACGGTGTCTCATCCCTGCAGCTGTTGTGCTGCCAACAGCCACATGCAAACACAGATCAGAGGATCACAGATTATCATTTGTGCGTAAAATGTGTTACAAAGAGAGATTGCTGGGAGGGGTTGAAGTGGACACTTAACGTTGTCATGGTTGCAATGTTTTAATATTGATCAGACTCAGAGAAATGTCCTCGTGAATCATCCAACCGGGACACATGCTGATTTATTCACCCAGAACAAGGAGAAAAACCCTCCCATAAAAATGTGTCACAAATTAACCGTCACACTCGTCTTTAGTTTTACCACGACGTAGTAAAGCGTACAGCCAGTTTGACTTTTGTCATTGGACAATGTAGGCAGAACCTGGAATCAGTTACATGGAATGTCCTTGTTTAATGAAAGGTTATATTAAAAATGTGCCGTGACCCTTAATGACTCTGATATTCTGTGTGTGTGTGTGTGTGTGTGTGTGTGTGTGTGTGTGTGTGTGTGTGTGTGTGTGCTTGCTTGCTTGGGTGCGTGGGTGCATGCAGCTGGGCATGTAAGAGGAGAAAGAGAGAAAGTAAGAGATGAGAGCTGAATAAAAGAGAAAAGTGGAATAAAAGAAGAGACGGAGATGTCGGAGTGAGGAAAGTGAGTGTGTGTGCGTGCGTGTGTGTGTTGCCTGCGTCATGCACCGCCCCTCCCCCCTCTCCCCTCCCCCTCTCTGACCCGGCGACTCACCCAGTTGATGAGGATGTATCGTGGCAGAGCGGCGGTGGGCTCCTTCAGGCTGCAGAAGCCGTACATCACCCTGGCGCTGTCAAAGGTCAGTGTGATCTCTGCCAGACCGCCTCCTGCACCACAAAACAAGAGGATACAGTAATGTCCTCTACCAGGGAGAAGCTGCGCCGGTTATCCACACACACACACACACACACACAAGATTAACACAATTCATCAACTTATGAAAGAAAGCAATCAGAGAGCATCTAATGTAACTCTGCACAATCCTCTAAATGTGCTGTTGTTTTGAATCTGCACCTGGATCTGCACACGTAGTGAGAAACAATCATTAAAAATAACAAAATCCAGTCTGGGAACATTGGGGCTCACATTAGGGTGAATTGCGAAAAACATTTAAAGTGAATCAGACTCAGAGTAATCACCGTTTAGGCCTAAACGCATTATGTTACTGTAGCATCACTTATTTGTGAAAAACCAATTGGATGTCTTATTAACTAACTGTGGTTCTGTGCTGATCCGGACTTTCAGGGATTTCTGGTCTTTTGTTGTGTTTTCAGGCTTAAGAAATCAAATCAAACTGAGTACATTTAGTCAAACACTGTACAATTCATAGACTATTTTTCCATGTTATGCTCCTTTATATTCCTACGCCATTTTATTAATTTGACAGCCATACTTAGTGGTTACTTTACAGATTAAGATTTCACATTAAAAACACTGGTTTATAAAAATATAATGCATCGTGACAGACAAAATGCATTAGAGTAGGCTATAAAAGGGTCTTTAGACTAGATATAACATTAAAATGCTTCTTCCATTGTTTACATTGTAATAATAATAGTAATGGCAAGAACAAGGAAACAAGATGAATGAGGACAGAAACGTCAACATAAATATTCCCAAAGAAGTCCCATTCACCTTGTCTTACTTAACCATCAACGGACATGTTGCAGTTTAATGTGAATTATAAGTAATGTTAGGCTAAGTAGGCTACAGAGTTTATGTTGCTATGGACGCAGTCTTCCAACCGCAGAGACGGAACGGACTATTTTCTTTGGCGGAAGCAATAAAATCCTTTTAAAATCAATATTTTGTGTCAAATGATTGATTTATTTGGTAAGTGGCTGTGTAATAAGCCTTCAGGTGGGGGTTGTATTCGCTATAAGGACCGTCTCGCTCTACATTATCCCATACGGAACGGTTACTTTTGATACTTAAAATACAATTTTCATTTAATACTTCTGATCTTTTACTTAAGTAGTATTTTGAATGCAAAACCTTCACTTGTAATGGATTTTTTTCTACATATTTGTGTTGGTACTAAGGAAAGATTCTGAATTCTTCCGATCAGCAGCATCGTGTTCCAGGCTGCTAGTTCTATGCCTCAGGAGACATTTACATTGCTACGTTTTGGTTTAAAAATGAATATCTTTTGCTACGTTTACACTTTGCTTTCACACCTCTCCAGCGTTTCCGAGCCCCTAAACCGGAGAAATTTAAAAACACTTCTGACCCGTTTTGGTTTGGAATCTGCGGGGTTGTTGTTCAGTCTCAACGGCCGCAAACGGAGACCTTTGGCAACACCGACACTGAGGCTGCATTCAGACAGGCTGCATTTGCCATCAGACGGTCAGGTAAAAATGCAGGTCTGTCCATTCATTATGAATGGGGGCAGTGCGTTTAGGCAGCGGCAGGGGGGACACTAAACAAAACGCAGCGGGCCTGCGGCGAAAAGTTGAGACCGACTCAACTTTTGGAGAAACGCAACACCACGTCACGCTGCGATGGCCGATCATGTAACCGGAGATGAGACTTGTCGTTGTTTTGAGCTATGGTTTGAGGTCGGTGTGAGAGTCCCGTACAGTAAACAGGAAACATCACTGCCTCTATCGCTGCCACAAGAAAGTTTAAAAACACTCTGAGGGTAAAAAAAACGAAACACAAGCACTGAACTGCCCGGGAGTTTGTGTAATGGCTGAATGTTTCCTGCAACAACAAAGCACTCGCTATGTCTCGCTCATCTCTTTTCGTTCTCTCTCTCCCCCTGTGAAATAAGCTGCCTTCAAGTGTGGTCGGAAACATCGAAATCTGACGGAAAACAGTAATTGTGAAATAAAAAGTTTACTTGTTCCTTGTTGGGGGGGTTAAAGAACACAACAGGATGTCACACAAATGGGCCATTTCATTGACATTGATTTCTCTGAGGCTTACAGTGCAGATGAACAAACTGTGCTTCCTCTGAAATATTCACGTCTCTCTGAGGAAAAGTATGCCGGCATGAAGGAAACTAAGACCGCTGCTGGCAGAAGTGGCTCTTTATCACGCAGCTCTGCAGCATTAGTGATGTAGACGCTCACAGTTTATTCCTCTCATGTGATCAACGCTTTTGTATTCAGGACTTCTGTGTCGATGATTAAATTAAATTCACAGAATAAGCTGTGGTTCTCATTAAAAGAGTGCATCAAAGTAAAACCACGAGACACGTCCAGCGTCAGTTTGTCTCTCAGTACTTTCCGTGTGCGCCTCTCAGTGAGGTTGGTTAATAGGACCGGGTATCGCAAATTATTTGGTCGTTCCATCAAGAAATCTTGAGCATCAAACACTTGCACAATGTCCTGCATTCTGGTGAATTTTTCTGCAACAATTTGTGCCTTTTCTGCATGCAAATGTCTTTATTTATGTATATATTATTATTATTATTATTTTTAGTAGTATTATTATTATGTATTCAATCAATCAATATCCTGTATTGTTCAAAACTTTCTGCAGATTCAAAACATTACACGTGTTTCGGGATGTTTTTTATAGGAATTATGCACATCTTAACAATAACTATTTGCTTGCCACAGCATTTAAAACAGTTTAACTTCATTACCCCGGCCAGTTTTGATTATTGGAGTTTTTCACACTACCGTCATGGCTGAGCCGGCAAAAAAGAAGCTGAAAGCTAGGAAAGCATTGTCGGAGGAACAGAGAAAGAGGAAACGACAGACTGACCGAGCGAGGAGTCAGACACAAGTAAACATAGGAGCTGCCAAATATCTATTCCGAAACTGTAGGGGGAGCTCTATAGAGAAACCTGCGAGCAAAAAAGCGAAAAAAAAAACAGCGAAGGAGTAGCCTAAACTGCATAGCGCCTCTTTAATTGTGATTGTATCTAATTACACACAGGTCCTTCCTTCCTGCTGCTGTCAGACTTTACAACCAACACTGATCCACGTAGACTGTACATAAAAACTGACAACTCACTCACGTGCTATATATATATATATATATATATATATATATATATAAAAATAATGTGTTACACAACACATTATCATTTTTTTCTCCATGCATTAATGTGTATTCACCCTTTCAGTCTGTGTACTTATTATATTTCTCTTTGCTTTTTCTTTGTTCTGTTTACTGTTTTTTTTTACGTAGCTATAATTATATTTTGCGTTTTTTTTTGCTGATGCCTCTTGATTTTGCTGCTGTAACACTGCACATTTCCCCGCTGTGGGACTAATAAAGGATTATCTTATCCCTCCATTTGTTATATTTATTTCTCCTTACTTACAATATCTTGCTTACATTTCTGCACTCTAACTGCTCAGATAGATATCTTTATTTGATTTCCTTCCACTGTGTGTGCTCCAGAGTATAAACGCCCAGCCATGTTTTTCTTTTAAATATAGAGAAAATGTGAGTCTGAGTCACAACATTAAGTATAAGAATTGTGTTATATGATGAACAAGATAAATGTGGCTGCAACAATCAGTCCTTCCAGTGAGGTTTTGTCCATATAGTTGCTAATTCACGCATACCAGGTCAGGAAGACCCTTTTCTACTGTATGTGTGTGCATCACATACGGAGGAGTCTCATTAAACCGTAATGATCATGCCGCACGTCATTAACCCTAATAATAATGAATCCAGCTCTCTGATGGCTCGGTAACAATCAGGAGACAAACAACGTGATCATTTCTCCCCGAAGCAACAGCAGAACCTGCAGAGCTCATCAGAGTTACAACCACACACACACATGCACATGCATGCGCATGCACACACACACGCACACAGAAACACAAAACATGCACACACACACACACACACACATGCACGCACGCACGCACACACCCAAGCACACACACAGACACACGCAGACACACACTCAAACACGCGCACACACACACACTCACGCAGACACACACTCAAACACGCGCACACACACTCACACACGCAGACACACACACACACAGACACACAGACAGACAGACAGACACACACACACACACACACACACACACACACACACACAGACAGACAGACAGACACACAGAGACACACACACACACACACACACACACACACACACACACACACACACACAATGCTAATGTGCTTACAGTGTATAGGCATGAAAAGAATGAGAACAGCAACAGGAAAAATATTCGATCGATGGGCTGGATTGAGAACACACAAAAAAGAAATGGCAGAAACTTACCTCCTGATGATGCCAGTGTCAAATCATTGCTGTCATCCTCATATGTGTACAAGGCCCTGTTAGAGAGAGAGAGAGAGAGAGAGAGAGAGAGAGAGAGAGAGAGAGAGAGAGAGAGAGAGAGAGAGAGAGAGAGAGGGAGAGAAGAGAGAGGGAGAGTGCGTCAAGTTTCAGCTTCATAAACGCTGCTTGTGCTTATAAAGCAGGGCGGTGCAATGACTAGAATTTTGATCGTAATTTCGGCTCCTAACAATCACAAAAACATTGTACTGTAATTGAGAAAAACGCATTATGTTTTGCGAGTAAACTCTTATTTTGTCTTGGGTCCTGAAGGGGAATTCAAAAAACTTTCAAACGGGGAAAAGCAATAAAGGAAATTTCACAGTTCGAGGTGTTTTCACTGTTGATGTGTTTCACTGTTCATCTTCCCAAAAGTCAATGAGTAATCGTGTTCAATAGTCATAATTTCAAAATTGACCAAACTAATTGTGATTTTTTTTTCCATAAACCAGCAGCCCTATTATAAAAAGGTAGAAAAAACTGAGATACAGTTGTTTAAGCAGAGGTCAGGGTAACTGCAACATATTCCAGTTTCACATCTTTCCATACGGACTTTGAATGGGTCAGAAACAATTAGTAATAAACAATCAATAATTTGAGTGATGTTTCAAGCAACAAGACTTGGAGTCTTGAGTCATGCATCTCTGTGAGACTGCATTGCTTTGAGCAGGCAACAATCAGGCAGGCTAAGACCATTCTATCTGATATCTCTCACGTGTTGTCTTCAGAGCTTGAGCTATTGAACTCAGGAAAGAGGTACAGGGTTCCTCTGTGCAAATATAACAGGTATAAGCACTCATTTGTTCCTCTCTCAATCAAGCTCATTAATGAGCAGCGATGAACGTATGACTATGAACTCATTAATGTATATCTGTGACTGAATGTATGTATGGATATGAATGGAGGAATGAATGCATATTTTTAACTGAATGTATGGATATTTATGAATGGATAAATGAATGTTTATTTATGACTGAATGCATGGATGCTTATGGAAGTAGGAACGAGTGTTTGTAAGGCATGTATGGGAGAACAGAAGAATGTAGGAAGGATGGCTTTTTTGCACACAGAAAATGGTAATTTGCAATTTGCATAGCTCTTTGAGTAGCCCAAATGTTCACTGTACATTTGTCTTTTAATTGTTTTAACCCTGTGCTTGTTGTGTGTCTCTGTTGTAACTATTGCAGCAATTTCTCCCAGTGTCCAAAACGAATTTCTCCTTGGGGAGACTAATAAAGATACTTTGACTTTGAGCTAAACGCTAACATTAGCATGCTAATATGCTTACAATGACGATGTTAACATGCTCATTTTTCAGTGGGTATAATGTTTACCATGTTCACAATTTTAGTTTAGCGTGTTAGCATATTAACATTTGCTTATTAGCACTAAACACAAAGTTCACCTGGGGCAGCTGGGAATGTAGTTTTGCAGGTCGTTGAGCATAAACCAAAGTATTGTTGGACACATTGAAATTTTGAGCTGATGGCTAATTGCGATTATTTTGACTGATATGTATTATATGTATTGCGCCCCCTCCCCCTGCGATTTGCATATTACACCAGTCCATATTCCAATTTTGATAAAATTGCGATATGGTGTGCAGCCCTACAAAAACATCACCACAATCTGTCTGATAGTTGTTGAGATATTTACAGTACGACTTACAGTAAGTGCACTCTCTGCTGTATGTGAATAAGAGGTAGAACTATAACCCTCTCAAACAGAGAACTATGAGTGTGTTCAGTGCTGCAGAACAAGAGCTGCCAAGTGCTTTCCCGTTTAAAAACCCCATCTCTTCCATATCAACACTCGTGTTACATCAGGCTGATCTTGGTTCAGTGTGTTTCCAGTAAACACTGCGGTGCTAACACACAACACAACCATGCAACTCTCTTTGCTGCGATTGCATATTAACTGATTAACACCAGATAACAAACCAGCTGCTTCCTGATGGAGATCATATGATTTGATAGGGAACGATGCAATTTAACGCTACAGAGCATGAAACTGATGAGCTGCATACAGAGTTTTTATAGCGACTGCTAATGTTCGACTCTCATCCCGAGTCGAGAAATGGAACAGCAGTCGACAGAACAAGTGACTCCCATCGTCACCAGACACAAGGGTTACAAACCTCTTTAGGATGACTGATAGAGCTGCTTTGTGTGTGTGTGTGTGTGTGTGTGTGTGTGTGTGTGTAAAGCCGATTACTCAGCTCTCTCTCAGTTGTGACTGCTGTGACTCCACCGATGCCTTTTTCCAGCACAACAGACACAACTGCACTCACAGCCCTAGTATATATGCAGGCACATATGGTATATGCTCACTGCATTATATGAAATCATATATTTGCATTCCCACACACATCATCATGCATTCACACATAGAGTTCACCTCTGACCTCTTTGGCTGAGGTTGAATGAGGGCGACAGAGATTACAGTTTTTAGCCAACACCTCCAGATTAAAACTGTTTGACCTCCTGCTGTAAAATCTTGTAACCTGCCGGTCAGAATGAGTTTATTACAAAAAAAAACAACAAGTCTGTAACCATAGCATCTATATATGAGTTGTGAAGCTGTCTTACATCTTTATCACTAGATGGGTAAAGATGTAATGTTATGTAAAGTTTGTCCTGAGGGTTGTTACAAAATCTACGGCAGGTCCGCTGCAACTCTCGGTTCTTTTAAATCAAGGCTGAAGACTTTTCTTTTTGATGCTTTTGTTTATTTCTTACACTGCACTGCAACTTTTATTCTTGTATTTCATACCTGTCTTCTAATTTAGCCGTTTTATTCTCTTTAACAAATGTTTTTAATTATTTTAAATCACTTGAAAACGGAATAGAGCACTTTGAATTGCCTTGTTGCTGAAATGTGCTGTAAAAAATAAAGCTGCCTTGCCCAAAGGGTTTATCATCTGTACGGCGGCCGTTTTAGGACATCTCACCTTGTCATCTTCAGCTGTATTTTGGCTAAGATATACTTTCTCTTATATTTTTGTTTTTAAAATCGTATCTATGCCCTCTCTTAAAAGCGCTCACTTTTCAAACCTAATCCAAGATGTCTCGTGCACCATTTTATACACATGTTGACAGCGAGTGTCCAAGCAATACCACAATAACACAAATACTCCATTACAAAAAAGGTCCAGGTAAATATTGTCAATAAAACATACTCAGCTGTCAGATAGATAGATAGATAGATGGACTTCATTGATCCCAAATTGAGAAATGACTCTGTTACAAGCAGCAAGTAGCAAGTTACCAAGGATATACTCAGTCACACACAAACAATAAAAGAAATATACTAGAAATAATAAATAAGATAAAAATAAGATGAAATAAAAGAATAAAAAAAACAGAACAACTACTGAAAAATATACTTAGATGTAAAAAAAAAGAATGTACTCCTAAATGTAGTAGGGTGTAAAATACCATCAGAGTACAGAAAGTAGTAGTAAGTACAGAAAGAAAGTAAAGAAATGTATTGAGTTACTTTGTATCTTTAAATACATTTCCATGGGTGTGATACAATCATTTGACATGAAGTATGTGTTGAAATGATGGACCATCTGCTCGGTCAGGTGGCGGTAAAGAGGATTTAAACGTGGCCGTGCTTTAGCTATTACATATTGGATCTGGATGAATAAAAAGGTATTCATGGTGTTCTCTCTAATGCTGACCGACGCTTCATCAAATCAGGAGACGCTGTGGAAACCAACAGGAGGAGACAGCGATTCAAATGGATTTTTCTACATATTAAACGCGTGCTGGGATTGAGGTTAGAGAAATTGCCCTTTATAATCTATCAGGGTTTAAACAGGAGATTATAAAATGGAGAGCGGTGCACTGTCGATTGTTGAAGATTATATTTTAAAAAAACTGCAATAGGTATGAAACTCCTCACCAGGCTCTCAATCATAACAAAAGCTCAATGATTGCATACATCTATCTATAAATTGCAGGAATATCTGTCTGTCTGTCTCTGTGTGCGCGCATGTGTGTGTGTGTGTGTGTGTGTGTGTGTGTGTGTGTGTGTGTGTGTGTGTGTGTGTTATGCGCATATCTCTCGAACCGTTAGTCCGATGGATTTCAAACTTGACAGGTGTCTTTACGGTTACGAGTAAGTGCAGTGCCAGTGACATTTGGATTAGAAAGAAAGATATTGTTAAATATATATATATATATATATATATATATCGGTAAAAGAAGCACACATTGGCTTTTGCTGCTCTAGCCGCTGGCCACCCCCTCTCACACTGCACAGCACGGCACCTCAGACCCACAAAAATGTGCAAAGTAGCACTACTTTGGACTGTCTTTGACTTTGAATAAACAAACGACAATTCCTGAATTTAAGGACGTTTCAGAATCCCACACATGCAAAGCACAACCAGCTACAGACTGGCAGACAGAGCGTGATGCCACTTATAGGCAGGCTACCAGACACTGTTAAATGTCAAGCCACTAAACCTTTATGGAAATTAACACCTCTGCTGAAATGTTAAATTTGTTAGTCTGGTTCTGGTGGTTGATTAACGCAGATATGTGCTGATTAGCTCTCATAACGGGTTGGGTGGGTAGCGCACTGCCATGAGTCCATGAGGCTAATGTCCGATGTTTATGATCTAAGGGCATTTTTAGATATCTTCTTGAATACTTCTATTCAAGAAGATACTTCTATATTTGTATTATCTGATCCCCATGTGTTTTGTATCAAAATGTTCAGAAAAAACTCAGATTTCTGTATAGTGACGCCCAAAATTGTTCCAGAACAATGTGTAAAGACATTATTTGGCCCTAAAGCAGAAATATTTCTCAAATCTCTTGTGAAAACATACTTACACTCAAATGTTTTGGGTGCTTGAAACGAGTTTACAAAAGTCTTGGGTTCACAAAAGTAAAGTAATATATGAATAAAATAGTAAATGAATGTCTAAAATGAAATTTTGCAATATCGCTTTTTGAGTAGGAGTGTTGTCAAACATCGCTTGGACTCAGAGGGTCCTCAGAGGGTTAAGCAGGATCAGCCATTTTTAAAAAGAATACCTGAACTTTCCAGGCTGCAGCCGTTTCTTCCATTTATATTTCACACTAGTATGTCAACGTGTTATAGAAATAAATGACAATAAAGTATGTGTATGTGATTTAACAAGTGGCTGATTGGACGTACAAACACACCTCTGTCAACAAAGAAGCATAAAGGACAGGAAGTGCAAGAGATGGACCTATATATATATATATATATATATATATATATATATATATATATATATATATATATATATTATAGCTGCATGCACCGTTGTAGACGTCCATGTGTCTCTGTGTGGTATTAGTGTGGGTGTGTGGCGGTCATTGCCAGTCCAGATTACCTCATCCTTATTCAGCCTGAAGCGTTAGTCTGGCCACCATCTGACTTTCTGCTGACCTCATCTCCCCTCCCTCCATCCCGTCCGTTTCTGCCGAGTCACTCTGCTTTCAAAAAATCTCTCTCTCTCTCTCTCTCTCTCTCTCTCTCTCTCTCTCTCTCTCTCAGCACTTACTGGCAGACTGGTGAACAAAGTGGAGCATTTAGCAGCTGGAGACCAAACTAGAGTTTAAAGAAGAGTGGGTTACACTTTACTTGAAGGTATCTACATAAGAGTGACATGACACTGTCATGAACGTGTCATAAACAATATAAACAAGTCATAAACGTTTATGACATAACGCTTCTTTTAGTAAGTATCATTTGGTTTTTGTCATGACAAGTTAGAGTTAGGGTTAGAGTCCATGTGTCATGACAGTGTCAGGCCACTCTTATGTAGATACCTTCAAGTAAAGTGTTACCGAAGAGTTAATATTGGACTCACATTCATGAGTTGGTCAGAAAAATTACTCCAAATGAATGATAAAGTTTTTCCGTAACTGCTGGATGTATAAATAAGCAAAGTTACTAACACATGATCATATTGATATTGTGTTTACAGCTTCTTTGGCCAATCACAGGCCTTTTCAGAGAGAGGGTGTTTCTATTAACTGTTCTACAAATGCAAATGTGCGTGCACACCCCTTCAGATAGTGAAAGCCTATTTCATTGGTGGAAAATCCTGCAGGAACAATTGCTGTGTCAGCATCGGCAACAACTGCTCACACTACAAAGCAACCCAAGAACAAAAAGACGGTCTTCTCAAAAGGTTTCTACAAGAGGGTCTGACAATAAACCCAATAAAACCCAATATCGGCAAAGCGTTTCAGAGATGGAGAGAAAAAGAAATGAATAAGGACACATACAGTTTACTGTATGAATTATATGCACTAATGTATGTTTCAACCCATTTTGTTTATCTGCTCTTTAGGAAGCCTACTGTAACATCTGGCCAGGGACTGCAGATGAAAACCAGCCTTTTGGATAAATCTGGCATATTTACAGAAATGAGTATAATTATGCACTGTCTCTGTCAAATGAAATGAAATAATAATGAAGAGAGGGGCTGAGGGCAAAGAAGGGAGAGAGCTGGAAGATACAGGGTTCATACGTATTTTAACCAATACCTTTCCATGACTTTTTCATGACTTTTCGGCAAATTTCCATGACTATGTATTCCTGAAAATGTCAGTCGACATATACAATAAGAATAAGAATCTGTATTAACAATGTGCTAAGTTTACCCTCAGAGGTTTAACAATAAACAATTTATGTGGTTCATAGTGGGATTCGTAAATTAAACATTATTATTATGCTGTGTTAAAAATTCCATGACTTTTCCAAAACGTTCTGGGTCTTTTTATTTTGCCAAAACCTTCCCAGGCCTGGAATTTGCATTTTTCAAATTCCATAACTTTTCCAGTTTTTTTCAAAACGTATGAACACTGAAGATATTTTTTTGCCTTTTCCAGAAAACTGCCGACCCCAGCTGTACCAGTTGTAGGGTGGAAATAATGACAGCTGTGAGTTTCACTGGTGTCTGCAATCGCCTCTGATTGATGTGAAATGCATGCTGGGGTACTCGTGAAGGACATTTTGGACCGTACTTGTGTATATGCAGATTTTAAATTGGAACACTTGATCTGTGACTGATGAAGCCAATGAGAACAGACGTACAGGCAAGATTGAGAACAGATTGAGTCATGTCACGCTATCAAAATGAATGACTCTGAGGAGACAGGGCTTTGAATGTCTCACAATGAACAATATCTAAGTCTATGCTGATGACAGTGACTACTACTACTACTACTACTACATCACAACAATTTAAAAAAAGCTAATTCCTGGAAGAAGCCTATAAGTCAGGAAATAAAAAGATTACAGATAGTAAAGAAAACAGGGTGTTAAAAGGATGGATGAGAAAGAGGATTTAAGATTGAGAGAGAGAGAGAGAGAGAGAGAGAGAGAGAGAGAGAGAGAGAGAGAGAGAGAGAGGGAGAGAGCATGGATGTGTCTCCTTTGATCCTTTATAAATAATTCTCTTTAAAGAAGACAGCTGTTTATTATTCATATAATGCCCCGATGACCTAGAAAACGGTGTGTGTATGTGTGTGTGTGTGTGTGTGTGTGTGTGTGTGTGTGTGTATACACAGCATGTATGCAGCTGGGCATGTAAGAGGAGGAAGAGAGGAAGAATGAATGAGGAAAAGATCCATGAAAAAAGTGGAGAAAAGTGGAAGAGAGGGGAGAAGGAGAGGAAATAGAACAAGGATGAGAGTGGGGGAAAAAAAGAAGCAGATGAAAGGAGAGAAGGAGATGTCGGAGTGAGGAAAAGATGGCGAAAAGGAAAAAGGGATGGAGACGGAGAGGAAAACAGAAAAAAAGGATAAGAAGACGAAAGAAAAAGGAGAGTAGAAGCATGGAGGTTAAAAGCAGAGAGGAGGAGTAGGAGGGAGAGAGGAAGAACAAACAGCCAGCAGCAGGATGAAAGGAATAATGAGGGATTGAAGAGGACTCGATTAATCAGCCAATCACAAGTGTGGAGGTCATAATCAATGAGCTCTTCTGCGTCTCTCTGCCCGACCTTTTCCATGAACAGAGAGAGAGACAGAGAACAGGCTATCCTTTAACATTTTATAACATTTTCAAGAAAAACCGTACAGACTAGGCTCAGGATTGAGGAAGCTATTTGTTTTCAATGTAACTATATCTTAAAAGTATCCTAGTTTGAAAATTGACAATAAATATTGTTGAAATGATGTGGAAATGCACGTTGTTGACTTTATTTGATAGACGTAGGGGTAGGGACGCAATTTCAACATAATGAGGTTCGGACCTTTGCTGGGAGGAAATTTTAGCAAACTGGATCTCTTTGAATTTGAATTGAATAACCCAGCAGTAGAGAGCTTTTTGAGACTGCCCTCCCCCGAAAAAAGCTTCCATAGGTAGTTTGTTCAAGTAGCAATTACGATTCATATTAACGTTTACGGTGGTGGCGCACTCTAGTGGCCGTAGTAATTGTTAGATTGTAAAGTAATGTTACTAATTAGAGTGATGTGTGGAAAGTATAAGAGCGCCTTGTGTAACTGGAAGTGAAGTAACGTCTGATTTGAACCCAAACCATGATCTTTTTCTAAACTTAACGCTTTAGTGCGTAACTTTTTGATATTACATTCAAGCCATTGCCAAATGAGTTGCTACAAAGATAATTAAGACTATCAGCTCCACACAACTTTCTCTGTATTTCTCAGTGTGACTATGTTCAGAAGATTGTGGCGTCCGGTGACTTTCCCGTGCAGAAACTCAGGTGAAGATAATGACCTCTTTTGAAGAGTCCATCATGTTTTTTAATCCTCCGTGTCCTCCTTGGCTACTAGCAACTGCGTGGAGGAGGTGGAGGCGGGGCGGTGCATGGTAATGGAAGGCTTGTATCATATGGACACGCTGACAGTTTAGTTGTCATCACTTAGAATTCCTCATGGGGGCGACAGAAACTACGCACTATAGCTTTAACTTAGCAGTTTTGGTGCCTTAACAACCAAACTGTGACCATATCACAATGTTAACGACGTGTTTAAAACTGCAACCGTTACATTCTCAGGTCCTGTGGGTCGTATTGGAGGGCAGGAATAAATGACCTATATCGTCGTATGGTTTGGAGGACTACATAGATCTGTGGCATCAAATTTTAAATGCTTCCTCACATTACTGAACAGGATTGTTTGGCGTCGCGATTATTCCTTCAGAACAATTTGCTAGTTTTCTCTACTTTGCGTTAGCAAATAAGACACTTGTACACTGAATTTAGAATCTGAACAGATCATTACAAATTGAATATTACATTTTCCCCATGTTCAAACAAACAGAAGCTTGAACTTCAAATAAAAATGAACAGCACTAAAGCATACACATCTATGCAGGTCACAACTCGACCCAACACATATGAGAAATACACTATACTGTATATAGCCTATATATAGTGTGTGTGTGTATATATATATATATATATATATGTGTGTGTGTGTGTGTGTGTGTGTGTGTGTGTGCCCACGCTGCCTTTGATGTGCAGCAAAATCACTGTAGTGCTTTCAACTGGAGGCGGCACAACGGCTTTCTACTCCAATCTGCTCTTTACTGTAGGCGGCCGCTTGTGCGTGTGCGTGTATGTGTGTGTGTGTGTGTATGTGTGTGTATGTGTGTGTGTATGTGTGTACTAAGTGAACTAACGGTGACTTTGATATAGCTGATTTTAGTATCCTTGTTCAGGTTGCTGTGTAGCGGTGTCAACACAAAGATGTTACGTGATGTTAACATTCATTTTTCGTTTATTAGAGTTCAGCAGAGCTCTAATACGTGCCTCCCTCTACACAGTGTTATAATTAAAGTGCAGCAGCGCTGAGATACAGCCTGAGAGTGAAGCTCAGAGAGGAAAAATCTAAAAGGATGTAATGTATGCAACGCTTACAGAGATAAAAAAAAAAAAAAAAAAAAAGACAATTTCATATCATTAAATGTGTTCTGTCTGGACCTAATCAAGATCATTGAAGACAGACTCAACTCATCTCAGCTGAAATTAAACACATTAAGCTGGTATTGTGTCTACATATGGACCTTTAACATTTCGAACAATTCTTTTATGCTTGTATTTTCTGCTTCTTCCTCTTCAGTCTCTATTTTGTCTGTACTCTAACACACACACACACACACACACACACACACACACACATTTAACACTGTTGCACACACAAACACACATGAAGCAGACTCAATCTTTCTATCCCTCCCAGTCCATTAAAACAATGGGAATCTCAACAGGAAGAGGCTACGGAGCAAAGAGAAAGAGTTATTTTAAGCTGAAAGCTGATCCACACTGTCAGACCTACAAAAAAAAAAAATCACAAATTCTCCGAACCAGGAGGCAACTAACAGATCTGATTATGAAATATTTCAGAAGATGAATAAACAGAAGCAGGCAGGAGGAACTGTGGCGACATGTTAAGTCTCACTTACAGGAACAGGATGGCTCAGGACTGAATAAACACCTCTCTGACACAGTCTCAACAAACACAGGACATTGCTAACTTTACAAATCGGTTTTTATCTTCAGAAATGTTTTGTTTTTTTTAAAAGCAAAAAGATGCCCAACCTGGCAGTTAAGAGCAGGAAAAGAAAAGTAGTCTGGAGAGAAATTTAGGTGTATGCATAGAGACAGACATACAACACCTCAAACCATGTGGCAACATGTTGCAAAGACGCCTTTAGCTGCTTCAGATTTGACTCATTTCGGCCGTTTTTTTACTTTGTCCATCTCCTGTATGTATCAGCAGTGCATGGCATTGGTTTTTGCTGTTACAAAAAGAGAGGTTGCCAGGATAAACCAGCCCCCCCCTCCATTAACACACACACCCTGCGGAGAGTGTCACCATGGCAACCGGGCAGCTCCCCCCACCGTTATCTCGTCAGCAGCAGTTTGTGACCTGAGGGGAGCGACGATGTGAAGATACGGATGCTGGGGAGGAGGGGGCTGTTGGACAGCTGAAGGGCAAAGCACACGCACACACGCACACACACGCACACGCACACGCACACGCACACACACACACACACACTCTCCAGGTGAACACACAGCATGCAGCATGTGTGTTGGATGATGATCCAGCTGGACTCATTTCACAACTTCAAAAGCATCTGCAGACCTGATGTACTGAGCTCCGTCTGCAGACTCTCCTTCACACAGTAAACAGCAGGTAATACAACAAAGGTATTGCAGTATCACCTTAAGCTTATCAAGAGTATTTTACGTATGGGGTCATGAAACTTCAAATGTTTGCACAGGAATCAAACTAAAACGTTCTTTTGTGTTTCTGACTTCCCTGTGTGAGGCAGCTCACGTTGCTGTGCAGGTCAACACAGACTGCAGATGGCGCTGCTGATGTTGCCTTCAGACGCAGTCAGGCAGGCTGGTAGTGCCCACAGACTGCTGGGTTTGGGACTCTGGGTGCCATTTGAAATATTTCCTTATCAGCGGCTTATTGATAACAAGGCTTTGGTATCAAAGCAATACTTGTTTTTCGAAATAAAAACATGCTTTTCTCGTATAAAGCCCGCCCTGACAATTTGATTGGTCCGAACAGCTCTGGTTCGAGCATAGTTGCTCCACAACGGATCAAGTCCAAACCGAACTTCCCGACCTCAAATGTTGTGGGCGGGGCTAAGTTCGGCTGGCGTCCAGGCTAAGTTTACTGTACACCGATGAGGGAATGTAACACTCTGATGTCCTGGCACTAATGATGTGACGTTTTCAGAGGTTCCAAAGACAGATGTAGTGTAGGGTTAATTTTTAAATGAGAAACCGTTTGATCCAAGTAAAGAAAATGTTTGATAGTATTGGATACCAGCTTGCAGTACTTTACAGAACTTCATCTGTGCAACAAACACATTTAAGTCAGAATAAAAAAAAAAAAAAGTACTGAGGTTTAATGCCGAGCCCCATCTGGGAGTGTATCTCTATCGGCTGATAAAAAGGACCAATCCAATACCAGTGCGTAAAACAAATAAAAATAAATAACTACAATGAAGTACATTTTTCTTGGGGCTTAATTATGTGGTATCAGATTGGTGCATAGACTCGTCTACTTGCCGGTACTGATACCAGCATATTAGGCAGTATCAGAGGTATTTCCAATACTGGTATCCGAACAACGCTACATTTTGGAAGTTAATATTTTGGATGTCTCAAAGTTCCGTATGTCCTTAAAGTAGGCCAACATATCAGCATCACTTTGTATGCAGCTGCTTTTAGATTTATCATTTATGCAAGGTTAACACTTGCAGGCTTTTTAAAACGAGAACTTAAGAACAGAACCGAATCAATGATGTGGATTTAACCGTCTTAATGACATCAATTCACTGTGAAAGACTGGGTAATTTGTGTGTTTATTAAATCAGCTTTACATTCTAAACCTCCAAGCGTATAAGAATGGCACCAGTTGCCATGAAAAGCCACCAAAAATTAAGGTAGGCCTATTAAAAGTACCACAGTCAAAAATACGGAACTAGGCAATAAAGCTGCCAGAGTTAAAGGTTTGAATCCCCCCAAACGCTGCAGCCTGGTGGTGTAAAAACATGTAACCCGTCAACCCGTTTTCACTCCCAACTTGTAAAATACGGACACTCGGTCAGTGTCTCTTAGCGTCAGATACCGACGCAAAAATCACCATTCAGCGTCTGTATGGAACACAACGGGCAGAGCAGCAGCTTGACCGCGGCGCTGTCAGCAACCCGTTCTCACTCCGAACTCGTAAAATACGGACGTTTGGACAGTGGCTTTCAGTGTCTGAAGCGACGTAAAAAGTGCCCTACAGCGTGTTTGTAGAGCACCAGGGAGAGCAGCAGCTACATGGGATTTGAAGATGACGTAGCACTAAGAACGACTACGGTAGCGAGTAGTATGAAAGCCCAGAAAATCCGCATAGGGAGGTTGGTCGGGGTGGTGGATGGGTCAAACAACACAGGACTTTCACCCAGGAGACCGGGGATCGTGTCCCGCGTGTCACGTTTTCTAAACCCAACCGTCGCTTTCTTCTTTTATTAAACCCAACCGTCCCGTTATGGTTTTCATAAACCCAACTGTCCCGTTCTTCTTTTCTTAAAACCAACCGTCCCGTTCTTGTCATGGAAATTGAAGCCCACCCACAACCTTTTCCTTAAACTAACTGCGTCAAAAGTGACGCCAATAGTCCCGACCCAGCGCGTTTAGATAAAGCGTGTTTAGATAAAGCGTGTTTAGATAAAGCGTGTTTAGATATGATGCTAAAGGAGACTTTTAGCGTCAATAACAACGACAAAGGCACCTGACCAAAGCGTCCGTATTTTACGCGATGGGAGTGAGAATCTGTTGCTGTCAGATGACATAGTATGAAGAGCGCCAACGGTAGCGAGTAGTATGAATGACCGAAAATCCGCGTAGGGAGGTTGGTTGGGGTGATGGATGGGTCAAACAACACAGGACATTCACCCAGGAGACCAGGTTTCGCGTCCTGTTCTTGTCCCGCATGTCACACAAAAATACATTTTATAACCCCACCCACGATCTTTTCCTAAACCTAACTTGCCCGTTCTTGTGCTGCATGTCAGTCAGTAGGTCCGGACCCAGAGCGTCAAAAGTGACGTCAAGAGCCAAGACGCTAAGGAGACTTAACGTGAAACGCCAAAGGATGCACTTTTAGCGTGAGTAACAAACGCCAAAGGCACATGCCCGAGCGTCCGTATTATACGCGATAGGAGAGTGAGAATGTGTTGAGCCCGTGTAGACAACATCTACACTCCTTCTACTTTAAGGCCTCTTGGACACGCGTCGCCAGGCAGCTGATGTCATGAATCCTGCCAGAAAGCTCTTTGCTCCTCCGAGCTGCTGCTGTCAGCCTTCCTCCTGACTCAGTGAAGATGAAACACAAGAGAGAAGCCGACTGCAGAGGCTCATTTAAAAAAGAAAAGGAACAGATACTGCGGAGTCAGCAGTAAGCTATGAGACTGAGTAAATAAAGGGAAGAGAAAAAAAGACTCAATCTCAATCAATCTCATCATCTGTCCAATAATAATACTAATCTGTAATGTTTCCACATCAAAAGATGTTAGTTTTGCAATCATATTATGCAAGTTAATTACAACAGATGCTGTAAAAATGATGCATTAAGTTTCCCTTTATGTTGGTACAGAACACCAGACATTCTCTGCATAGATGAGACAGTGATCAAGTACATGACACAACTTTGTGTGCATTGTTTCTCTCTGTTATTTGTTCAAATTTAAAAGCGAAGCACACTTTGTTCCCCCAAAGCAATTCCAATATTTATCCTCTGGGTTTCAGAGTTATGGATTCCTCTTGGGTTTTCTAATGGCCAGAGGGAAAAGAAAAAATATGTGTGGTTAAAGAGATACGCAGAACACAGAGACTGTAAATACAGACAAAGAGCTGTGAGGACAGAGGCAGCCAGGCGGAGAGAACTATGCAGGATGATTAAATATGATGGCAATGGCTGTTATTCCTGTGGTCGGATAAAGTAGCGTGATTCATTGAGCGAGAGAAACCTACATGGTGACTTAATGCAAAAGAAATGAGGCAGACAGACATGAGGACGAAGAATTATGGGTAATGTTTCAGGGGGAGTGAAGGAGGGCATTAGGGAACAGCCGTGACTCCTGTTCCTGTCGGTCTGGGAATGCAGAAATCTGCACGCCGATCAGATGAGTAAAACATGAGTGTGACTGGTGTGAAAGACAGAGATGGGGAAAAAAGGATGAAAGGACAGGGGAAATAAAAAAAGACAGTGGAATAACTAACAAAAAGAGAGCGTGGGGTATTTCTCTTCAGAGGAGAAAATAAGGAGGAAAGGATGGCTTGAACATGAGAATGTGTCTGGGCCTGCATTAAATTATAATGAGGGAAGAAGAAATCTAGTAATGGCTTCCCTCGAGTATATCATCATTGCACTGCTGTGTGGTGCAGAGAGAGGTGAAGAGGTGAAGGGGGGAAATGAACGCGATATTAAAGCCATTAACAATTTGAGGTAAAAAAAAAAAAAAAAGAAGAAAATCATCATGCAGCCTCCATAAAAAATGAAAAATAATCCTAACTACTTTAGAGTTTGCAGTTCTAGCTAAAATATGCTCAAATATCACAGTGAAGCTGCCAATTTCATCTATTTTGAGACTTTCTGTAGATAATCTCAAAACTTAATCTTTACTGACGTCCAATACATAACAGCATAAACATGGCCAAAAATAAAGAGAGAGAAAGAGAGTTTTAACCACGTTTTCAATTTCATGTATTTTTCTTGAAATGTGTTTCAGGTAAAGCTGGGTATTGTTTGAAAGTTTCAATAACAAAATGATTGTACTACTATCAATTTTAGAAATCATATTCATCATTTAACAGAAGGAGCCAAGCTTCTAAAAATGTAACATTTCCTCTGAACACAAGCAGCTGTGAAAGAACTTTACCCAAGTAAAATATAGTCTACAACTGGAACTATCTGATCAAACATGCAAGAATCTGATCAGATCGAATGACTTGGTATGTGTGATTTGGTACTTGACATTTTTTAATACTCTGTCCAACGAACACATTTCTGAACATAGACATACTTCATATATCCATAATCTATTTAAATACACGTTTGGCGAAAACAAATATTTCGAAAAGGTTCCTTTCCATTCTTTTTTTTTCTCTTCCAAATAAGCACACAGACATGGAAACACTGCTCTCGGTGAGGTTATGCAGCGGTCACATCTCAGACACAATCAACGTTGGCGCTTTGACACACACGCTTGCTCTCAGAGAGACGGAGGGTGGTGGTTCAAAAGAGAGATAGAGAGCTTTAGACAAATCCACATCCTACTCTGAAAACACAGACAGACAGGCCCAAATGCCGAAACAAGCTCCTAAAATGAAAAAATTATATATTATCCGAGGGAATTTAGTCATCGGCAGAGGTAGTCCTTTACAATATACTGAAAACAATTCTTCTTTTGAATATATAATATACATAGGCGTACATTTTTTGGGGGGGATGCATGGGATATGCCCCCCCCACAATATTTAGAAAAGTAATATGAAAGATAACCCATTCCCCAAAAGAGATCAAAATAACCGTTCAGGGGGACCAAACATAGCCTTCTTACTAGGGCTGTCGCAGCGTGATGTCTGGTTGCGTTTCTCCAAAAGTTGAATCCGTCTCAACTTTATTACAGTATTGAACGAAAAACAAAACCAAAAAGTGAATATTCGAATCCCAAAATTGAAAATCAAATACCTGATTATAATGTGTGTCCCCCAATGTTGAAACCATACCTGCGCCCTTGATAATGTCAAACAAAACTGCAGTGTCTGTATACCAGAGACTGAGCCTGAAACTTTACTTGTTTGATGTCAGAAAAGAGGACAAAGCAGGCTTTTTCAGAAACATGAAATACGAGCATGAGTTCATGTCCTTTTATCATTTAGTTCACTGACATCTAAAATGTCATTTCTGTTGCAGATGTCTCCCATTGCATAGCCCTGCCACCATCCTACAGGGTCATGGCTAATAACGCATTCACCAGATGGAAAGGGAAGTTATCTTGCCAAACCAGTAGCTGCTGAGGGAGCAACATTACAAGTGGAACATTTTCCATCAATACTCAAGAATTTGGTGAGCAAACCATCCGGCTTACCGCTCGCCTAACTGTCTGTCTCCATGTTTGGCAGTGGGTTCTTTGTAGTGTTGAGATTGGGAAAAGGCTGACTTGCATTAGATTTTCAAAAGGAATACTGCCTAGATCAGCAATGGTTTAGTGTGGTTCCAAAGAGCTGAGAGAACCTGCACAATAGCAGCACTTTCCCAAAGCCATGCAAGATGGAAGATACATGAAAAGGTTTGTCATTAAAAGAATTAGGATTTCTAAAAACAATAATAATAATCTGAAACCAAAATGAGTTACATGTCATAATTGCCAAGCTTTCCACTTGGCAACATGATGAAAAAAGACGAGAAGACAAAACAAAAGCTTGAGGTCACTTTGGGGCTGGGCAATATATCTATATTATATCGACATCGATAGATGAGGCTAGATATCGTCTTAAATTTTGGATATCGTAATATCGTGATATGACAAGTGTGGTCTTTTCAACACATTCTCACTCCCATCGCTCAAAAAGCGACGCTTGGTCAGGTGCTTTTGGCATTTGTTATTGACGCAAAAAGTCTCCTAGTTTCATTTTTAGACGCGCTTGGTCGGGACTCTTGGCATCACTTTTTGACGCTCTGGGTCGGGACGTACGTTTAACTGACATGCGGCACAAGAAAGGGACAGTTAGGTTTGGGAAAAGATCATGTGTGGGGTTACAAAATGGCCAAATGGCTAGTGAATTTTTTTAATTTTACCAGCCACTCAATAGATTGACAATACTTATTTGGCTGGTGAGTGAAGGAAATCTACCAGCCATTTGCATATTTCACCAGCATTCGTCTGGTGGCTGGTGCTAATTTGAGCCCTGACCCCAACCAACCTCCTTACGCGGATTTTCGGTCTTCCATACTACTCGCTACCGTTGTAGCTCTTAATACTACGTCATCTTACAGCGCAGCGGCCCAGCTGCTGCTCTGCCCAGTGCATCCCAAACAGACGCTAAAGGGTGATTTTTGATATCTGATGCTGAGAACCACTGACCAAGCGTCAGTATTTTACGAGTTGGGAGTGAGAACGGGTTGGTCTTCTCCTGGTTTTAAGGGCTGCATTAGAGTAGTGATGTCAGTAAGTGATGTCATTTTCTGAACTTACCAGACTGTTCTAGCTGTTCTATTATTTGCCATTACCCACTTAGCCATTGTATCCACATTATTGGTGATTATTTATCTAAACTCTCATTGTGTTAATATTTTGTAAAAGCACCAATAGTCGACCCTACAATATCGCAGCAATATTGGCCTTGATGTGTTTGGTCAAAAATATCATAATATTTGATTTTTGTCACCTGGTTATGAACTAACAGATTATGGATAAATACAACAAAGAAGTTGAGTTTCCTATAAAAGGAAGTTGAAACTGAAAAAAAAAGAAAAAACGGTTTGGTTTGGGATATGTGGAGAAATACTTCTCTTGATTAAACCTAAAGTGAAAATGTTTACAGGCCTCCGCTCTAAACGGAAATGAAACCAGCACAAATAAAAACAGAAGTTGGATGTAACCTTTACAGGAAATTAGCTTTGGTCCCTAAACAATAGGTTTCATTTCTCTTTTGGGCCCTTAGGCTGAGAGCCTTTTAAGCATCCATGATATGATCCTACTTTAACTACAAGTAGAGAAACAAGTTAACTGAAGAGTAATGCAGAATAGGGTTGGGAATCACAGGGTACCTCACGATACGATACACGGCTCACGATAATATCACGATACAGCAATTCTGCAATAATCAATATATTGAAAACCCCTGCGTAATGTAGAGACAATTTAACGGCGCTGTGCAAACAGGGACAGGTAACAACTGGATATACTCATCTCCTTCATCTAAAATGCATGTTTGATGCTTCATGTCTCAAGACATTAACTAACGTTAGCTTGGATAGCCTATTTACCTGTAAAATGACACCACCCAAACCAGCAGTCAGTCCGACTGGCAGTGAGATGTTAGATTTAGCTTATCAAAGACGCTAGCAAAGCAACACAGTACCGAAAATAAACACAGCCGGAACGTCAGATAGGTCAGAACTCCGTGTTTAACTGTATTTCTTTAAACGTTACAGTTACGGCTGAAAGTGACAACAGAAATAAACAAGTTTGCCAATTTCACATATCTCCGCAATTCAAATCCACTGCCAATTGCCATCGGAAGTGATGTTTGTGTTAGCGTGACGTCACAGGGACTCAGGGAGTCTACAAAGTATTTACAAGAAAAATCAGAGAAGTCAGTAATGTGTGTCTACCAAAAGAGGTCTCGAATGTGTGTTGTCCAGATTTGTCTAGAATGTGTGTGTAATTCCAGACAGAAGTACATTTTGTTTGTCCTAAAAGTCATCAAATGCTGCCTTTGTGCAGTGAGACAGAGTGTTGCAGAGAGACAGGACAGTCACAACAGCCTCAGCTGTGGCCCAAAGTCTGTCACAGTGATTTAGTCAGCAGAATGGCATTTTTTTCTTCTTGTTGTCCTGGGCCCTTAGGACACATCACATACACACATATCACCATCCCTTCCCAGGTCCTTGCACACTCGACTTGCCCCTAATCAGCTCTCTGGGGACCAGAATGAGGATTTAGGATTGTGCGTGTGTGTCCCGGGACTCAGAGGTCTGGTTGAACACTGACTCAGCAAGAGAGAAAGCAGTGACAGACGTATACAACTACACGACACACACACACACACGAACTCCCTGTTTCTCTGACAATGTGACAGAGGCACTGCATTGTGTCATTGAGCATTCAGTATCCATCCTTCCTCAGTGTACTCATTCTCTCGGTTACACTGAAAAATACAAATATGCCTCAGGGTGAAGTGAGGACACCGGCCTATTACTCCAGAAATAGTCAAAATACCCTGACGGATGAGTTCAAATCCCTCTGTTTAAGATTCTACTCCAGGTTGAGCAGTGAGAATCTGTCACCTTAAATAAATACAGTATAGAAGGTAATTCAATATGTGACATTGGTGCAGCAGTTTAGATATGCAGGAAGCAATGCTGAAAGGATACTTGAGGCAAAGTTGTGGCTGCTGATGCTTGAGAGTGACTAATGAAAAACAATTTAAAGTATGGAGCTCAGAAAGGAAAGTTTTATGCTGTGCTTGGAACAGTGAGTACGTTTACATGTACACTAATATTCCACTGTTATTCCGAATATAACAATATTCTAAATTTGATACAGGTCATGTAAACAGCATATTCCTTTTGGATATTCCAAATAAGGCCTTTTTTCCGAATTTAGCATTTCCCGATTAAGACTATGTATAGACGGAAACGATCTAAAGAGAAAACGCAAAAATGGTGTTGCGTTCTCACTTTTTATTCTGCCTTTAGACGAGCGTTTTGGGGGGGAAATCTGCGTGCATATGGTGATGCAAAAGTGTGTGAAGTTCGATGTAGTATGCACACCAGGCGGCTATGTGGTAGTGTGAAGCACTGCCACACAACACCACCAAGTCTGCGCGCCTGCGTAGAACCTTCCCTCTACTTCTCTTCCTAGTAGCGCGAAACCAAAACATGGCGAAGCGAACAACAAAAGCTGACAATTTCGTCTGGATAGAGGAGGTGGAGCTATTCCTCCAAACAACCTTAGATTATAAAGCCACAAAGGCACAACAGGGCGTGGACTGGGAGTCCTGCCAGTTAAAATATATAGACATATGGACCCAATTTCTTCAGCAGTATCCTGCACCTGGAGGGACGTCATATCCACACGAGAAAGACGCTATCTGCAAAAGTCAAATATCATCAAAGCTGAAAGCCATCCGGACCAAGTATAGGCAGGCTGTGGATACTCAACGGCTGAGTGGCTATGGGCGAGTAATCACTCTATATTTTGATTTATGTAACAAAATATGGGGTGGGTCAGCAGACCTTTGCGTTTTTACCCTTTAGACGGGAACGCGACGGTGGAGCGTTTAAGATTTCCACTCTGGAGGGTGGTTTCACTTTTTTGCGTTTTTAAGCCCCAAAAACGCCGTCGCTGTGTAAACGAAAGGCACATCTGATAAAACATTTAGTCGTTTTCACCCGCGAGCATTGTCATGTAATCAGGGCCTAAGACATGTGGGATATGCCGCTTTTATTCAAAAAGCGTTCTTTGGACATGTATACAGCGCATTCGGATCCTTTTGCCTGTTTACGGCTTACAGTCAGCTCTGTGCTGGTTGTTCAAAACACAAACCAACCAGCCAACAGTTTGCAGGGCTGCGGTAGAGTTGAAATAGAAACACAGCTATTTCTAAACATGACTTAAAGACTTGGATACCAACAGGTTTTTGGATATACACAAATATCGCAACGCTGACCTTTTCAAGAAGCTGTTTAAAGGAATGAAAGAGTGAGGCTGTGTTCACACGGTCCAACAAGTCCGCCACCGGTGGAAAACTTTGAAAAAATCTCATCTTCCACAGCTGCATTTAAATGGGAATATTAGTGGAATATTCATTTTTACTATCCATGTTAACAGCTTAGTCAGAATATTGTCTTTTTTAGAATAATTGTTGGTGGACACAGAATCTCAAACTTAAGCTAAAGAGGTGTATTCATTTCATATTTTGCATTAATAGAATATTGTGCACCAGGAGAGGAAAACACAGAAGAAATCAAGCTGAAAGTGTTGCAACACTCTTCGTCAAAAGTTTGATTAGTGTAGACCAACCGCTGTTCCTCCAACAGAGTGATGATTGGCTGATTAGCTGCAGGTGCGGAGAACTACTTTTTCACACACAGCCCAGAAAACTCTCATTAGTACATTTCATTGTGCACAATGGCACACTTTAATATACAAAACTTTATCCCACAAATGTTAACATATCCAACCATTTAACAAAAACATTGTTTTGAACTTTGTTAAGCGTCTTTTTAGATATAAAATAGCATTTTTACAATTAAGTTGTTGCAGCTGCTCCTTTGACAGTCCACCACTTTGGTCCAGACTGAGACTACGTTTACACGTGGCCGGCTATTTTCATAAACGGACATTTAGAACCTCTATGTTTTCAGAAAAGTGTTTGTTTACATGTACCCGTGTATATATGCTGGAGCATGCCACACCTGTAGGTGGCATTGTAACGAGAAGCTCAAGCCCACATTAGCCAATCAGAATCCCGAAAATAGCAACAACAGCAACGACTCACTTCCTCTTTCTCTCTCTCGGATGCCTAAATCTCAGTTTGTCTCAGTTTACATGCAAACGTGCAAACGAAGTTTTCCAAAATCTCCACTTTGGCCGGAGTTTTTAGAAATAATCGTTTTCTGTGATAAAAACGGGGTTTTCGTTTAAATGAGAGGCCAAACCGCAGGAAAATATCTGCGTCTTCCCTTCGTGTAAACGGCGCTTGAAACATTATTACTATTAGTAATACTACTGGATGGATTGTAATGAAATTCATCCGCTCACAATAAAGCCTACAAACGTTGGGGATCATAATGATTCCCATAAGCCTCAACTGTACTTGTGCAGAAGTGCTACTTTGCATTGATGACAACATATGATAAGTAAAATCTACAGAAATGACAGACAGTACCATACATTGTTTAACAAAGACATGCCTAAACGATCAAAATCAAAATCCAAAAACAATTTCTTTAATCTCTCTAGCTCATGTTCACATCTTTGCTCAGCCCACATCACATATTATCTCAAAAAAAGTCCCACAAAAGACTTCACATGTTGATCTTTGTGCTTACACCATCCTCGCACAAATCAACTACGTAATAGTGCCGTATCTTTAAAACTTTGATGCTTACAACATGATGGCTGAATCTCATCACGCTTATTTGATAGCTCCTCGATGACTCGGTCCTCTGCTGAACCGGAAGTTGTTCTGTCCCTCCTCAGTGAAGGCCGTCTCAAAGCTCTTATTTCTGCCCCGAGGCAGAGAGCGAGCATTGGGGAGGGATCATCGAGGAGCTATAGCCGAGGATACATGAGAGCATCCTACCCGCAAGCCGTGTAGCTGAAAGCCGCTGCTAACTCTGCTCATACAGCTAACAAATTCATGTGAGGCTTCAGAGGAAAGGACGTCTCGTCCCTCTAAAAACACATTTGCTTGTTGCCTCTCTCCTCCCATGATTTCAGGCAGGGAGGCACATGGAGGACTCGAGGAGACAATTTAAGAGCTATGAGATGCAGCTGATAATCCTTAAACAAGTCCTTCAAACCAAACTACGAGATCTTTTATTCCTACACTCTAATACGGAGTGTTTCATAAATTAGCGCCCACAAAGGTGGGCTAAACTAACAAGTTTCAACTCGTGACTTGTGAATCTTTGGTCTGAACTGGGGCTTTATTGGCTCCTTTTCTGGAGAGGCCAGTCTCTTATCTCCTCTGATACAGGTTACCAAAATCAATGTGTTCAAGCCATAAGATCTTTGTGTAGTCTGAACAGTTTACAGCAGACCCAGACTTTAAAAGAACTAAATGTAGCACTGTAATGTGGCACTGGCCTGGACTCTCCATGGAGGCCACAGCAGCTTTCACAGCCCTGCTTTGTGTGCTGGACGGGTTACAATGGACTTCCTGTGGCTGTGGAGCCGCCGTCTCCTCTGCACCAATCAGATCTCAGCACTGACCAACACAGCGTCCAGCACGATGTTGGGCCGTTGCCATGCGAGCAAGGGACGGGTGTAAACAGGAGGGAAAACAGAGAATGTTTGGACGGACTTGATGGTCTGCAGAGATAGCCCGGGCCTCTGAAAACAAACCTACAAGCTCGTTCTATTCAAAGACATTTTTTATCTGAACTGATAAATGAGCCTGAAACAAGTTGTTTTGCCTATGTCTTCCTGTCCTGACTCCAACATGTATACACTTATATTGAAAATGAAAACTTTCTTTTTTAAATCATGAAGGAAGAGTGGATAACATTCCTTCTTTTTTTTTGCTGTCACGCCTTCAACAAGGTGACCAATGATCTCTTCTCCAAACACTTCTTCTGTTACCTGACTTCACTTCTAAATGAAAAACTAGAAAAAATAACTGTGACACAGGATCCCTACGTCGTAAAGGCAGGAGACAGACTGCTCGTGACCTACGGTGCAGCAGCCAAATGTCAAATATCATTGCTGGCATTCCTGCTGAGTTTTCCCGGTCAGTAAATGTCTTAGAGACCTCCATGGGCGTAGCCGTAATTTCAGAGCGAGGGAGAAAGACTGTTCAGAAGGGTGCTTTTTATTCGTAAGATCTTCTCTCATTCGTCTCTCCAAATCGCAGATTCCAAGTAGCCTACATTTCACTTATGATTGATGGTGACTTCTGGCACATTCTAATGCCACTATTCCATTATATACGGTGATCTGAATTATTGCATTTTTTAATGAGTTTTCCTCCCTATATTTTTTATATATATATTTGTATTATATATTATTTTATTATTGCCTATATCTATGTGAGTCTATCAATCACTGACACAACCTGAGTAGTCTATATACACAACGTTCCACTTCTGGGATTGCTCCGGTGCCACCGGAAGGCCCTGATTTCGGCCGGATGTTTGTTACCTTCCGCTTCCGTTTGTGTTGGCATTTTAACCTCCGGTGGATTTCTGAGGACTATGGTTAACTGCTCCTCAGATCTCTGCAGGGTAAATCCAGACAGCTAGCTAGACTATCTGTCCAATCTGAGTTTTCTGTTGCACGACTAAAACTACTTTTGAACGTGCACATGTTCCACCAAAACAAGTTTCTTCCCGAGGCTATTTTGCAGCGGCACCGTTGCTCAGCTCATCACAAAACGATTGCGATTGGTTTAAAGAAATTCCAATAAACCAGAGAACGTTTTTCTCCCAGCCCGGAATGCTGTGTGGACTAGACAGACCCTCCTCCGCAGTGCTGTGTAGGAAGGTCTGGCAAAGCGAGACTACAACCTGAGTAACGTACACACTCGCCTACTTATGGTGCGTTCAAATCAACTTAGACGTGTTGTAAGTGTGTGGGACAGTGGGCGCCAACCTGTAAAGTGTACACCGTGTCCACTACGCCCTTGGTGATATCACAAATCACGCTCACTAGCAGAACTGTCCTGTTTACTCAGATAAGCTACGCCAATATTTCCCAGATGGAACAAAACAGACTCTATCATCATGGTAAGAGCTGAGTGATGGATGTAAAGGCTGGAATAGGAAGAGGATTTGCAACCTTTGTAATGACAACTGCCTGGGAGGAATATTTAGTTTGAAGCATAATTAATTAAAGCGGGAAGTACTTGCCAAAGTATTATTCAAACTGCCCATGTATGTTTAAATTAACCTACAGTCAGAAGGTGAATGCCGTTCAAGCTGCTCCATTTTTAGCTCAAGTGCCCCTCCAGACTAATTACGAATCCTATAATTATCATCATCATTATAGTTAATTGTACTGTTGTTGCTGCCATTGTTTTTATAATCGTTATTGTGAGAGACCCTGCTAATTTCCCCTCCAATGAGTGGTCATCTAAATAGTCTGAATTCATTTCTTTCAGTGACTTTCAGTTTCTACACTTCTCTCTACTTTTTCTTTGTGAGTGAATGAAAATGCTTCATGTTTATTCTCATTATGAATGACTCAGCAGTTATTGTTTGTTGGTTTGCATGTCTGCCTGGAATTTATATTATCATATTTTAAAGGATAAGACCTATATTCTTCCATATATTCTATATTCTCAATACTTTCTGACTTCCTGTCTGTGGCTCTCTGCTCCAAGCCCATTGGTTCCTACTGAAGAAGTCAATCTTTAATAAACGGCTCAAAAATATATACTACTTTTTTTTAAAAGCTTAGTTATTTCCTAAAAGCATCTATAGTGCATTTGTTGAGGACTATTTTCAAAGTGACCCCTGACATCATTTTTGGTTTACATTCCCAAGGAAAAGATAAGAAAGAAGGTCTGACAAAATAAAGGTAATTGTTTTTTTGTTTTTTTCTGGTTTTCTATCCTGTTAGTCATCTTGCGACCTAGCCTAGAAATCTAGACGCACGCTAGCGGCAGCAAATGTAATTTGCAGCCAGGGTCGTCTAGCTTGCGAGCTGAAAAAACCAAACTCTAGTCAGGCCAATCACATCGTGTATAGAGTCGGTGGGCGGGGCTTAACATAATGACGGCAGAGTTGCGATGGTTCCGCGTGAATTCCCTGCTACTTGAAAACAAAGAAGATGGCTGCTGCTACTGGCGAACAGCGGTCTTTGGAATCGACTTTGGCCGCGACTCTGGAAGACTTGGAGTTAAGCTTTTCTTTGAGAAAAGAACAAAGAACAGCAGTAAAGTCATTCTTAAAAAAGGAAGATGTGTTCGGAGTTTTGCCGACCGGATACGGCAAAAGTTTAATCTATCAACTAGCGTTGCTCTGGTTGGTTGTAGCGCTATCCTTGTAGCGCAGAGGGAATTTGAAAGACAACCATTTATCCCGCCCCTCAGATTTGAGCCCTGCCAATGGTGAGTTCCCAGACCCAACATCTTCATGTGGATCTGGCATGTCAGCCTATTTGCGACCCCCACATCGGGAAAATCCATTCCTCTCCAACATAAAAGACACACACTGACTTTGTTACAGGGTGTAATAGTTCCCCTCAATCCCCAAATTTCCACGCAGTCCCTTGTTTTGAAACTCGACATAGCTCCGAGTTGAGTAAAACATCAAGAGGGAGCTTGGAGGAAATTTAAGGACTATTGGGGCACTTTTGAGTAGATTAAATAATTCGAAGAAAAGGTTCAGTAATTCCCTTGAACAGCTTGGTCACTGTTCTTTTTATCAAAGAGGAAATAGTGCATTTGTTGGGGACTACTTTTAGCGGCGGATTAATCCACATCTGGTGTTCTAGTGAGTATTTGTGGCAGCAGGACGGTGTATGTGGGATTGAGTCAATGTGTTTTTAATAGCTTTGTGGACAACAATGGAGTTCTATATGACACAGGGGAAGACGATGTATCAGGCTTTGCTACACACACACACACACACACTTGTTGACACATTCATTGTTGGCTTTGGGACTTTTGAGTTCTTTTAATCGTGTAAGCTATATCTTATAACCGTGTCTCTGTTCATTCAGATGCTGCAGGCTCATCTGGCTGTGTGTAAAAGCCCCCAAACAGAGACGTCTGTGTAGAAGAGGCTGGACTTAAAAAAAACAAAAAAACAAGAGCTTTTCAAAGGGCCACACACACACACACACACACACACACACACACACACACACACACACACCCCTTGTGAGTTGTGATGGAACAGTCTCTGGTGACGGGTCGGTGTGGGCCGTTGGCCAGCAAAGCCTTTCATCCTGCCTCCATCTCTCTTTTTTATACACACCCTGCGTTTCTCTCTCTCTGCCTCTTTTTCATTCTCTCTCTATTTAAAAACACACAAACACTACATTTTCCTGCCTCCATCTCCTGCTCACTCCACCTCCCCCCCCTCGTCTTCTCTCTTTTTTCTCTTCCTCTAATTTCCGGTGTGAATGGGAAGACGGGCGACGACGTGCCAAAGTGGTCCACACATCACACACATGACCCCACACACCCACCCACACCCACACACCCTCCCACACACACACACACACCCACACCCACACACACACAGTACGATGATGTTGAATGTGAAGTAGGTCAGATGACATGTGGACTGCTGGACACATTCACATACTGCGGCAGGAAGGGCAAATAAAAATGCATTTGAATAAACATATTTAACATAGTTTGGATGTTAGACAGCTTTATCTGGAGCGAGAGGCTGGAAGATGAGATATAGGACATCTGATTCCCCAGAGTTGGTCTAATGGATAAACTGCTGAAAAATATGATTATGTCATATGACACAAATGCTCCACTGAGGACAGTATTTTTTTTTTTAGAGAAAAGCATAACCAGAAGCATTATTTCACACAGCAAAATTTGCATTTGAAAAGGTTGCTTTTTATTTTGTTTTCTTTCCTTTTCTTTATGTTTTAGAGTAGCTAACGACATTGCTCGTGCAATGTCGGGCTGTTGGGAGATCCACCACTTTGGTTCACACTGAAATATCTCAACAACTATTACGTGGATTGTTATGACATTTTGCGTGTTAAGAGTCACATTGAAAACATTTTACACAGCTCCATGAAAAATTGTGAATCACTTCAAAGTTCTCACTCCGCTTGTAACTCTCTCAGGACATATCTCACTTGCAGTCCCTGTCCTAAGCAGCGGGTAACCGGGATGATGTCTGTGTCATTTTGGTTTCTAAACGACTCTGGCCAGTCTGTCGCGTTGGAACTCCTGATTTTTTAGTACAGGTAGATGTGAGGCTGTGATGAGAAAAATGATGTGGCAGACCAACACAGTCTCACGGCAGTTCGTGTAAATGTCACGTTATTCTTAATCTATTGATACGTGTTCACAGAGACGTTTTTCTCGTTTTCTACGTGTAAATGTTACGTTATTTTCTCCATAAGCCGAGAGGCGGCCCGCAAGGCGGCCCACTGGTGACACGCTGGACGCTCCATAAGCCGGGAGGCGGCACGCCGGGGACACGCTACAATAACGGGTGAAAGTCCTGTGTTGTTTGATCCACCCACCCCCCCCAACCAACCTCCCTACGCGGATTTTCGGCTTTTTATATTGCTCCCTACCATTTTCGTGCTGTGGCCACGGAATATGCTTCCCATTGAAATACATTACTTCACATTTTCGTGCTGGCCACCACGTAAAAACCGACAAAAACGTCTCCGTGAACACGTATCAATAGATTAAAATAACGTCACATTTACACGAACTGCCGTGAGACCGGGCTGGACAGACAGACATTGTTTCGGTGTTTAAAGGTGCTCTAAGCGATGTCACACATTTGAACCATGGACTTGGCACACGGACCCTTTATTTCCGCCGTTAAACTAGCAAAAGTGGATTCATACACGCCCTAAACGCACCTGCGCCAGGCACTTCACACCATGTGCTTAGTTCGTTAAAATAGGGCCCTACATGTCTGGCCCTTGATGTGATTGCCTTTTTCTAGTGTGGCCCTTAGGGAAACTGAGTTAGACACCCCTGTTCTAGCTAATGCGTCAAACCTGTTGCCATAAACATTCATTTCTTTTCTAAATTAGGCTACTAGCTAATTAGCTATAAGGTTAACCAAGTTGATTTGAGTGTTTTGGAGTTTACTTTGTTACAATAACTTCAGCTTGGAAATAAATCAGTTTGATTGCAAATGTTACTGAGTGGACCTACAGACACACAACTACAAGTCCAATCAGGTCTGTCTTTTCTGAGTGTGCTTTCTTTTTGTTATTATAGTATTTTGACATTATTAGCACAAAGGCATTTACTGGTCCATGACGATGGATCCAGCTGTAGCTGTTAGATCTGTAATAAGACTGACATGATCTTTCTACATTAATGAGGGTTTGACATCCTGTCTCTCTCCCCCCCCCCCCCCCCCCACTATAAAACCACCCAGTGAAATGATGTCATGCTCCAGGGAGCAATTGCAACCCACACACATATATAATAATAATAATAATAATAATAATAATAATAATAATAATAATAGGGATTTTGTGCACACACACACACACACACACACTATCAGCATCTACTGTAGGAATGATCTCATCCCCAAACAAAAGACTGACATCTGCACTGTAAAACTTTTCACTGTAAATTTACAGTAATATACTGGCAGCTGTTCCGCCAAACTACTGTTTATTTACAGTATGCATACTGTTTTTTAAATTTTAAGGTATTTTACTGTAAATAGACACACAGTTTCTAACCGTATTATTTGAATTTACAGTAAAATACTGGCTGCGGTGTAATTCCCGCCTTTTCCTTTATCAGCCCAAGATGCATTGGTATTAACAGTAAATACCTGTAATCTGTAACATTTGCAGAAAGTGCTGTAATATTATTTTGAAGGACACAAAAAAAATGAAAAAAAATGAAAATCTGTCAGACAACAACAGTTTCAAGCATGATAGTCAGTCCTCAGGTAAATGCCTCTTACGATTTTGTATTACCTAAAGACAAAAACATATTTGTGAATATACTGTGATGTGAGAAGTCCAGTTATGACCTCATTTCCCATAAGTTAACTAATACCCTAACTAATTGGCACTCTAACAGTGTTTCTCAAATGGGGGTACGCGTACCCCTAGGGGTACTTTGAAGTACTGCAGGGGGTACGTGAGATTTTTGCAAAATGCTAATTTAAAAATATGTCATGCATTATTCTGAAAATAATTCTACTATAATAATGAATGATCCTAGTGATGGATTCTAAACATTTGAAACGTAGCATTTAAATGTTTTTCAGTTACACAGTTGTTGTTTAGTGAATCTATCACTGCCAGCGCTGTATTGTACCTGTATTGTTTTGCGCTAGTCAGGGGGTACTTGGCTTAAAAAAACAATTCAAAGGGGGTACATTATTGAAAAAACTTTGAGAACCACTGCTCTAACATGTTCCTGATATGATCAGAGCCTGTGGTGGTGCAGATAAATCAGAGTTTTCCTAAATATAACCCTCTTGCAGCTGGACTATAATAAAACCGGGTTGTTGTGGTGTAAGAGGCTCAGGGATGAGTAGCAGCATATGTCCAAAGTGAACCTACACACGTGTGTCTGGAGGATGAATACAGCTGCTCTGTGTGGATGACAAATGTGTGTTTGTGTGTGAGAGCGTGTGAGTGTGCGTGGGAGGGAGCTACATATGGAAAAAGAAGAGGTGGAATGAATACCGGAGTTTTTTTTTTGTGTTGTAACGCCTCTTTCTTTCATTCTTGATGCTCTCATTCTGTCTTTGTGGGGAGCGATGTCTGTGAGCTTTATTGTCTTTTCATTGTTATCATGACGTTTAGATCCATCTGAAAAAATGTGGTCGTGTTCATGGGAGTAATTTACGGGGGGGTTACAGCCCCCCCAATAATCAGAACTGGGCTTTTCCCCAAGATTTTGTTTGGTTTTTTAGACAATTTTTTCGGATGTTTTTGTCACTTTTTTCAACGTTTTTTGTCGCTTTTTAATAGGTTTTTTTTGGGAGAAAATAATTCTAAGTAAGAATTAACTAAGTAATTCTAATTTTTTTTCGACAAGTTTTTCAATTTTTTGGTCACGTTTTTGCCAAGTTTTTTTTTTTTTTGACAATTTTTAAAAAGTTTTTGTTGCCTTTTCAAGGCTTTTTTTTGTTTGTTTGTTCAAGTGTTAAATTTTCGGATCAGTTTGGTTTTAATTGGTTATTTCATGCTATAAAAACAGGGTGAAACTTCCTGATTGACAGCTGTGATTGACTCGCGATTGGTCGGCCGGGTGTATGCTCGATTTTAAAAACTTCTATTTTTTTCTTCATTTATCTGTACTTCTTTCTGTCCTGGTGCTGCTGCAGCACCTCTCTGGGGATCAATATAATATCTTATTCCTGTTTTTGTACAGTTACTAACAAAATGGCTGCAAGTGATAAAGCTAAATCCATTTCTTCAAAGTTAACGTGTTTTTTTCTTCAGCCTACTATTTTTCGTATATAATAATATATATCACTGTCTATAACAAGACAGTGATGGCTATCAAAAAAGAAATCCAATCTCTTTCTCCGTCTCTTCTCGGTCAGACAGCAGGAAGCTGTGGTAGCTGTCATCTCGCTGGGCTGTTGGCCCGCAGTGACGCAGACGGTGAAGAGCTGTAATTAACGGCCGGAGAACTGACATTCACACACACACACACACACACACACACACACATACATACACACACACACACACACACACACACACACACACACACACAAAGAAACGGGCAGTGCCACCTGCTTCACCCAGTCTCATTATCGAACTCAGCTGGGGGTTCAGCCACTATACCTTGAGGTGTGAGCCTGTGTATGATTGTTTTATTAATCTTTTACATAAAGCGCATTTTGTATTTAGGGTCATAAGCTACAACAAAAACAGTTTAACAGATAATGTTGGAGAGATGTTATGTTGACAGTAGTCTACAGTACATCCAATATGTTCCATTTCCAGGATTGTTTAGGTAGGCTTCTGCTTTCTCTGTGTTGGCGTTCTAACCTCTGGTGGATTTCTGAGGACTATGGTTCACTGCTCCTCAGATCTCTGCAGGGTAAATCCAGACAGCTAGCTAGACTATCTGTCCAATCTGAGTTTTCTGTTGCACGACTAAAACTACTTTTGAATGTACACATGTGCCACCAAAACAAGTTCCTTCCCAAGGGTACAAAATAGAGCTGTAAAAATTCAAAATTTTACTGTACAATTAATTGTCTCAGAAATAATTGGGATTCACCATATCACTTTCAGTCAAATTTAAAAAGATTTATTTATGTATTACTTTTTCAAAAAAATGTTTTGAATGAATCCCAGATATACATCTTTTGGTTATATCACTGTTATGTGACTCAGATAATGTAATAACACAAGTACACCACCTATGAAGTAAACCATGCCTGTTCATTGTCATAAAACTTTGTATTTGTTTTTCTTAAATGAACATAAAACTGACAATTACCAACAGTCATACTCCTTAGGACCTTAGCTAATGTTAGCAATTAATTGCGGTTAAACAAAGAAATGGCGATTATGTAAAATAATTGCGATTAGACAATTATGTAATGATTGTAACAGGCCTAATCCAAAATAGGGGTTTACACACTAATTATTCTGATTTACTTAATTTAGCATTTCAGTAGCTGCTTTGTTAGCTACGGTGCAGTCACTCCCACCTACAGACATCCCAGTGAGCACACTTCAAAAGAATATCGGCTTATTTTTGCAGACAAGAAAACAGAAAGAAGGAGATACATGATCCTTAAAATCTTAAAAAAAGATAAGAATGTTTTGGTCCAGAGTAAAGTATTTTGAATAAATATTGGTGGACAGACATGAAGTTGTGTACAGATAAAAACAAATTTCTTCCAGAGAATGAAGAGAAACTCAGCTACAGTTGAACCTAATTAGCACTGAGATGGAGATTTCGATAACAACCTTTCGTCTGGTGTCACACCATCAACTGTAGGAATGATCTGATCCCCAAACACAAAAGACTGACATCTACCAAAACTCCATGTTCCAACTGGATGTGAGGAAAGGGAGACTTTATTTTCTAAAAAAGTTGATTCTCTTGGTTGCTTGACAGTTTCTCAAGGGATATTATTTATTATCAAAGATCTGCAATCGAAATGTGTCTGTCATGTACAGAAAGCTGGCATCCAATGCTTGCTCAGATTTGTAGTCGTCATTACTTGTTGTGCGAGCAGATAAGTTTCTGATTTGAATCAAAAGTTTGCTAATTTTGCCAGACTATTTCACTCAGGACGAGGTTGTTCTTTCCACTCTTAAAGCAACACTAGAGCACTTTTCCCGCTTCGGTCCCCCTACAGTTTGGAAGCGAATTGTCCATTACTGCTGTCGTAATGTCTCATTATGTCTCATTCGAACTACAGATTCACTGCCCGATCTGCCAAACTTGCATAATGCAATGTAATGGACAATTCCGCTTCCAACCTGTAGGGGGACTGAAGCGGGAAAAGAGCTCTAGTGTTGCTTTAATCCATCCAATAGTTTGTTTTTCTGGTGTGTAACAAGCATCAGCGCCTCCTCATGGGGCATCTAGCATGGACCAGAGTTAACCGACAGAGGTGTAAAGACGTTCATGCTGAACTTTGTGGCTCTGTGTGAATCCTTTCTCTCTCTGTCAGACCCAGCTGCAGTCCACTTTGTATGACGCATGTTACAGAGATGAATGGAAAGAGGCTGCTGGTGTTATGTTGGCTGAAACCTGCAGCTGGTGTTGGAGTCCATTTCCTCTGCTGAGCAACACAGTGCTGCAGGTACACGGACACAGAGTCAGGCCGACCCCTACAGTCAACCTTTTCTAAAAGCTTTTGTACCTACTTCTCCTCCATCACCACTGTGATCCTTACTCCCTCTTTCTTCATTGTACCTTTTCTTCATCCTTTCTTACTTCCTTTTTGTTGCTTCACCTTCTCCATCTCCTCTGTGCCTTATACCCGCTCTTTTCACGTATTTTTTCTATTCTTTCCATTTTCCTTAACACATCACTACCTCTTCTTCTCAAAGCCCAACCACTAATCTAACACTATTTCACAAACATTTGATGGAAAAAAGACACACACACACACACACACACACACACACACACACACACACAATATCCTCTTTTAAACTTGAAAAATGACAACAGAGAAGGCGTAATCCACGACAATGGAGCTCGATGGCACACGAGATATATCAGACGTTGGAAACACTAGGAGTGTAACGGTACATGTACTTGTACCAGACCGTTTCAGTACAGGACTTTCGGAACTGTGCTAATGTACACCGAATGCATTCTTTAACAGAAATTAATAGGCTTGTTTTGCGTGCGGAACATACTTCAATTCTGAGTTCCCACACCAACATATTAAGCGGCAGACCAGAAGTTTGTTTAGTCTCCGCTCTGCACTTTGAGTGCTGTACACACACTTTACACACAGTACGCCTATTCCAGCCAAGCCTCTCGCTAGCTAGGGTGATGGCCCATGTAGTCTTTATCCATGACGTTCCACTTCCGGGATTGCTCCTTTGCCACCGGAAAATCCGCCGGATTTCGCTCATTTAGGCCGGATATCCGTTGCTTTGGGCAATTTTCTGCAATTTCCAAAAATTAGAAAGTGTCTTTTTTTCTTACACACACCCAACTTGCATTTACATCAGCTCTCCTGTTGAATTACACAGCATTTTTTGGAAGTACAAAGTCTCATTCTCAATCTGAGTTTTCTGTTGCACGACTAAAACAACTTTTGAACATACACGTTCCACCAAAACAAGTTTCTTCCGAGCCTATTTTGCACCAGCACTGCAGCTTTTCTCCGGTGCCTAGCACCGCCCAAGACGACTGTGATTGGTTTAAAGAAATGCCAATAAACCAGGGCACGTTTTCCTCTCTTCCCGGAATGCTATGTGGAGTAGCCAGACCCTCCTCCAGCGTGCTTTGGTAAGGCGAGACTATGGCCCATGTAGAGAAGCCAGAGCTTGCAGACCCTCCGTTATCATTATGGTCTCCTGTTTCGTAACACTTCGGTTTCCCGGTGAAATACAACAACGGACAAAAACAAGTGGATAAGACGAAAGTAGTGTGCTGACATTGCTCATTAGTGATCGGGTATGTTTCTGACAACACGTCAAACTTGCTAACTCACGTGAAACGGCACCACACAAACGTGAACATCACTGCTACAAGGAAAAGAATGAGCGTAGTGCAAACGCAGCTCCCCTCGGCATTTGAACAGACATTTGCTGGTAATTCAGATCGGGCCAAAGCAACCATCACAACCATCACAACTAAATGCCTAACCTTAACCCTTACCGTCACCCTAACCATAACCTAATTCTAACCCTAATCCTAAAACCAAGTCTTAACCCTCAAACAGACCTTTAAAGTTGTGGGGTCCAGCATTTTGGCCCCACAAAGCTGTCCGGACCCCACAAGTATACTGGACTCTCGGTTTTTGGACCCCACGAATATAGTTAAACAAGAACACACACACACACACACACACACACACACACACACTAAGTAGGGTACATTACATACACAACAGCTCTAATTGTGATAATTGTGGTAAAAAAAAACAAGATCATAATCAGGCTGTAATTCATTTCATGTGTACTCAACTTGTAAACCGGACGTTTTGGATTGTTTGATGGTGTTTTCCCTGTGTTTTCAGCTGATTTTTAAGAGCTGTTCCAGCCCTTCATTTTCTTCTATCTAGTTATAAATCCAGACATATTAAAGCAGCAGTAACATTTCCTTCCTCATGTCTACGTTAGCTCCCTCCCTCTGTGGCTGAGTACAGGATATTGATTGGCCCGCTCAATACAGGCCTGCCTTTTAACTCAGTTAACTTTGTTTATGGCTCGACTTAAACGTCTGCTGCTGCTGAGAGGAGCACAAAAACAACAGAGGATATCGTTGTCCACTCCTTTCTATGAATTACAAGCCGGCATTTGATTAAAAAGCTCACTGGAAGACACATTGTTTTTTTTTAAACATATCAATATAAAATCTTGGAAAACATCAATTGTGTTATCTTTTTAACACAATCTCATCTTATTATCTATTTAATAGTTTATTCTTCTCCTTCTCGGGTTTGGTTCTTTTATCTATTATGTATTCATTCAACTTCTTTTAAAGCCATTTCATGTGACTTTTAATATCAATTGTGTTTCTTTTATATCTTGTCTAAATGACTTAACGCATGCTTTGAATTGCCTTTTTGTTGAAATACCGAAGAAACGTTATTGTGTTTATTGTTTGGTACTTTTACATTTACTTGGTGGTGTGCTAACCTGTATGAATGATTATTTATAAATGCTTTGATTGGCTTGTGTAAAAAACAAATTCTTATTGCCATAAAAGTAATGCCAATTATGTTGTACGTATATTAGTTTAGAGGACCAATACTTGAAAGCTTTAATTCAATCACTCCAATTTTTTTTTTTTAAATGTGAGGATTCATATAATTGTAAACTGAATATTTTTGTATTTTAGACAAAACAATATATTTAAAGACGTCATTTTGAAGAAGAAAAAAATGTATCGCCAGATGAAATAAAGTTGCAATGTTGAGTTAGAAATGTATTAGTCTATATCGATGACGATTCTTTTAGGGGATTGCTCCGGTGCTGCCGGAAGATCCGCCGGATGCCCCTGATTTCGGCCGGATGTCCGTTACCGTCCTCTTTCTTTGTGTTGGCGTTCTAACCTCCGGTGGATTTCTGAGGACTATGGTTAACTGCTCTTCAGATCTCTGCAAGGTAAATCCGGACAGCTAACTAGACTATCTGTCCGGCTCCGTCCGGTGCTTAGCGCCACCCAAGATGATTGTGATTTGTTTAAAGAAATGCCAATAAACCAGAGCACGTTTTTCTCCCATCCCTGAATACTGTGTGGACTAACCAGACCTTGCTCCGCAGCGCTGTGGAGGAAGGTCTGGCAATGTGAGACTACAGCGAAGTTAGACATGTATTTGCTCTGACATTGAGTTTTGTTGCCTCCTGCATTTCACCATCCATGAACTGTGTGCTGGGTTTGTTCAGTTCCTCCTCCACATCAATCAGTCGCCTCCAGCTGTACTTTGCGGTGACATTCAGCCTCTCGATGTCTCCGTCTGATCATTTTTATAAAATTAGTCTTTTCCCAGCAGGGCTCGTGGACTGGACCTTTAAGAACCGGCTCCACACTGAGATAATAGACACTCCTGCTGCTTCTAAAGCCACAGAATCTGAAAACGGCTGGAAATGTGTCTTCTGGTCGATATATACCGGTGAACGGAGCTGAAGTTTAATAACCAGCCCGGCGGGAGAGATGGACCCTTAAAACTACTGCAGGACAGATACAGAGGGCGTACATGTATAGAGCAGAGTGCAGCATGGGACGTTGACTGCAACGAAGAGCTAAAGCTAAGGTGTGAAAGAAATGGTCAAATGGGAAATGGAGGAGATGGAAACTGTAAATTGAAAAAAGGTCAAAGGCTCAAACATCGCTCATATCTGATTCGCAAACATCCCAGCATGTGACAGTGCTCTTTGCAAAAAACCAAACATTACGCTGATGGTCCAGACAGTGCTTTCCTTCACATACAACACAGGGAATTATTATATTATTATTATTTATGCAGTGCAAAAATACTTTCCTATCTGATCGTCTTACCTAGCCTGGCTCTGCCCTCCTACGTACTTCCGCTAAATTTTCATTTTCCTTCAGTACTCCGTCTGGGATTGTGGTATATTCGCGGGTTTTCTCCAGCCAAATCTTTACCGGTCCAATCAGTGAAGAGAGGGAGTGGCTGAGAACGATGATGTTGAGGTCATGCGCTAGTTTGAGCCGTAATGGCCATTCGGTCCGTTGTGGCAACGCTGCCAAATATCCAGAAGTTAAAGCCCGAGCAAGAACAATCTTTGCTGAGTTTTGTTGGTGGCCATGATGTTGTGGTCCTCCTCCCCACGGGGTTCGGGAAAAGTTTGATTTTCCAGCTCGCTTCGTTAGTGGTGAAGGAGTTGGCTAAGGCTAACGCTAGCGATGCTAAGCCAACGTCACGACCAAACGTTAGCGATTAGTTATGGCAGATCCAGAGTGGCTCTGGGCAGATCCAATAGTTTTAAACTTCAATAGAGTACCCGCCTTCAAGGAAGTTAACACTTGTCAATGGAGAGAGGCCAGACTCTCTGTACAAAGAGTCTGGTAGGACCAGGCTACGTCTCTCCCACACATGATCTAGTTTGATTGTTGTGGGCAAATAGAAAATGATGTGACCAGTACAGTACAGTTTAACTGGGTTTATTCTCCATGCAAGGGATTGCTGCGGCACATATGAACACCGCAACACTTCACAGGTGTATCAAACATGATCGGGGTAGTGGTTTTTTTTTTTACGTTAACTGTAATCTGTACTCAGTGTGTGTGCAGAGAAAACAGACAACTGTGTAGAAGCTGAAAATGAGATCTGAGCTGCAAAAGAACATGAAGCTCAACTGTCGCAGTTCCAAAAATGTCACCTTTGTACCAGGGCTGCACGATATGAGGAAAACATGCGATAACGTTGTTGAATGTTGCGATGACGATATAACTTGCGATAATTAAACAGATAGGTTTTAGGTATTATGTACTCAGTTCTGCATTTCTGCTGCTTTCAGTATTTTGCTAAAATACAGATTGTTTGTTAAATTTAAAACAAATGAAAGGAAATCATTTCCATCTTTCTTTTACTGAACAAATTGAACATTGAATTGAATATCAAAAGGCACCACTAAGAAAAAAACAGTTACATTTAAAGTGCAGTTTTCTGCTGATATTTTCTTTTAACTAACACATAAAATCTCTGAGTGTCTTGCCTTGTCTTGTTGCAGCCTTTCTCGATATCTATATTGCGCCAGTTTATATTGCTATGATGATAAAAAGGCGATATACTGTGCAGCCCTACTTTGTGCTTTTATTTCATTTTGATTTTTATCTGCCTGTCAAAGTCTCTTGTTAGCTTCAAATATGGACGTACTGCACACTTTCCTATTTTTATATTATCTCATATTCCATTGACTAGCTCAGGGTGAAATCTTAAGTCGTGTTGGTCTTTAAAGTGTTTTATGCAGCGGCAGCTTGAGCAGAACCTTATTAAGACCAACTGAAATGGGTCCGTCCAAACATTTTCCAAACAACTCCACACCCTCAGCTTCGCTGGAATTCAGCGAACTTCAAAAGACTCTCAGATGCAATCTTCAGCTGTGAGAGCGATAAGGTTCAGCTCAGCTCCAGCCCAAACACATACAGGAAGGTCAGCCCCTCACAATGTTTGTTTTTGTACAAATGAATAAAAATGTCTTACCTGATGGGGCCGCATCACAGGAGGAGAGCAAACATGGAAGAGAAGAGAGAGAGAGAGAGAGAGAGAGAGAGAGGAAGATGAGTCAATTTAATGAAACTAAAACATTAATTCTGACATACCATTGTACCAAACATATATTTCACTCATCTTTATAATGAAGTGTATATTATACATCTGACTTTCAGTAAGCAAGTACCCAAATTTTACTTATGTTTATTTAAAGTGATTCAAGGAGATCGTTTTCACTCTAATCTTGAGTGACTTGAAAAAAAGAAAAACCGGTACAATTAGGTGAACATCCACTTCCCCATTAGTCGTCAATCCCCCAAATTTGAAAATGCTGTCTGGTCAGAGGGACAAAAACACTGGAAAACAACTGGGTTTTTCTTGTAATGATGACTTCTGTATGTAGTTTTCAGGAACTGTTATGTGAGCCATATTATGTAGGACGTTGTGGCAATCGGGCTAAAGATAGGGCTCACAGTTTACAGCTTTTCCTCATAATAACAAGATGCTGAGTCATAATTATATTCAGATACAAAACTACTACTTATAACAAGAAAACCCTTCCTTAAGTCATGTAAGCAACGTGCAAACTCCAAGCAAAACATAAAGCATGTATGATGGACAGAAATTCAGATCCAGAGATTTAACATAAAGTATCTAATGAAGCAGTGATGGTTGGCTTTTCCTCTCCAGGGACTCATTATGGTGGAAGTCAGCATTACGTCCACTTGGCATCTTTTTTACAGAGAACCAGCAGTTTCTTTTTTTAAATCTTATCAATTCATTTAGAGAGGCTGAAGCTTGAGGGGCCACGAGGATGTTGCAGTCTTTCAGCGACTGCCTCAGAACAGCAGCCTAATCATTCATGATTGCAGACTTTGTCCATTAGCTTGTCTTCAAAACTTTTCGCCATTGTTGTCTCTGCTGACGTGCCTACTGGCCCTGGCGCATCGCCATGTGCCCCTACAGTGCCCCTATTGTTCATGTGTGTATTGCATCTTATGGATGTGTAGCATTGATTTCTGAGGACATGCACAACAAACGCACAGGATAGACACATGCAAACGCGTAGTTAAAAGGAAGTATTTCTTTGGTTTTAGAAAACTGAACTGCATGTTAAGTGGAACGATTGAGGAGAGAAATATGTGTAAAAACCTGAAGATGTCCTGAATTAACTGCAGCTATAAAGAGAGAGAGGATGACTCTGCTTTGCTGAAAAGAACACAGTGACTTTCCTTCGTCGAGCAGCCAAGAAGCATTATTGTGCACTTCAGAAGTAAAGCAACAGCACTGGCACACCCCTAAAGGAAATCTGGAAATAAGATGCACTGACTCCCAGAGTAAATGTGGGTGGATCATTTAGCAACAGAGAGGCCTGCTGAGTGGGACGAACCGCTTAGAAGATTACAATATCTGTCATAATCAGCCTGTTCTGCTCATTCATCCACAATAAGAGACTTAAACTGGAAGCCTGTAATAAGCAGCTTCATCTCAAAATATTAACTTTGTGGACACATAAAATATTCTAAACCACGTTATGATATCATATCTTTCTTAGTTAAGTGAAGTAAAAGCACATAAATATGTATCATAAACAACGGTTTAATCCCTCAAATGGATTGTTTTTCTGGAACTTTTTCTGTGAAAAAAAAGAGTAAGATAAACTCATCTGGGGCCTGCATGTGTTTTGCAGTTTGAAGGTATGATGAATAGTGACGTTGGCCTTTTTTTAGCTTAGCTCATTTAGTGGATGTCGACTGGATCCATGGGAGACTTTCTAAGCGTTAGGCAGACATAGAAATGTTTCCACAAGAAATGCTTACAATCCTAAGGCCGGCCACACACTGGCTGTGTGGCGTGAGCGTGGCGTTTCTGTTGCGTGTCAGCTGCGTGGCGGCTGCATGGATTTTTCTCTGTCTTTACACACCAGAAACGTGTCTGACGCGGCGCTGCTGCTGCTAGCCTTGTCTGTACACATGGATGTTTCCAATTGATTTACTGCACTCAAGCAGTAGTATACTTCATGTTAAACATAAATATATACTGATTTGATTACAGCAAAGACAACGTCGGCAGTATTGACGGCAAAATAGGCTACAGAATATCTCGTTCTGTATTGACAGGTGCAATATTTGAAAATCAATAATTATTTATTATTTTTTTAAATTACATTTATATCTTACTAAACCTAAATCTAAACCTAGAGACTTTCAAACATCAACATGTCATTTATTAATGTGTATTTGTGTCAAAATGACATATAAACATCTTTTCGTATTCTATTTTGCCTGGAAACGCTCCCAACACGCTTGCGTTAACCTGTTAACATGGGAGCTGAAATAAAAACGGACACGCCACGCAGCTGACACGCTCACGCCACGCAGCCAGTGTGTGGCCGACCTATTTAGCACTAAAACAAAGCACAGGTAAGGCTGTTCAAGGCTGGTAAGAATGTCATCAGTTTTGAAGGTATTTGGTAAGTAAAAACAAGTTACAAATTTTGACGATAGGGTTGTACTACAAAAGTTAAGGTATCACCAAAGACACGAATGTCTGAACCAAATGTCATGGCAATCCATCCAATAGTTGTTAAGATGTTTCAGTCTGGGCCTTGCCATATCTATTGCCATCACTCTCTCATCGTGTAAAATACGGACGCTTGGTCATGTGCCTTTGGTGTTTGTTATTCACGCTAAATGTCTCCTTTAGCATCAGGACTCTTGATGTCACTTTTGACGCTCTGGGTCGGGACGTACTGACTGACATGCGGCACAAAAACGGGACAGTTAGGTTTAGGAAAATATCGTGGGTGGGGTTACAAAATGTACATTTCTGTGACAAAAAACGGGACATGAATCCCGGTCTCCTGGGTGAAAGTCCTGTGTTGTTTGACCCACCCACCCACCACCCCAACCAACCATCTTACGCGGCATTTCGGTCTTTCATACTACTCGCTACCATTGTCGCTGTTAATACTACGTCATCTTACAGCGCCACCGTCGAGCTGCTGCTCTGCCCGTGTTTCGTACAGATGCTGAAAGGTGCTTTTTACGTCGTATCTGACACTGAGAGCCACTAACCAAAGAGTCCGTATTTTATGAGTTGGGAGTGATAACGGGTTGCTACTGTACAGTAGAGCTACTGGATTCTCACGAGATCACGAGACCCTGCAGGAATCAAGGAATCACATATCACACGATAACATCTTTTAAAGCTTCGAGTATAAGTGTTTGTGTCTGAACTACCAGCGGACTGAACCAATCAGCGTCTGGTGAGGAGCTACTGGCAGCTACAGGCGTGGTTTATGTGTGGGACGTCACGACTGTTTGTTCAAATAACAATGGCGGATGTGATAGACAGATGGTTCATCCAATCACCTGCCAGGTAATTTTTGAAAGTGCCTGCCCTTTTCCAAACGGTTTCCAGTGACGGCTTCTCAGATGGTTCTGTGTTAACAAACTATTTGGCGCGTTAGGTTACAGTAGAGCCGCTAGCGTGGTTAAAAATGTCAAACATTCACTGGTTGTAGCTTCTCAAATGCTTTTCTCCATTCAACATCATTGTAAATTTCATTTCTTTGGGTTTTGGACTGCTGATGAAGACATTCCCATCAGCTTCAAATGTAGGCTACTTTGGGTTTGGTGATAATTAGCAGATGTTAGCATGGTAACACGCTAAACTGCAATGGTGAAAAGGGTAAACAAATCTGCCAAGACTTGAGAACATTTAGTTGATATATATTTTTAAGAACAATTATGAATGCAGTTTTACTTGTAAGTATTTCTACATTGATCTAAATACGTCTTCCTTTGACTGGACTTTGTTTGTCACGATGCCCGTGCTTTCAACCTTCACTTTACGTCTCTTTTTTTTTATTGCGCTCATGAAAACAGACATATTTTCATAATCCAACCATAAATCATTGCTATACTACATTACATATCCATTATCGGAAAGGAGCTGGATGAAAAAAATCATATTTTTCCAGCCCCTTTCTCAGATGAGACAACAGAAATACATAGACTGTCGGTCAGTTAACAGTCAATTTTACAGAGAAAAGAGAGAGGAGACCAATAAAAAAATAATAAATATAAATAAATAAAAGGAGCTAAAAGCTCATCTTATCCAGGAGGATCAACATGCTTAATTTCATCAACATGCTCTCCCACATTCACAGCCACATCCATTCACACCTCTGAGCTGCCATATGTAGACCGAACGAGCCAATACGGACAGACTCATGGCAGCTGTCTTTTTACAACATCTAAGATCGAAGATTGCTATGTATAGAGATATTTCATTTTACTGCATCATGTCAGTTTCAGTGTGAAAAACATTCAATACGAGGACAGACAACTGTGCTACTCTCACTTTATAACAGATCAAATCAGCCATTAGCATCTTTTACAACGAGGCTTTAGCTTTAGTTGGGCCTTTAGCAGAAATAATTCATCTCCGCTGACAGCGGAAGGAAAACCCTGGTTATTCCCCTGGCAGGGCAGAGTACAGTAGATTAGAGCAGAGAGAGTCGGTGACCAGAAAAGGAGAATGTGTGTCGGGATGTTTTTAGCTGGAACACAAAGAGTGAGTCACACACACCTCGGCCTGCTGGGATAACATGTCTGCAGACACAGATACAAGGACAGAGGGATGGAAGGAGGGGCTGGAGAAGGGATATTTTCATCTTTAGTGGATGGACGGTTTGTATGTGTTCTTGCAGCTTGGATGTAAGTGTTTCCTCTCACGGCCAACCTCAACAAAATCAATTAAAACTTTTATTTCAGCCCTACACCATCTAATGGAAAAATAAGTATTTTTGTCTTATTGTAGATTAGAGGCTGTCATCAGACAGTGGGGCGGTGCTCCATGCCAGGACACCACATGGGGTCCCAACATGCTGTTTTCTCTGCAGACAGATGGCCACTCTCTGTTACTTACAGAGGACAGAGGCCAGATCCGGTTTGTTTTCTTTCTTTACGTCTGTAATTGTTGACAGTGAAGAAGAGGAAGGGCAGCTGCTGGCTGGACTCCAACATGACGGGATCGTGCATCGTCTGCTTTAGCACTGCTAAGATCAGGACATGCCGCAGCTTCAGAGCATCAATATGCTGTTCCTCATGTTCACATGTCTTCTTCTGTCCTACTTTTTCCTCTTAGCAGCAGTTGTACTAACCATGGCAGTAGCATAAGTAATTGTAGTAAGAGGCTCTCACAGTGTGTGTTTGAGTTTCTGTACATAGTCGTCAACACGCTGTTAGAGTGGTTGTTATATACTGTTCGTCAGCACTAAGCGTCAAGAGAAGCTCAGGATATGTAGGCTGTTGGTGGGCACGTGTTGTTTTTACTGCCTCAGAAGAGAATATCTTGTTAATGTAGGACGAAATCTCTCCACCAGCGTCCATAAAAGCTTGCTAACGTTACTAAATAACAGTACGAAAGCCACACAAAACAGCAGAATAAGAAATGCAGAAAATTCATAATAAAAGTAGTAGCAGCAGTACTGGTGGTATTGGGTAGTGGTGGCAGTGGTAGTACAGCAGCAGCAGGAGTGGTGTTAGTAGTAGAATCACAGTTGTGGTAGTAAATAAGCCTAAGTTGTCTGTTAAACAGACCGTTTCACCATGACGTAATAAAATGAGTCCTTGTGTATGTAACTAATCACTTTCTGTAATCACCATAGTTTACTTAGACACCGTATATCCGATGACAAACTTCCCATCAACTTTAATATCACTTAATGTGAGAGAATGCTTCTTAAAGCCATGAAAAGGCACTCTAAATGCAATCATCGAGTCACATTTACGTCACATAAATGAATCACTTAATAAACTAAAGTGCATCCAGAGCGGCAGTGACTTAAAGTATTATGGTGTGGTCACAGTGTGAGGCACATTTAAAAAATGTTTGGCTTAAGTGGACAAGTAATTACATTTCTCACTGAGATTCACAGTAATTGAGCTTTCTAAATTAACATTTCATCCGGCTTTGTGATAGAGAACAACACGTCTATAAAACAAGCTCCTGAAGCTGCAGTAATTCTAAAATACAAGTGGAGTTGTCTGAAAGATCTTGTTTTCTCCAGAGGCGATTAGCCGACCTTTCCGACCACATAACACTAACAGCTGTTTTCTATTACTTTGCACACAGTATCTGATGTGATATGTCAGAGGAAAAAAAGACTTAAATCATAAACAGATGTTGAGATACGAAGTGATTCAGTATGCAGAGTCACTTTTCATGTTTTTAAGTATATCCTGTATTAACAGTTACAAATGAATGAAACATAGGCATCTAATATACGTCATGTGTCTGCCATATTTTAATTAAAAACAGCAGGAGTTTCATACGCTTAAAACAATCTTTAAATAAAAGATATCTGGAGTTCAGACATAAGAAAGTATCGTCAGCATAAAAATGGACGCTGCAATATTCAGTTGGAAAATAACTACTATCTATGCACTGAGTAAATAGCAGGAGATCTAATATTGATCCTTGTGGGACACCTTTATCAACCACCTGGGGACAATTTGAACTTTTAGTTTTTTAACAAGGTTTTCAAAATAAGTTTTGTAGAAAAAACTAATATCCAACCAAATTCTTATGTACTTATAATGCTGTACTGTTTAAGATTTCCATTAAGAGGATGGCTTGGAGTAGGAACATCAAGGATCTGTACTCTGGTGAAATGCACATATCTTTTGGAGTTTAGAACAAGCTTTAGTGGTAAAGTCGATAGCATATAACATATCGTCAGCATTGCAATTTTCAGTTGTAAAATGAATATTATTTATGTAGCCTATAGGGTATTTATCAGGGAGCTTAATATAGACATTGTCATAGATAGGTTCTGGAATTGCAAAGACATGTTTACCATTTAAATTCACTTTTGCATAATTTCTAACTGCTGAAAGTGTCCATTTATAAATATGACAATAAATCAATATGTCTTTCTGTCACCTGGCTGCATGCACATTCTCAATTGTTTGTAAGTTGAAAGCTCTTCTACAGTGAATTTATTGTTGCAAGATTATTTAATATTTGTGCAAAATGTCAGTTCTTCCCTTGCTCTTTCTTTGGGACTAAAACCAAAACTTTCTGGAATCTGGTGTCACAAGATCTACCTTTGTCCAGGTATCCACAAGAATAGAAGCAGGTTTAGGATGGATTTGTCCTTTAAGACATACTTGCATTAGTCTTTTAACAGAGCTATTAATAGCTGTCTGTGAACATAGCTGGAATTTTAGCCCATTAAAAACTCAAGTGAAAGTAAAGGCTGCATATTTCTTATGTTTGTAGGTCTGTCTGGAGGCTGAAAATAGTTTCCCTCCCATACACTCTTTTCCTCTCCTTCTGTTCTCATGATATCTTGAATATCCTAGATGTGATTTTAGCTGTACAGATGTGTATTAACTGATCTGGTATGTTACTGTAAAAGTGATTACACTTTATTGCACCTCTTTTGCACCATCTTTTTTCATGAGATAAAAGCCAGTTTGAAAAGGTATGTTTTTGGATGATATTTAAAAGTAAACACAGAGGGGATGGTGCGGAATGTAAACAGTACTTTAGTCCACTGTTTAGTTGCCATGAGAGCAAATGAACGGTTATCTTTGGTTAACAATCCTAAAACTGCATATGGAGGTTTTTCTGTCAACTAAAGTGTGCCTTCTTGTAAGTATGGGCTTAGTAGGTCAGGCATATACCTCAGAGCAAATCCATGTAATGCCTTATAAGAGATTAATAGAATTTTGAACTATATTCTGAAAGCAATGGCAAGCAAATGAAGGGATACTAAAATTGGGGTAATGTGTTCTTGTAGTTCCAGTTAAAAGCCTTGCGGCTACATTTTGGACCAATTGAAGTTGATTTAGTGCTTTTTTACTGAGTGCTAAAGAGGGGTACAATAATCAAGATGGGATAAAATGAAGACATGGACTTCCTCCATGTTAGCTGGCAGACAGAAATGATTTTTCTTTTCTGAAAATTACACTGAATAACCCTTTGCACTTGGTTGTCAAAGTTCAGGTTTAAATAAAGATGTTCCCTGGAAAAAAAAATACAGGAGGACAATATGTGCTGTGTGTTCATGGGGGGAAGGTGTGATTCGCTATTGTGTGTAATATGTGTGTTGCATGCCACGCTTGAAAAGCTTTTCGAATGAATCAGTGTGACACATTTATGACTAAAAGGCTGGAAATCGGAGTGACTAAGTTGAGCAGGAAACGGTAAAATCTATCCATCCATCCATCTCGTCCTCTCTCAAACGCATTACACCATCAATTCTAGTGCTGCCAACATGTATTATACAAAACATATATGGACGTATACACTATGTTGTATGTGTGCCATAGCGGAGCAGGCCGACTGTTTTTGGTTACACAAACAGACAGAGGAAAGAAACAGAAAACAGAAGAAATGACCATCAAAAGAAACCAAAAACAGCCCAAACTAAAGTCTCCGACAGCTAGCGGAGCGTGACAACGCCGAGCTCTCCTGCCGCCTTATCGCTCTGCTCCAGACCTCAGAGATCTCCACGATCTGAAAGAGTCTTTGATGCTCACTATGCAGAAACTCTCCAGCATGTGGTCATCATCTTTTCAGGTGGCTGTAGTGATACTGCTGTAGGGTCAGCACACAGAGAAGTAGGCCAGGAGAAACCCTGCAGTCTCTATACTGAGGCTGTTTCAAACACATTACACCTTAAAAAGGTAAATCTGATTCAGATCCTCATTCAGATTTATAGAGGATAAGTCTTCTGATATTACAATACATTCTCGCACCCAGCGCGTCAAAAAGCGACGCTTGGTCAGGGGTCTTTGGCGTTTGTTACGGACGTGAAAATTCTCCTTTAGCATCTAGCTCTTCGGCGTCATATTTAGATGCGCTTGGTCGGGACTCTTTGCGTCACTTTTTGTTGCCCTGGGTCGGAGCTTATATGTTTAACTGACAGGCGGCACAAGAACGACAATTATAGTGCGTTCCATTTGTACTCGGAAGTCATACACTCGCATTTCCGAGCTCGGAACTCGGACAGCTCCGTGCATCAACAGTTGTGAAAGCTGTAGTGTCATGCAGCTTATTAGCACTTCTCTCTGGTTTGTGTCATACACACAGTCCTGTCCAACTTCTATCTGTGGACATGTTGTTAAGCTGTTTGTATGCACAAAAAACAGCCTAATGTGTTGTTATCAACTGGTATTGGTAATAATGGCTAACCAAAATCAAACTGTTCAGTCGGCCCTTCAGAGTTTGTAACGTCCGCAATAAAAGCTTCTCACTGTTTTTCTATAAAACCGTTATTGGTTTAACAAAAGAATACAATGTTCTCAAATGCAACCGTGTGTATGTTCGTCTCAACACAAAGCAGCTGTACAAAGAATTTGCTAAAATAAAAGACAGACTTAAATGAACAAAACTTGGAATTTGATGCGTAAGAACAAGTAACTAACAGTCCTGATAAGGAACTGTTGCAACATTGGAGTCCAACATGCTCACTGCTGCTGAAACTGAATTTCTGCTACGTCAACAGAAAAGCTTCTGTTCAAGAGTAAAGTACAACACTTAACCTCTATAGTCTCTCTCTTTGTTTACCTCTCTCTACCTCCAGCCCTCTCAGATCCAATCGATAACTTTCACTGAATAGTTTGAATGTTATTAATCCCTGAGGGGGTGGAGGTGGGGAGCCATTACAGAATCAAATAAAAGGATGAAGATAAAACTACACTGGAGGGCAGCAGGAAGACACATTAGGGCTGGGACGATGTGCTTTTGTCTTGATTCGATTCTTTCGCGATACATGGGTGCCAATTCCATTAGAAGTATTGAGTATTGCGAGTTTCCTTCTTTAACAAAAACAAAAGTTAAATGATACACATCCTAGAGACAATATATCATGAGACATTTCTAAAAACTAAATGTTTTCTAAGAAGAATGCACATGTGTCATACATGTCAGGCTGACATTTATTTAAGGTGTATAGATTTTTTGCATTTTCTGCTTTCGGTCTATTTGGCTGGAAATGTATTTGATGTAGTCGCAGTCAGAAGTACCGTATAAAGAGAAACTATTTATGTGAAGCATTGGTTAAAAAAAAAAAAAAATATATATATATATATATATATATAATAATAATAATAATAATAATAATAATAATAATAATAATAACAACAACACATTTTTATATATATATATATATATATAATAATAATAATAATAATATCAAAATAAATAAATAAATATATATATAATTGATTCTAGGGAAAATAATCAATTTTAAAAATCGCTGCAAAATCACAATATGTATATCGTGTATCCTTTTTTTTCCCCAACCCCTATTATACAGTGTTGGTCCTTGAAACAGAATTAGCTGAAGTGCCCCTGAGCAAGGCAGCCATTCAATGACGGCTTAGTCATTCATGTCCGGGATTGTCAGGCACCGTTGAAATTCCGGCAGATGTCACTCATTTCAGCCGGTTGTCCGTTAGCTTCCTCTTTCTTTGTGTTGGCGTTCTGAACTCCGGTGGATTTCTGAGGACTATGGTTAACTGCTCCTCAGATCTCTGCAGGGTAAATCCAGACAGTTAGCTAGACTATCTGTCCAATCTGAGTTTTCTGTTGCACGACTAAAACAACTTTTGAACGAGCACATGTTCCACCAAAACAAGTTCCTTCCCGAGGCAATTTTGCAGCGGCACTGTCATTAAGTCCGGCGCATAGCACCGCCCAAGATGATTGTGACTGGTTTAAAAAGAAATGCCAATAAACCAGAGCATGTTTCTCTCCCATCCCGGATTGCTGTATGGACTAGCCAGACCTTCCTCCACAGCGCTGTGAAGGAAGGTCTAGCGAGACTACAGCCCACGGCTTCACCCTGCTGAGTCAGAGCTGTATCAATACTGCTGACGTTATCTCACATATAAAACATGGGGATTACTTCTGCTGACTGGAAGCAAAATGTCAATTTATAAGTAATGAGCCGCCAGCCGAGCAAGATTAACAGACATCTTCAAATCAGCTGCTTTAGCAGAGAGTTCCTGTCTGCTAATCCCTCCAATCTGATTCCACTCTGATAATTACATTAATGGTGCGTCGCTCCGCGCCTTCAGGCTGCTCACAACAAACCCACTGACAGGGAAACACAACCTCAGCCGCAGTCCCACCTTCCTCACAGTAAGTACTGCACCTACATACAATTTTCAGGTATAAGTATTTCCATTTTATGCTACTTTATACTCCTACTCCGCTACATTTATCTGACATCTTTACAGATTTTACAAAAAAAAAATGTCTGCTGTGTATCAGACACCTGAAGGGCATTAACCCGCTTATACCATGGTCACTTGCCAAATAACATTTTTTAAAGACCATTCATTTATACTTTCATGTGTTTTACAATCAAAATCTTAAGTTTTTTCCAAACAATACTGTAACTCAGTTTCCCTGGTAGCTTTACAGATTTTACATTAAAAAAAAAATATTCTGTTACAAGTAAAGGTCCTGTATTTTATAACATACTAAGTAAAAGTAGAAAAGTATCTGCAAACTTTAAAGTACCAAAAGTAAAAGTACTGGCCCATAATATATATTTCTGATTATAATTATTGAAGCATTAATGTATTCCTCACTTTATTGTTGCAGATGGTAAAGATTGCGCTTATAGATGAATCAATAACATTACATAGTTATTTGTTAGTTGATAATATTTTGTTTTAATAATCTGGAAAGTAACTAGGGTTGGGCATCGTTTGGATTTTAACAATTCGGATTCCAATTCCGATTCTTCCTTTCTATTCCGGTTCTCATCGATTCTCGATTCCGATTCTTTGAGGGGTGGAGGTGAAACGGGTCACATGCTTATTTCACAAATCAGAGGAAAGTTTTATTTTGATTCAATGGTGGGTTGCAGTTTGACGGGGCTTTTTCAACGTAAAATAAAGCCAGACTAGAGCGCCGCTTACTGTGCTCCGTGGCTGCAACACAACAAGCGCCTAACCGCTACGGTAACCAAAACTTGCTCATTTTAAATTTGGAACCCGTGATCAGATTTGAAACCAAATCTTCCAAACGATTCCAATAAAGAAACGATTCCGATGGAATTGTAATTTTTGTAAAAACGATGCCCAATTCTAAAAGTAACTGAAGTCAGACAAATGTAGTGGAGTAAAAAGTACAATATTTCCCTCTGAAATGTAGTGAAGTACAAGTTTAAAGTAGCATTAAATGGAAAGAAGGAAAGTACAAATACCTCAAAATTGTACTTAAGTACAGTACTTGAGTGAATGTACTTATTTACTTCCCAACACTGATTGTTAGATTATGTAACACTGTTACATTTTTAAATTCAGCTCCACTTTGAAAATTAAAATGCTGCATACAGGTTAATACATTAGTAAAGATATACAGTATGTGACAAAAACCCTCGGGATGGGGCCATTTTGCAGCATATTCTGCAAATACAAATACTTTTACTTGCAGTGGAGTATTTTTACACTGTAGTACAGTAATGCTACGTTGACCTAAAGTGAAAGCTCTCAATATTTCCCCTCCACCACTGCAAATTTCACACATTTTCCATGTAAACATCACAGCTCTGTGTTTGCAGCTCAGGACTCTAGAGAACAAAAAGAGAGGGTGTGAACACAACGCGACGTCATTCGGCAACACATTGCATGGGCCAATCGAATACACGTAACTGCGCATTTCTAGTAGATTACTGTATGATGAGCAGAGCCTGGATGGTATTTTATCTTCTCACCTGGTGTATACCTGTTGCAACAAACACATACCAACGCAGCCCCGTGTGTATAACACAGAGCTATTTTCAGTCCCTCTTTCCTTTCTTTCTTTGATTGCCAGTACAGTCAGGCTCACACCTTCCACACTTACAAATTTAAGTTTTGTTCTGCAGCTTTGGACATCACACATTGGCAACTATACCATCTATTATCTTTTGTTTCTTGCTTCTTCAAGATACATCTTCAAAAGGCTTTTTAAAATCTTAAAGGCATAATGGTTTGTCTTTAACATATAAGTAATGTTATGAATGTTATATTTCAGACAAACAGAAAATAAAGTTATAGGCGTATTTTGTGTACTACAGAATATATTTTCTCGCTGTCAGTATGTTTCTCACTCTCTGTCTCACAAACACAGACTGTTATAACCTGGCTTAGCACCTTTGGCTCTCTGTGGGAGTCTGACAGAAATAGGGTGAGGTGTGGCAGCCTGATTATTTGTTTCCCTTCCTGTCTGACTCTGTCTGTCACACCGGACCTGTTCAGGGGGAGATTTATCGGATCTCTGCCTGTTAACAGCCTTAGTTGGCTTCTTATGTCCGGGGGAGAAAGACGCCAATCCAACTCGTGTGGCACCAAATCAAGATGGCAAGGTTGTAGGTTTTGTTTCAACATTGAGGGGCGATAAATTAAGCGGTGGACCTGGGAGACGGAAATTTTAAGCGTCAAACACTCCTGTAGCCTAGAAATCTAGATGCACCCAAGCGGCAGCAAATGTAATTTGCAGCCAGGGTCAGTCTAGCAACTCTCCGTTGGCTTGCGAGCTGGAAAAACCAAACTCTAGTCAGGCCAATCACATCATGTATAGAGTCGGTGGGCGGGCTTAACATGATGACTGCAGAGTTGCGACGGTTCCACGTGAATTCCCTGCTACTTGAAAACAAAGAAGATGGCTGCTGCTGCTGGCGAACTGCGGTCTTTGGAATCGGCTTTGGCCGCGCGAGTTAAGCTTTTCTTTGAGAATAGAACAAAGAACGGCACTGAAGTCATTCTTAAAAAAGGAAGATGTGTTCAGAGTTTTGCCGAGCGGATACGGCAAAAGTTTAATCTATCAACTAGCGTTTCTCTGGTTGGTTGTAGCGCTATCCTATTGCGTGCAGAGAGAATTTGAAAGACAACTGTTTATCCCGCCCCTCGGATTGAGCCCTGCCAATGGTGAGTTCCCAGACCCAACATCTTGATGTGGGTCTGGCTTGTCAGGCTAACACTCCTGCATTCTGGCTTGGAAATCTATCCAATCCTTTCACACTGACTCCGCGGCACTGTGAGGCTTCACGGGATGTGTTGACAGATGAGAATGTAAATTGACTATCAAAGTGGAGCCTCAACATCGCTTCATTTTTTTCATTTTATGGCAGATTGAATTGAATTGAATGGCCTGTTTAGCCCTATTCACAGGGGATTAGTATAATCTAGGGACCTTGTGTGATTTAAAAATTACCCCCCCCACATCTAAGTTTGGTATGGAGCATTCGCACGGGATAAGCGAAGCCTACTTTTACTCACATTTACTCGAGAGTTGGGTAGCCGGAGGCGCGCGGAGGACGGCCAGTGCAGGGCCGCCGGACCACACTTGGGTCGGGGTTCTGTATCTTTTATGCCCATAACACGTCTGCCTAACAGTTAAAAAACCTGCACTGTTTTTTTATTCATGCAGATAACAAAACTAAATGCGCTAAAATGCGCCTGATGACATGAATGAATGAATGAGGAAATGAAAGAGCGCTGTGTCAGAGGGAGGAGACAGAGAAACTCAAGGTTTATTGAAGAAAACCTGCTCCCGACCAGCTTAGGTTCACAGGCTCAGTTACCATAGTAACTGACTCTGATGTTAAGTTACCTCTAATTCTAAAACGAAACCATCCAAAGAAAACAAACGTTATGTATGACCACATCCTGTCTTTGTCTCTGCCTTCCTCTAGAACAGTCTCCTTCTCCCTCTAGACCTCTGATAGGAAGTGAAGAACATTAGAAACAAGATACTAAAACAGAAGAAAAGACAGACACAAAAGAACCCCCTGTTCTTTTCTGTTGCACCACATCCATTTTCAATTACAGGTACAATCCTGCACGGTTATTTTTAGCCTACACTGAATATCTATAGCTTCCTTTCTGAAGCATCTGTCACAGATGCTGCTGCTGATCCTTCACCTGTTCTATTATTTACACCCACATTTAAATTTAATCCATTTCACTGATGCTCTGATCCAGAGTATTTTACCACTGCAAAAGCAAAATAAGCTTCAATTTGTATTGTCGATGAATAGCATGCATTCAAATGGTTTGAGCAGGGAACAGAGCTGCAGTAAACCGGCTCTATTCCCATGATATCTGAGTGCCTATGTGGGAGGGAAGAGGTGTCGGAGCAGAAATAAGAAAAATTAGAGCTCAGGCAGGAGTTGTTTTTTTTTTTTTACTTCAAGATAGGAGGTTTTTACAGTAAGTAAATCAGGGAGATGTAGCCAGAGGGATTTAGTGGAGAAAAGGTGAGGCGATCTGTGAAAAGATGAGTGTTCAGAGGTTACTTAAACGTCAGAGAAAGGTGAGAAAACTACAACCATCATGACAAAAATAAACCTGCGGCCCTTTGCTGCATGTCATTCCCCCCCCTCTCTCCCCTTTCAGGTCTTCAGCTGTCCTGTCAAATAAAGGCCTAAAATGCACCCCCAAAAAAAGAAAAGGTAGAGGATCTTGCTCATTCTTTCACTTCTCGGCTGATAAAACGTCGCTGGATAAAACACATCACGTAAGATAACGTTACATGTGCTGTGGAACAGCGCTAAGCTAGCTAGCTAGCGAGCAAGCCGTGCATCAAGCTAGGTGACGTAAATTGTGGGGGACGAGAGATGACGTTCACTCAGCGGTTTCACACAAAACTCAGTGGTACTACGACAAACTGAGACTTTCTCGACTTGAAAAATTATCTTTTAAATTGACGAACATCATACAGTACGTGTAATTCATGGCTCAATTCAAACGGGATCAAAAAATAGTCTCTCCCCGTTCACTACGATACATATTTCTTCCGAAAAAAGGTCCCATGAGGTCCACCAGAAGGGGAGGGACTACGACTCTATCTGCACGCATCTTTCATGTTTTTTCAGCTCAGGGTATCATTGTGTGTACAGGGGAGTTTGTATGAGAGTAAAAAAGTTACAAATATTACTCCAACTGACCAGCAGAAACTTGGATTTTCTATCATTTTATTAAAGGGATCAGTCATCCTTCTCTGTGTTTGACAAAGTCTTTCCGTCCTCAGCAGGACTTGGTATCAAATGTTAGAGTCAATACTTGCAGCCTATTTTAGTCTCCTCTCTGTCTGATATCAACCCCAGAATCTGCAGCGTCCTAAAAAACCCATCAAGGATGTCCTTGTTTTGCAGCTAACAGACTCTTCTTTCATCTAAAAAAATAAATGGCCAATGACCAATTTAATGTTTCATTGTGAAATAAAGTATTCACTTCACTTGAAGGTATCTACATAAGGGTGACATGACACTATCATGACACATGAACCCTAACCCTAACCCTAACCCTTACTGCAGGGGAGGAACTGAGTGGCATGCGCCGGCCCGTGCATACCGTTGCCCTCCATTTCAACCACGTAGTCATTGGACGCGTGTGGAGGTCTGTGGGATCCGAACTACTCTAACCCTAACCCCAACCCTAACCCTAACTCTAACTTGTCATGACAAAAACCAAATGACACTTGATGACAGAAGCGTTATGTCATAAACGTTTATGACTTGTTTATAATGTTTATGAGACGTTCATGACAGTGTCATGTCACTCTGATGTAGGTACCTTCAAGTAAAGTGACTAATGACGCCCTTGTTCGACAAAACAACTCTTGACAATGAAGTCAAACGCGTGACAATGATGACATCTAACTCATCTTATATGGAAAAGATTTTGGTTTGAAAATATCGCCACTCGGAAGGTCATAATCAGGTTGTGACAGTTCGCTCCAGCATAGATGTGCAAAATGTTTGAAATGGCCTTTATAACGCTGCAGATATCTGTTCATACAGCGTGTGTGTGTGTGTGTGTGTGTGTGTGTGTGTGTGTGTGTGGAAATCAGGCACAAACTGTCCCAGAGTGCAGAGTAAGCTTCATATTTTTACATAATAGCATTTTCCTGCGTCGCACTCCAGCTCCATGCTGTGCCAAAAAACAAAACATAATCCCTCTCGGTGGAGTGGGAGTTTGTGTGCCAACAAGCCGAGGAGATGAAACCACCTTAAATGACAGAGAGGGAGAAAGGCAAAAGCAACAAAACACACTTCATTACAATATTAAAAAGTTGTTAAAAAAATGAACAGGTAGGAGTCTCCTGCTTTGAAACTGAAACAGCTCTTTTATTCATGTCCTAAATGTCTAAATTTCCTTTCTTGACTCAGTATTTTACTATTGTGAGGCTACAGCAGTGGTGGAATGTGACTAAGTATATATACTCAAGTACTGTACTTACGTACAAATGTTGAGGTACTTACTTAATATTGTACTTTTTACTCCACTACATTCATCTGACAGCTTTAGTTACTAATTACTTTACACATTAAGATTTTTGTACACAAAACACATGTAGTTTATAAAATATGATGTTTTATTATAACTTATACTACCCAACAATATGTTGGGTAGTATAACGGCCTACAAGTCCAGCTGAAATGATTAGACCATTAAACACACAACTGTTTGGATCCTTTACACTTTCTACAATGGAAGGATTTTTCTGCATTACTGAGTACTTTTACTTTTAATACTTTAAGTACATTTTCCTGATGATACTTACATACTTTTACTTCAGTAGCATTTTCAATCAGGACTTTTACTTGTAACAGAGTATTTTTACAGTGTGGTATTATTACTTTTACTCAAGTGAAGGATCTGAATACTTCTTCCACCGCTGGGCTACAGGAAGAGTTCCAGATCTCAGATGCACTCATTTTACTTGTACTGTCAATTATTGTATAAGTTGTAATAACATTTTTACTCTGCTGCATGTTAAGTATTGAGTGTAAAGGAGAATAAAGAAAGATGTGGGTACAAACCCCTAAAATTGACCGCAGTTTTTCTGGTAAAGACATTTTAGCTTACAACGTGGTCAGGTATGTAAGGAGAGAAAGGAATAAACAGTATATTACTGTACAAAATCACCAATGGATTGTTAATAAAAGTCACCCAACAGAGCTACACATGAGGTGATTCTTTTGCTTCTGGAGTGCCGCCTTTTTCCTGACTTGTTTTTGGGAAAAGCAGGCATCACTTTTTATTATTATTTTATTTATTGCAATAAGCCTAGCCAAAATGTACTGTCTCGAAAATGTGGTCAGCATTCTGACTTTTTCTTGGCTGGCAACGAAGGCAGCAAAGGAACTTACTTGTCCCGGTCAAGAAGTAGTCCAGCACATAACCCCCCTTAGTAAAAGTATCGATCTTTAAGTTTAAAGAGTTCCAGTGAAGGGTTAAATCAGGCAGGAGTATTCAGACTGATTGACTGTTGTGAGGTCTTAAAATGTCATTAGTCTCTCTCTCCCTTTCTCCCTCTCCCTCTCTCTTTCCCTCTCTCTGCCAACGCCGACGTTATCCCTCTCTGGTCTGTCCTTGTTTAGCCCTTGTTTGGCTCAGTATGGTCCCGTTCAGTACAGAGAAATACTCATACAGAAAAGTATAATAACCCCCAATTTCCACCGGGTGCGGAACGGCTGCGGATCCGCTCCGGAACGGCGGCAGAGTCATTAGGTTTCCATTAAAGTCAGTGTGTGCATTTCCACTGACTGCGGAACGGCTGCGGAACGGCTGCGGAACGGCTGCGGAACGGCTGCGGAACGGCTGCGGAACGGCTGCGGAACGGCTGCGTCCCAGCTCCGGCAGTCCGCAGCCCTCCGGAGCTGATACAGCAGAGCTTCTATGGAAACAAACTGTTGTTGGTTTTGTGGTTCTTTTCTATGTGAATTTGCGAGATCTCGTGGGCCATCGTGACTACAGCTGTCAGTCATTTTTTCATAATGATGAAAATCAGAGAATATACCAAGATGTCCACGGACAGAGCGGTGAAATGTCTCCTGACCAGATTGAAAGATGGATTCAAAGTTCCCGAGTCAGAGTCCCGGCTGTAACACATCCATCTGTTTTAAATTGTGAAACTGAGACCTGTTGGACATTTGGTGCAGGCGTCACTCGTTATCGCTGCTGCAGCGGAGGAAGTGACACGCTGACAGCTGAACGACCCACTGACCAGAAGATGCAGAGCAGGGACTTTTAGCTCGCTCTGAATACTGAAAGATGACGTCTGGGAGAGAGTTCACAACTTATATTTATCAGAAAAAAAACTTGATTCATGTATAATGACTTCCTCTCCTGTAAATTATGGGGATAAACTTCATGTAGGATTTTCCATTTTGTTTCCAATTAACTACAAATCACATGAACTTAATGCTGGCCATTTCTGAAACAGACCTTAAGATTGATTTCCCAATAGGAAACCTGTTTAACGTAACGCCAGAACACTATGACAACCAACTTGCATGAGATATTGCAGGTAAAGCCTGGTTCACACGGCAGGATAATTAAGCCGATTTTAGCCCCGATTCACCCCTTCCGACAATCTTAAGGATGCTCCGATTATCGGAAAATAATCTGATCAGATATTCCTCCCGTGTGTGGTGTGTTAAGACTGCTCTCGTCTGCTCGTGAAAGGACGTCGGGAGCGCTCCGATCTCAAATGGGGGATATCCAACATGTTGGATTGTTTTGGCCCGATTTCTCCTCGTGTATGGTGTCCCCCGGGGTCAAACGGCACGCAGCCTGTGGACTGTGGCGTGTAGCCAATCAGAAAGCGAGGTGAGGAGGCAGCGAGGAAAGCACCGGGAAACAAAATCAAAACAGCCGGCGGCATGGCGCACCAGAAAGTCCGGTGGACGTCGAAGATAAGTATAGCAAGTATAGTCCATGCTCGCGTTGTCTCCACTTCTTTGACCATCGCCTTTTCTTTTGACAAAGTTTTTTTTTTTCGGTTAAAAACAAACTACAAATTATCGCCACTGCATCCTCTTCGTCCGCCATGATTGTTTACTCTGAAGTCACGTTTGATCTCGAGGGATTTTGCGAGATTTCCCGTCTGACCTGGGAATGCTCGGGAGTCAAATCGGTTCGTGTGTGATGTGTTGATTTTGCCGTGTGCTGCGCACCACACACTGTACGACCAAAACTGTTAGACCCGTGATTTTTTATCGCCGTGTGTGGAGTCTCTCAGGATTGGAAAATCGGCCGACAATTTTAAAATTGTCCCGTGTGAACCAGGCTTAAGCTTGCAAGGCTTTTGTCTTTTGGGTTTCATTTCCAGAAAAAATAATTTGTGTTTATAGAATATTAATTTGAAAGAGAAAATTAGTTTTTATACAAACATAATGCTGTGACAATCCATCTGAACGTTGCCGAGACATTTCACATTTCACTCAAAAGCACAAATATCAAGCTCATGGTGGCGTTAAAGGAAAGGTCAGGGGATCCCCAAAGTCTCTAGGGTTTATCTTCTGGGGCAACTCGTTCTCACTCCCAACTCGTAAAATACTGACACTTGGGGCGCCCAGATAGCTCAGTTGGTAGAATGGGCGCCCATATATAGAGGTTTACTCCTCAACGCAGCTGGCCCAGGTTCGACTCCGACCTGCGGCCCTTTGCTGCATGTCATTTCCCCTCTCTCTCCCCTTTCACTTCTTCAGCTGTACTGTCAATAAAGGCCTAAAAATGCCAAAAACATAATCTTTAAAAAAACACAAATACTGACGCTTGGTCAGAGGCTCTCAGCGTCGGATAACAACGCAAAAATCACCCTTTAGCGTCTGTAAGGGACACACCGGGCAGAGCAGCACCTCGACAGGACTTTCACCCAGGAGGATCTTTCCCTAAACCTAACGACCCCATTCTTGTGCCGCATGTTAGTTAAACGTAGGCCCCGACCCAGAGCGTCAAAAAGTGACGCCAAGAGTCCCGACTAAACGCATCTAAATATGAGGCTAAAGGAGACTTTTTGCGTCAATAACAAACCTGACCAAGCGTCGTTTTTTTACGCAATTGGAGTGCGAATGTGATGTCTGGGGACTGGGGCTGGGTGATATGGAGAAAATCAAATATCACAATATTTTTTACCAAATACCTCGATATCAATACCGCAACGATATTGTAGTGTTGACTATTGGTGCTTTCACAAAATATTTACACAATGAGATTTTTGATAAATAATCATCAATAATGCGAATATAATAACTGAGTGGGAAAAGGCAAATAATAGAACAGTTACAACAGTCTGGTAAGTTCAGAAAATGACATCACTTTACTGTAATGCAGCCTTTAAAACCAGGAAAAGACAACACTTGCCATATTAAGATATTACGATATCCAAAATCTAAGACGATATCTAGTCTCATATCACGATATCGATAGAATATTGATATATTACCCAGCTCTACTGGGGACCATGAATATGTGTACACCATTTCATGGCAATCCTTCCGATAGTTGATGAGATATTTCAGTTTGGACCAAAGTGGTAGACCGGCTAACCGGCCAAAGAAATCTGACTTCAAGCTCCAAGAAAACACTGGATCCTACACTTACCCATAATGCAACCGGATAGCGTCTCACATTGGACCGCATGCAATATACAGTACAATGAGCATTTTCTGCAGTGTCTGAGCTCCTGTAAAGCACTGTAAAACTGCATGGCTGTACCAGTTAGCTTAGCTTAGCCAAAATCCTTTCAGCTTCCATACAGTGTTTGTCTCTGATGTTAGCACACAGCACTGTTTTGTAGCTGTGTAATGTTGTCAGGCATAAGACGAGAGAGGCAGCAGGGTTAGCTGTACCCCGCCAGCACCCAGATGGTCTGAGAAGGATGTGTGAAGCGTGAAAGGAGGAAGGAGGATGAAGGAAATACAGGGCAGTAAGTTTTGGTTCTTCCGAGTACATCAAAAAGCCTGTGAACCCCCCAAAAATAATACAAAACTGTCACGCTTTTCTGCTCACAAGAGGCCACTCATTTTAGCAGAACTACAATAAAAGATTGATATACTAGATACAATATTAAAAGCAAGGGGATAGGGGAGAATGATTTATGTACAGAGAGCTGTAGATCTTTCTCCTCTGGCTTGGACAGGCCTTCTGGAACAAAGCTGTGTACATTGGGCTGCTATCATGCTCAAATAGCTGCGAGGCATCGAGCGTCAGGGGCTGATTTATTTGAAGCAAACAGCCGGAGAGAGAAAACCGCCGACTGTGAGGAGCTGCAGGCAGAAGATATCTTCCTCTGCATAGTATGCAGGAAGAGGAAACTTGAGCAGCTCTTTGTATTTTCTTTGTTGAAATATTAATTGAACTGCTGTAGCAGAAACACTGACTGGAAACACAGTTTTTTGCCAAAACATGTTCAGGCTTTTTTGAAGATGGACACATTTTGCTTGTTGAAGATATAATAGGATAAATCATGGCCAGATACTAGCTTCAGTTGGGTGCATTAACATCTTTGACTGGTGTTTATGAAAACTGACATATGGTCTCATGGCCTTCAGACTGGAGGGCCTTCACATTACAGTCCACTCTGCAGTCCTGTCAGTTGCATTACATTAGCCATCATTAGAACAGCAAATGTACAGTACACCTACAGCACTTCTCAGCAGGATTTAGCCAGACTGCTTCTTCTGTGGGCGAAACGGGAAACTGTAAACCATAAAAATGGGATCTGGACTGGACAAAACCAACCAATATTTCTCAAGCAGAGTATAAAGAGAAACCTGTTTCAACACACTCTACCATACAGCTGAATAACTACAGTATATATTAGCTATCAAATCTGCATTTTTTAGCCACTAAGGGGCAGCGGGAACAAGCTGTCAACACTACATAGACATAATATTACATAATTAAGTTGATTAAAGTTATTTAAAGAGTTGCTAATTTATACATCCAGCAGACACATGAGCAACATCAGCATTCATTTGGAGTTGTGTTTCTGGTCACCAGATGAATATAAGTCCAGTATCCACTCTCTTTACATTACATGTCATTTAGCTGACGCTTTTATCCAAAGCAACTTAAAATTGCAGAGGTTGCACGCCTCTGGAGTAACTAGGGGTTAAGTGTCTTGCTCAGGGACACATGGTTGATGTATCACAGTGGGAATCAAACATGTGGGAAGGCATGTGTTATATCCACTGTGCCATCACCACCGTCTTTAAACTCTGGTTTGGTCGCCACCAGGGAAATATCTGGCTCTTTGGCTGCTAGATGTTCCACTTTCTTCCCCAGCTAGTTAATAACTTTAACTGTACTGTATGCTGCCAAACAATGCCTCATGGTATTTAAATACTCAACAATGTCATCCAACACTAAAACTGAACTTATGTTGCATTGCATTACTTGCATCATCTTATCACATCCAATACATGCATGCATCCTTTCTTGTATATCCCTTGCACGTTCTGCAATTTAAATCCATTAAGGGACGAGCACACGATGCAGCACTACGAAAACTACTGTATAGAATATAAATACATTGGCACCAAAACAAGGTGAAATGAAGGTTTTAAGGATTATAACTTTAAGCCAAGGCAAGGCAATGTTATTTATAGAGCAGCATTCAAACATGAAGCAATTCAAAGTGCTTTACAGGAGCGAAAAATACATTAAAAATAGAACATTAAAAGGAATAAGGAGCATCAGAGACGACAGCTTTAAAAAGGCGTACGTAAATGCAATGTGAAGAATGTTATGCACTCAGCATTAACTCCATTTTCTCCCTTCAAAATGTTTGTTTATTTTTGGTTACACCTTGTCTCGCGGTTGGTCGTACCCTACCACTAATAAATAAATGGTAGTAGAGTCTTCAGTTGGTGGAGCAGACAGATGACGCCACCAAATACAGCCAACATGGTGGACGCTGAATAACAGCAACAGCTCGATAATTTGTGAAGTTTGCAGTTTGCACAGCTGGATGGAAATATGTGGAGAGAAGAAAGAAGAGGTTGAGACTAGAAGGAAGAGACGGGGGAGTGATGTACTGCTTGTATCCAGGCGAAGGGAGAAAACCTGTGAGGGAACTACCCACAATGCCCCTGTGGTCTCGCATAAGCTGCCCTCCCTTCTCTGAAATACGCACGCACGCACGCACACACACACACACACACACACACACACACACACACACACACACACACACACACCTCAATAAGGCAGAGTGCTTAACTCAGCAAACTGCAGGCCAAGCTGCTATCACTCATGTTTGTCTCTCGACTCACCCTCTTGTTTTTCAGTATTTTCCATCTCTATTTTTTGCTCAGTCCTTGTGTTTCTGAGAGATGCCGTCCGTGTATCTTAACATTATGAGCATTCAATTATAAATGGCTTCTCTCACTCGTATCAAAATATTCGTCTGCTGCTATTTGTTTGTTGCATGTTTCAGAGAGACCGGTTAAATAAATAGAAACAACATTATGTATTCTGTGCTTTCCATATATAAAACTACTTCTTTTAAATATTGTTATAGTAATAAAGCCATGTTTGTGGTTCTTTAGGTCTTAGCACCAATGACTGTAAACAGTGGTTTTTACAATTAGCTTTAATGTAGCCTGAGATTAAAAAAAGATTAAGCCTGATCATCTGATTGGATTAAAAACACATAACTATATGTAGACAGAAGAGAGTACACAAACCGAAAAGAAAAACTAATGAAACGAGTGGAAGCCACAGACTTACCAGAGTCATGGTTCTAATGCAATATCAAGCTTTTCCTGTAATTGATGACATTTTTAAAGCTTTGAAATTTGGATTATTACAAAGATCAAACTGACAACTCTAAATCAAATACTAAGAAGTATGAGGTTTAACTCGGACAAGACTTTGGCAACTCGAAATTTGGTGTCGCAGACTTGAGTTTATTGACTCGAGCAATGCTTTGGGGATTACGACATGATTTGGCAACTACGACACGACTTCGCTGTCTTAGACATGAGATCAATGATTTGTTTGTGACCCTCGTGACTCCAACATGAATTTGATGACCCAAACATTAAATGCAGAGATTAGTTTAGTGACTCGAGCAATGCTTCGGTGATTAGAACATGACTTTCATGGCTCAGACTATCTTTACTGACTTGGAAATGAGAAAAGCGATTTGTTCATGACTTGCGTAATTCGCACATGACTTTATTGACTCAGTAAAGGCTTTCATCACTCGGACATGAATTTGACTCAATGACTCAAACGTTAGATAATGGACTCAAACAGGACTTCGGGAACTCAAGACTTGATTTTGGCAACTCAGACAATTTCATGACCTTGCTCAATAAGGGACTCGAACATGACTTTAGCAATCGGACATGGCCTTGGTGGCACGGACATTACTTCACTGAATAGGACATAGATTTAATTGACCCGAATGTTAGATTAGAGACTTGAACATGATTTTGGGAACCTGTAAATTACTTTTGCGACTCGAAAATGGCTTTGGTGACATGGACTATGGAGACTCGGACATTACTATACTGACTGACTCAAATTTGATTGCGCAAAAGTTAGATTAGTGACTTTAACACCACTTTGGAAACCTGTACATGACTTTGGCAAGCCGAGAAAATCTTTGAATGAACTTTAGATTAGTGACTTGTAAATGACTTAACGGCAGTTCACATGGATTCATTGGGGACTTGAGACTCAACTCTGACTCAACGTTCTGTGCCGTTTATTTCCGTAATCTACACATATGACCAATGCAGCGCATCAAACCCTCAAAGTGGCAGCTAATGGCGAACACCTGTTGTGGTTTTGTTGTTTTCCTGGCAGGACTTTCTGTTTCTTTCAGAACCCTTCGTTGGTCAGACCCCTGTGGTATTGTGACGGCTGGTATTGGCTCTGGTATCAAAGTTTTGGTCTGGCGGCAGCATTACCACGAGATGTGCAGTTGATTTATCCTTGCTATCAGATAAACTGTTCTGTGCTCCGCTCGACTGAAAACCACACCGAAACAAAACTTGGTCCTTGGAAGCAAACAAGCTCACAAAATACAGAACAGTATGGACCGAAAGACAGAGCGAGGAAAAAAAATAGAGCTGGTTTTCACCATTTACAGTTCAAACTGTGATGTGATGTCTGAATGTACTGCTGAAAATTACTGAGATGAACACCAGACAGTGGAAGGGGGTAAGGTTGTACTGCAGGACTGGAGGTAATTTTCTTTATTAAAAACAGCTCCAGAGCTATTGTGTTAGTGCTGAAGGACATTTTTCTATTTCTTATTAGATCTTAGGTTGTCAAGTGAATGTCATGATCCTTGGGCTGATAATAAAAACTGCAAAATGAATCCATTATTTCAGAAATATGCAGTTGTAACAATGTGAAACCAAAGGTGTAAGGTCCAGTTCTGACTGCTTTGAGACTGCAGGCTAACACAATTTGTCTGTCAAACCATGTATGCATGTGGTTTGAATCTCTTTTGCAAAATTTCAATTCAATGTGTTTTCTGCTGATACTTGACAAAAGAAAATGATTACTGTTGAATTTGCTTGGCATCACCCGTCAAGTACACACAGCAATTTCTGCTCGACCTCTGTATCAAAGCTTGTATCGTTTTCTAATAACCACATAAACTATGACAAACGAGGCCTTGCCTAAACAAATGTGGTCTTGGGTTGTAGATATAGTAGATATAGTAATGTCCAACTGAATCCAAACAAATGTTTCCATCTTTATATAATTATTACTGTTCTCCTGCAGTTTCACTCAACATAGTTATTGTTTCCCCTACCAGGAACCACCACCAGGCCAGGAAAAAAAATGTTAATGCCAAAAACAATGCCAAATATCCATTGTCTTTCCTCTATAGTCCTTCTTCAGCGTGTAGCAAGAGGAACTACATCTTAAAACATAATCAATTTTGCCTGCTTGTAAAGACAACACTGATGTTGATGCAAGACTAAGTTTCTCTGAATAATTTCTACCAGTAGTTGTCACATGTGAACACTATTAAATGACGTCTCAGCAATAGCCTACATTTGGCTGAAAAGCTTCAGAAAGCCCCATCAGTTCAGTAAATACTGAGGCTGATGTGCCAGTCCCTTTAAAGCTGCATTTATCAATGTAAATAAATTAACTACAGATCAAATGACTAATAATAATAATAATAATAATAATGTGGAGGGAGTTGCTCGAAGTGACGAACTCACAGAGAATTGTCACCCTAAGCTCAATGGAGCGTTTTAGCACTTTTCAGCTCATTGTTTTTGTTTAGTCACCAAATGTCAGACTAAGTTAGCAACTAGCTGAGCATTTAACAGCTAAAGAGCTAGATATGGCTCCTGGATAGCTCAGTTGGTAGACAGGCGCCCATATATAGAGGTTTACTCCTCGACGCAGCAGGCCAGGGTTCGACTCTGATCTGCGGCCCTTTGCTGCATGTCATTCCCCCTCTCTCTCCCCTTTCCTGTCTTCAGTTGTCCTGTCAAAAAATAAAGGCCAAAAATGCCCCAAAAAATAATCTTAAAAAAAAAAAAAAAAAAGAGCTAGACATAGCTTTCAGGAGTTGGTGGAGACCAAACCAGAACTAAAAGGAGAGTGAATATTGGACCTACATTTTTCAGGAGGAAAAAAACATAAAAGCTCACCCTAACCACTCTATAATGTAGTAACATCAGTGTTGTTTTTACAAGCAGGCAAAATTGATTACGTTTTAAGATAAGGTAGTTCCTCTTGCTACACAGATGCTGCAAAAAAACTAATACCTCTGCCAATGACACTCAAATGACAAAGATAATCGTGAGCAGCAAAAAAAAAAGAAATTACCTCAAAAATCATCACGGATTATGGCTTGAATGTGGTTTTTAACTTTTGCTTGCTACCATCGCATTTTTATTCCATCCCCGACAATAACCAGAGCGATAATAATTTCTTCTACGCTGAAAATATGTTTCCCTGTCTCGTCAGCTGTAAGGAGTGAATATCAGTCTGGTAAATAAAAGCCGTCTCAGTCATCCCCGTCTTCCGGGACTCAGAACCGAAGCTTTCACCCCTGCTGTGATCAAGCATGTGCAGCCAAATCTTGTGCAGCAGACACACTCCTGCCATCACAAATCCCTGTTTAAAACCAGGACATGACAGACTAATGGAGAGGGGTGGGGAGAGAAGGAGGGAGGGAGGGAGGGACACAAACACACTGAGCCTTTGGCAGGACACCTGAACAATCCCCTTAACATCAAACAGGACCGCAGACAAAGCTACGAGGTTCACAACTGCATCACATGATCTTACTGAGCACACTATGTGAGGAAATGTCTTATTAATATATTGGTACAGTATAAATATGTTTTAGACGCAGGTCATATTTTACATTTTATTATACTTTCTGTGACATATGGGTAGTTGGTTATACTTGTTTTGCAGTGCTGGAATGTAACCAAGTACATTTTATCAAGTACTGTACTTAAGTTAAAATATTGACGTACTTGTACTTTACTTGAGTCTTTTCTTTTCATGCCACTTTCTACTTCAACTCCGCTACATTTCAGAGAGAAACATTGTACTTTTTACTCATTACATTAATCTGACAGCTTTAGTTACTTTACAAATTAAGATTTTTGCACACAAAACACAAAATACAGCTGAAATTATTACACCATTAAACACAGAACTGTTTGGATCGCTTTCAAGTACTTATACTGTAAGTCAATTTTTCTGATGATACTTACACTTTTACTAAAGTACCATTTCCAAAGCAGGACTTTTACTTGTAACAGAGTATTTTAACAGTGTGGTATTAGCACTTTCACTTAAGTAAAGGATCTGAATACTTCTTCCATCACTACTTTTTTGACATAGTTGTCCCCATCCAGTGAGATCGGCCCATCTTAGGTTTCCAAATTTTAACATTTAATGTGCTTTTAACCATTATAATAGTAGAATAGCCAGATTGAATCTGTTTTGGAGCATTGAAGGTGTCACCGTGGACTACACACTTGTCCTTTGAATTGTCCACTATTTTGACATTTTATAGACTATACTTTTAGAAGTATAGCCTGTATCCCTCAGATCAGCTCCAGTCCACTATGACTCTCTAAAAAGTAAGCTGGTGTAGCTACTGGATGGATGAATGGACTTTAAGAAGTTAATCCATTAATGAAATGCTTCCATTTGAAATTTTCCAAACTATTTCTTGAAAAAGAAACTTGGAGTGTCAATAAAGTGTAATGCTACTGTGACATCTTTTTTGTGGAATTTTCTCTTGGTGGGTATACAAAGCCTTATCTCCTACAAACAGTTAACTTTAGAATCTTATAGGGCTGCAACTAATAATTAACAACAAACATGTTTTCGAACGCACCTACAAATGACTTCCAGGACTTTCGGTCAATGAGGTTTGACTTTTTGCAGATGATGCTCTTATCTTTCTCTGTTAAGACATGGGGCTACTGTTCATGCCAACTGCTCAGGTGCTCTTCTTATGTTTATTCCAAGCATATATACATTATAACTACTTAAAATATGAAAATACTGCATAATTCCATTGCACATGGATCCATGTTTTTTTTATATATATTTAAAATGATCGCAAATTGATCATTTGGTTAGCACATGGTTCACATCAGTCAAATATATTTTAGAATAAAGCTCACATGTTCTGCCTCTGCATTCATATAAGGAAAAGATTTAAAATGCATCGTACACTTAGTGCTTCTGCTTTCTGCCTGCAGCTGAATCCTCAGAGGGAAAGATGGAGCCTTCAAAGGCACAAAACAAAGAAGCCGACCATCAAACACCATCACAGCACAAAACCACACTCACAGCTGCACATGCATGCACACATGGAAGCATCCAGGTGCATTTTAACTGGTGTGTGTGTGTGTGTGTGTGTGTGTGTGTGTGTGTGTGTGTGTGAGAGAGACGGTACACAGTTCAAAACCAAACACACAGCATTACCATTTCATCCAATGCTCCTGTGTGTGTTTTCGTCCACCTGAGGCTTCAAGAAAACATTGAACAGATTCCCTCTCCTTAGTCTACAGGGAGAGAAAATGGTCGCCCTGCAGGCCCAAAATAACAGGCATGGAAACAAGATTTCTCTCCCGTCTCCAGGCTTTGTTTCATGATCTGTAAAATGCTTTCAGCATGAAATGAAATCTCAACATTTAAGGAATTGTTTTACCTTTTAAAAGGAAAATGAAAAACTAAATGTTAAACTGCAGCACATATGATATACAAATTTCATCTCGTCAATCTCAGTCAAATTACAAAATGTAATCTACGCTGGCTTCCTTTGGCTCTTTTTTTTTTTTTTTTTTTTTTTTAAACAGCAGAGACAGACAGACATGAGGACATGCAGGGGATCAGCTGTCTGGATGCACAAAGAGGCAAAAACAAATCAGGGCCATGTTTCCTCTCCAAGAGACAGCATAACCTAAATCATGCAGATTTAGTCTTGTCAACAAACTGAAGGGCAAACTGCCGCTTATGTGCTCCACATAAACTGAACAATCTGCATGTTTTGACGCATATGCTTTGTGGATAACATATTTGCTGCCTGGATTGACAAAAAAAAAAACTTTTTTCGTACCGCCCAAGACGATTGTGATTGGATTAAAGAAATAGCAATAAACCAGAGCACGTTTTTCTCCCATCCATGAATGCTGTGTGGAGTAGCCAGACCTTCCTCTGCAGCGCTGTGGAGGAAGGTCTGGCAATGTTAAGACTAGGTCATCCCTAATGTGTCACGTATAAACTTGCCTGATAGAAATAAGATATTTATTGAATTTGGAAAAGAAGAAACATTTTCAAAATACCACATCTGAGGCCCTGTTTTCCTGGAACATGTGCACAGAGGTTTTTTCTGTTAAAGTTGCTGGTTATTTTCAGTGGCCTGTATTTCTTAATACACTACAAGTATCGGAGGGTGCAGTGGTGCCCGCTGCACAGATTATCTCCTCCGAATGATATCATGTATTGATTTAGTGAACTCAGACACTGGACTGTAACGGTTACACAGAGGAGTGCTGACTCTTTATGGACAGCACTCCAAGTTTGATAAGTCACGCTGTGCTCAGCTGCATGTGTGCCAGCACGCCTGCCGGGGCTTATGGGATTGGACGGAGAGAGACAGAGACGGAGAGTTTATGACACTGACATTTATATCGACAATGAATGTACTTGAAAAGCTGCTTCACTCAAACTACAGGAAAATAGGATACAAAAGAAATAGTAAAATAATAGTCCTAATAATTCAATTCTAGGAGAGAATTTTGAAGAAATAGTTCAAAGTTGGGAAAATGAACTCTCATACTGAGAATCTGTCTGAGCGTGAGATGAAAATAGGTGTGTTATGTTCAGAGCTGGAGGATAAAGGTAATCATCTTTGGATGCTGACAACTCGTGTTTGAAACAGGACATAAGCAACATGTAAAGCTTCCCATTGCTATATTTCCAAGGGGCCCCAAGCCAAAAACATAGGTAACCACAGGTGTACACTATATTGAGTGACAATACTATACATTATTATTAAATAGCTGCATTCACGAAGGAGCAAATCCCCTCGAAATATTGCGTGTTCTTGTATTTTATGAAGTAAAATAACACGGTGCGGTCACTGATACTGTGTTAACAGCTCTGCTCAGTCTCTCTCTCTCTCTCACCTCATCCAGGCAACAGGAATTAATCATTGATAGACATTTTTATAGTATTACCACATGTAGAGAGAGAGAGAGAGAGAGAGAGAGAGAGAGAGAGAGAGAGAGAGAGAGAGAGAGAGAGAGAGAGGGGTGGAGGAGAGTGAGAGATGAATATGTATGAGTGAAACGAGAAAGAGACGTTTCAGGCACAAAGAAAAGGGGGCAGATAGAACTGAAGGACTTCTTTCAAACCACTGCCTCTGTCTTCTCACTGTAACCCACATAACTGCCTCAGCACCCACGCACCGACCACCAGCGTGTGACGAGAGAAGTGGCAGCTGAAATAATAATTCACTGCCATATTTAGCTGAGAAGATCACATATACTGTTTATTTTTAGCGCAAAAGAAGGTAAGAAAGAACACGTTTTGGTTTATTTCTGTCCTCACGATCATCACTATTTGCCGATTGATTCGTAATCTGGGTTTAAATTAGGAATTATTTTTTATTTCTTTTACCAAGGATTCACCTAAATACTTTCTTTTTATACGGTATCGCCGACGGCGACTACATCATATCTGTTTTCAGCAAAACAGATGGAAAGAAAATGCAGAAAATACATGTTCTTCTTTACAAATGACATAAATGTTGGACTGACTGACTTGACGTGCATTCTTTTCTAGAAACAGTTTTTATTAATGTCTCATGATATATTGTCTCTAGAAGTGTTTTATTCAACTTTTGTTTTGTTAGAGAAGGAAAAGAAAATCGCAATACTCAATACTCTATCACAAAACTTCTAAAATCTCAATACAAATGGAATCGGCACCCACGTATCGTGAAAAACTTGAATGGGGACTAAAAGCATATCGTCCCAGCCCTGGAGATTACTGAATTGATATTCAGGTAGAAGTGGATGAGGTTCCAGTGTAGTGCTGCCTGTCTGTGCTTGGCACTACTGTTCCTTGTTAGCAAGAAACTAGTGAGAAGATAATGAGCTGAGACGCTTAACTGTCATCTGCACATGGCAGTCTGACATAATCCATGAGTTTTGGCATAGTAGAGATACTCATGTATATATCTGAGACTCACCAGAAATATTACAGTATTGGTTGTTTGTTCAAAAGCCTAAAAAAACATCTGATGCTGAGATTTATTTCTGGGAGGTCAGGGAGGATGTCAGGTCAACAAAGTGAGTAACTTTGACACGTTAGACCAACAAGTCCTTAAAATTAAATGACAAGAAATTATGGCTCATATTTACGTTCATAGTGGTGACGTAATTATGACGGTAGCAAAGCAGCAAGTAAGGTGACAAAGTTTCACATGAGGAGGATGTGGGGGGGTAGATTGGTCAAACAAACACAGGACTTTTACCCAGGTGACCGGGGTTCCTGTCCCGTTTGAAAATTAGTTAAGTTAAGTAAAGGCCAAGTTTTTTTTTTTACTTTACAGAACAAACAGTGTCACTTCTGTAACCGGAAGTGTCTGAATTTAACTCAAAGCACGATCTTTTTCAAAACTTAACTAAGTAGTTTTTGTGGCTTAAACATAACCAAAATGCAACCGTTTCACCACGTTAACGGCGTGTTTAAAACCGCGACCGTAGTTTTTGTGCCTACTAGTGCGTTCCATTTGTACTCAAAAGCCAGATTCTCCAAGGTCAAAGTTGGAAACACGCCCCCCGTCCTCGGAATTACAAGTTCGGAACTCGGAGAGCCACAGAGTACCCAGAGCTAAAAATACAACATGGCTGCTCCGTGCATCGACAGTTGTGAAAGCTGTAGTAAGATACAGTTTATTATCACTTCTGTCTTATTTGTGTCTCACAAAATCAGTCGTACACGCATGTCTGTGGACATGTTGCTACGCTGTTTGTATGCACAAAAAACAGCCTAATGCGTTGTTATAAACTGGTATTGCTAACAGTGGCTAACCTGGCTAGAGCTAATGAAAACAGTGAAAATCTGACCTGTAAATGGAACATATTTAACACGGGTGTGTGTCATTCCCAGCTTCGGCTTCCGAGTTTAGAGGTAAGTGGAACGCACTGTAAACCTAACCAAACTGTGACCGTTTCAAAACGTTGTCGACACGTTTTAAACCGCGACCGTTATGTTCTCTGGTTGTAGAGATGTGGATGGAAAATGCTCCTGTGGGTCGTACATCCTGCCACCGCTAGAGGTATATGGGTCGTATTGAGGGTAGGAAAAACAACTTCTCTTGTCATATGGTTTGGAGGACTTGTTGCCAAAAAAAAAAAAAAAATGGGGATTTTAAATACAATGAAAAAAAAGTGTATTCTGCTTTAAATAGCAGCCCCCACTTCTCTGTCTGTTTCCTCCCTGAAACCAATCCGTCAGTTAAAGTCTCTTCTTCTTCAAACTCAGCCTCTGCTTTCATTTCAGTTCTTCCCAATAATTGCCCGTTAGACTCATTAAAAAGCAAGCACCTTTTCCTTACGAAACAAAAGATATATGAAACACCCTCTGCAGAGCCTGTAAGCCGTGCTCCGTTCCATAAATCACTTGATATCTTCGGTAAATCCCTGAGCCTCAGCCGTCATCCAGCGAACATATGATGTGAGGAGACAGAGAGAGGCCTCAGCAGAAGTGAGCATTTCAGTGGTGGGGGGATGGCGGCATGATTACGGGTTTATTTCAGTGGATTATAGCACATCTTTCCACCTGGAGTTCATTTATAGACGTCGTAGATGTCAAGTGGAGGGAGGCTTCCTCTGCTAAAACGTGATATTCTGGGTGGGGGGGGAGAAAAGAGCAAGACGGAAATGGGGCAAACTGAATTTAATTATGGTGAAAATTAAGTCAGGCGAGAGGAAGATGACGAGGAAGAAACAGATGGATAATGCTAAAGAGAGAAGTTGGGATGGGAATAAAAAGAAAGGGCTCAGCTTCCAGGGCATTTCCGTGTGTCGTTGATCACACGGCAGAGCGGAGAAGCTGTGACACAGTAGCTGTGTTCGAAACCGTTCCCCGTCACGGAAATAGTGCACTATATACTGTAGTGTGTTCGGCATTTTGTAGCAGTGTTCGAATTCTCCGTGGTTAACTTCATTCACTATAGTCCACTATAAAATGCCCACAATGCACAGCTAATTTGAGTGTACATATGATGGTACCCTTCATTTTACTGCTGTATACCCACAATGCAACGTGGTCGTGTTTTCTCGGAGGCGAAGAACAAACAGGACCGGCGAAAAGGAAAAATGGAGCGGGCTTTCGTTTCTAAACAGTGGAGATGTAACATGCAACATATACAACCTTATACTCTCCTCCTGAGTGCTCAGTTTGTTTCAGGGACGTATTGGAAGTATTATTTGTTTTGGTGTGTTTACATGATGCACACAAATAACCGGGGCGCAAAATTTGCAATGAGTTTTCCGAAATCTCGTTTGGTCGTTCCCTATTATAGTTCACTATTCAATAAAAACTATATAGGGAATAGGGAGTGAGTGAATGAGGGAACGGTTTCAAACAAAGCTAGAGCCTCCACTAAATCACACCGAGGCTGATCCCTATCTGACAGAGCTGAGAGTCTGAGATCAATGGAGAGGAGATGCTGGATGAAAACAGGTCATCCATCACAGTTTGGTTCTCAAATAAAAACACCTGTAATCTGTGACAGGCTTTGTTTTTAATTATCACCTTTAACGCTGCAGGTGTCATCTTAGTAGTCATGGCAACAGAAAGCCCATGTGCCCAGTGTTAACGTCAGGGTGGATGTCTGAGTCACGGCGTGTGTTTCAGCAATCATATGCTACGCCCTCAACACCTTATGTGCGGAAGATTGAGGGCCCCATCTTGCACCCGGCGCAGCGCAAAGCCCAACTAAAGTGTCTTTGCTAGTTTAAGACTGACGCAGTTGTCAATTTCCCGTCCAGCGCCCACGTCGTTTAAACAGCAAATGCACCTGCGCCCATCTGTGCGCCCATGGGCGTGCTGGTCTTACAGGGAGGTGTGTTCAGGTGCATTCTTGGCGTATTACTATCTTGAGGCAGCGGGAAGTGATCACACCATTGACCAACAAAAACCTGGTCTAAAGTCAATAGCGCAGCATTTCATTGTTATTTTAACAGCAAATTAGTAAAATGCGCCTAAGCTCGTGCACAACGCTCGCACACTATGCTTGTTACACACACAGGGACGCACAGCAGCACACAAACATGCAAAAGATTAGAAATAAAAATATTACAATGTGAAATAGTATTATTTTGTATATCTATATATTTTATTTATGTTATTATGGTTACTGGCCCTTTCACTTCACACACGAGCAGATCAGTTTCTTCTGAAAATCTCTCCTTCCTGTTTAGCAAATCCTCCATCATAATAGCAATGCACCAAGGTACAAACGCACCTGGCTTTTAAAGGGAATGGGAGATGAGACTCTGATTAGTTTATTGCATGTTACGCCCAAAACACACCTATGATCAATAAAGACACCATGCGCCCAGCACACGGACCCTTTTTTCCGCCGTTAAACTAGCAAAAGTGGATTTGTACAGGCCCTAAACGCACCTGCGCCAGACACTTCACGCCGTGCCGTAGATTGTTAAAATAGGTCCCTAAATATGGAACGCCCTCATCTGCGGTCTCCACAATTCGATACTATTCCGTGAGGAATCGGTCCGTGCATTGCAGTTACCTTGTCTCACATACCAGTGGCTAATGATAGCGAGGCAATGGGGCGAGGCAATATATATATATATATATATATATATATATATATATATATATATGTCATATATCAGTGTTGATATCATATCAATATATTTTTCTTTAAAACTGGTTTTCATCTTCTCACTAGTACCTGAAACTACATGCTAACACCAACACAGCTTCTTCAAAGACACTCCTAAAATGTTGCCGTATTCCAACGTTTCTTGGGTAAAAATAGACATTTTGGCCTGATGGTGGCGCTGGAGGAAAAGTTACACCATTAGCAAAAACATTAGGGTTTTAATTTCACTTGACTTTGAGTATCAACAGCAACTTTCATTACAATAGGAGCAGCAGTGGATGTTCATCAAAATGTTCAACCAACCAACCAACTTCTGAGTACACTATCAATGCAGTATAAAAAAGGGGTGTGAGTGATAAAAGATACAAACTAAAACAAAAAAAATCCCATAGATAGTTTTAGATTTCCATGAAGTAAAGTTCGCTGACTTCAACGTTGTGACAAAAACGTCAACTTTCTAAATAAAACAATGGCCTGCTTTCATGCTGTTGAGTCAAGCAGCGTTCACACCCACAGCACTGGTGTTTCAGCTGTTTCAGTCAGCTGAAAGCTCAGCAACACATCACCAGGAGTGTTAAAACAGATCCTGCATCATGCAATGAAAGGGTTTTAAAATAGGTTTTGTTATTTCACAGCATTGACAGCTTTTTAGATGCGATTCATGGAACCAATTAATATTTCACAGGCTGCATATTCTCCAAAAGGCGGAGCTTGTCAGTGTTTTTTTTTGTGGCAGTTTGCACCTGCTATCCTGCACCACCTATAGGAAAGGCAAGAAACAGCAACAGCAGCTTAGACCTGCAGGTCAAGACATGTCCACACCTGCAGGTATAGAAAGTTGCTGCAGCATCACTTGCAGGCAATATAACTGTTCCAACTGTGAGGTGTACTTTTCTTCACTACAGTTAGCTGACAATTTTAAAAGTTAATTTTAGATCAAGATTTAACATGGGAAACAAGCGAAAAAATTTGCAATAGCCACACACACACACACACACACACACACACACACACCCAAGAGCGAAAACTGTGACCGCCTCATTCTGTGGACCGACCAACCAACCGACAGAGCGAGCTATAGCTGGTCGCAGCTAAAAAAATGAAAGAAAGTTTAAATTAGCTCTACCTTTACAACTTTATACAGCTGCTTACATAAATGCATACATATTATTTTAGAGTATATAACACTCTGGTTGGGGTCAATATGCATAAGGAGTATTCTTATTTGGGATGTGAAGTACATTTATACACAAACACTTGAGTAAGATTTTGAATTCTGGTTAAAATCCTGACTTATACATTTGGTCCTTCTGTCTCTGCATTGAACAATAGAACTTTAGCAGACGAAGGCTAACAGCGCTACAGAACAATGTTTGGTTCCCAAGCTTTGTCTCTTACTCGCACATCCCATCTGTGGTTACAGATGTAGCTAAAGAGGAATCAGATGGAGAGAGTCGGTTCTGGAAAGTAAACAGCTCTGCAGTGATTGTTAACACAGGGAACAGTCAGCAGGCTGCACACACTCTGCTCTTCCAGGAGGCAGACCAACCAGACTGCTATGCAGTAGGTGGACAGTAAAGTGTGTGTGTGTGTGTGTGTGTGTGTGTGTGTGTGTGTGTGTGTGTGTGTGTGTGTGTGTGTGTGTGCGCGCGCGTGCCAAAGCTTTCCGATCAAAACATGGGTAAGCTGCGCCCATGTAAGGCCATTTCCCTGCTTTCTCTCTGATTCAACATACAGCAGCAAGTGAACAAGAGCTAAGAGAGAGACCAGATTTAACACTGCTTATCAAATCTTTTATTTATTATTTTTGCACATTGCATATTCTTCATATACAACATGAACATGAATTAACATGTATTACTCCTACAATAATTGGCATATTCCATCCACTTCATTTTAAACACTGTATAGTTGGGCTGGGATGATATGCTTTTTCCCCGATCTCGATTCTTTCACGATTCCATTTGTATTATGATTTTCATTTATTGATAGTCGAACATATTGAGTATTGCCATTTTCTTTTCCTTCTTTTACTAAAACAAAAGTTGAATAATACACTTCTAGAGACACTAGATCATAAGACATTTCTAAAAACAAAAATGTGTTTGATGTAGTTACCATCAACAGTACCGTATGAACAGAAAATATTTAGGTGAATCATTGGAAAAAATAATAACCACTTCTAGGGAAAAGAGGGAACAAGCGACTAGTGTGGTCGTATGGTTTGGAGGACTGGTTGGTTTACTGTGACCGTTATACACCAAAATACCAAGGCTAATTCCTTGTATGTGAAAACCTACTAGGCAATAAACCTGATTTGGATCATTCCTCATTTATCAAAAAGGACCATTTGCTGACAGAAAAGGACAGAGTCATTATTCCTACTGATTACAGTAATCACCAATAATCACCATCTTCACTGCAGATACACACAGGGAATCACAATACAAGCAGATCAAACAGGTTTCAAAAATGATCCGTCCATTTCGGATCCGGTTCAAGGGTTTGTGAAATACTTAAGTTCATTAAATGTCTCATCACATCTGTTGCAAAGGACAAACAATTAAAGTACTTATTTAGCTCCATCGATAAGTCCAACTGATATAATTTGTCAGCCAGTCTCATTTATCGACCAGCTTAAAGCTATAGTGTGTAGTTTCTGTCGCCCCCATGAGGAATTCTAAGTAATGACAACAAAACTGTCGGTGCATCCACATGATACAAGCCTTCTGTGATCACGCACCCCCCCCCCACCTCCACACCTCCACACAGTTGCTAGTAGCCAAGGAGGACACGGAGGATTAAAAAAAACATTATGGACTCTTCAGAAGAGGTCATTATCTTCACCTGAGTTTCTGCGCGGGAAAGTCACCGGACGCCCCAATCTTCTGAACATAGCCATACTGAGAAATACAGAGAGTAACGTAACATATCTGATTATTGATTAGTTTTTTTTTGTTTGTAGCTGCTTGCTTAGCATGGGTTTCACATGTCATGATGTGTGGGCCCAGACAGTCCAAGTGTTATGTTCTTCTGATAAGCCAGGTGCAGAAAGTGATTTAAACTGGCATTCTCTTCCTCCCATGCATTCTCTGACTTGGAGGAGCCGATAAGGGCTGTTAACCCTTCTGCTGTCTTCCCGTCGACCACGCAACTTAGTTTTTTTCTGGGTCAAAATGAAAACTTTCTTTTTTTCAACCTTTTGTTGTTCTTTTTCGACACTTGTCACTTCGATGTTTGTCCATTTTTTTCCAGTTTTTTTGTCAATTGGACGTTTTTGTCGATGTTTTTCAGTGATTTTTTGGTTGATTTTTTTCCCAGGTTTCTTGTCACTTTTTTCCCAAGTTTTTGTCGATTTTTGTTCCCGCGTTTTTGAAGCTTTTTCCAACATTTGTCACTTTTTTTCAACGTTCTTTTGTCAAATGCTATAAAATTAAAATGAAAATTAAATAAAACACCCAAATTCAATAAAAGTAGTGAACTGATCATTTAATTTACCTGTGAAGAGTAATGGTTGTATGGAACCATACACGTTAGTTTCTTTGACAATTTGGTGGAAAGAAACCCAAATTTCTGAAATGGAAACTTTTTAAAAACGGGTCAAATTTGACCCGAAGACAACAGGAGGGTTAATTCCCCGTTGCTGTCAGCTTGGTTCGAGGGTTAATAAGCAAGTGATTCTCAAAAACATTTTGTTCATTCTCTCAGACTCTCATGATGAACTGAACCTTCTTTGCACAAAGAATAAATACTTAAAAGACTTTGTTGAGTGAAGCCTCATTTCAGATCTCACCCTAAGTATTTCTACCACACTACATATCTGGGATCAGTCAACACTCCAGTATTGTTTGGGCTCCCAACCTCTAGTCTTTGGTGAAGAATTGGGGGACCAGTGGATTTGGTTTGGAGGGTTTAACGGCCAAATGTCTCTGCCGGGTTCGTACTGAAAATCTTCTAAAACCTTTCACCCCTGGCTGTGAAGATAAGTCTGGGATTTCCTGGCTTGGCTCAAAGACTGTATCTCAGCGATGTTTAGTTTTCTGTCCTGTCCTGTGTAGTCTATATCGATGACGTTCCACTTCCAGGATTGCTCTGTTGCCAACGGAAATTCCGCTGGATTTCACTCATTTAGGCCGGATACCCGTTGCCTTGGGCTTCCTTTGTGTTGGCATTTTTCATTAACTCGGGTGGATTTATGAGGAATATGGTTAACTGATCCTCAGATCTCTGCAGGGTAAATCCAGACAGCTAGCTAGACTATCTGTCCAATCTGAGTTTTCTGTTGCACGACTAAAACAACTTTGGAACATACGTGTTCCACCAAAACAAGTTCCTTCCTGAGGCTATTTTGCAGAGGCATCGTTGCTCTGTCCGGCGCTTAGCGCCGCCCATCACAATTGTGATTGGTTTAAAGAAATGCCAATAAACCAGAGCATGCTTTTCTCCCTTCCCGGAGTGCTGTGTGGACTCGCCAGACCCTCCTCCGCAGTGCTGTGGAGGAAGGTCTGGCAATGCGAAATGCCCTGTGAGACTGAGGTTTCTTCTGACTGGAAGACATAAAGCGTTGAGTCTGCAGCTCTGGAATCCAGAAGCTGAAGAACAGTTGTGAGGAATGTATTGTCTGTATATGAGAATAAATGTCTGGCTGTCTCTCTCCCATGGATCTGGTCCAGTTTAGAGTAATTTGAACTGCGTTACCTCCACTGGGGGTTCACAGTGAAGTCTGAGGGTTTACAGTAAAGCCCTACAGTTCTATTAACTGTCTACATGGACTTAATTTAACCTGCAGCTTCTTCTTCTATAGTGTTGACTAAAACCAGAAAGAGCCCACATATCTTCTGTTTTAAAGTGATACACTCTAAGAAATAAATCCGTAAAATAACAGAAAAACTTTGTCTGGGGCTGCGTAGTCACGGAAGGCTTGTATCATGTGGACACGCCGACAGTTTTGTTGTCTTTACTTCGAATTCCTCATGGGGGCGACATACTATACATTATAGCTTTAACACAATGTGAAAAAAAAGATGGACCTTTTGGCAAACCTCTTGTAACTCGGACCAAGCTGTACAGCTGTGTTGATATCTGACCTGCCCTGACCTCGAGCTTCCCCAGCTGCTGGCTGCTAAGTGGCCTCAGTGAATTGTTAGATCAGTGTGTGGAAGTGGAGGAACAGTCCCAGCTGTGGATTACTCACAGAGAGTCGAGCCTCGCCCCTCCGTTGGATCGGCAAACTGTCAAAAAACTAAAAACTGTCGGCAAAACCTCATACCTCCACCCCGCCTCCGTCTTGAATGAAGTGGCCCACACAGCAGAGTTGAAAGTAAACGGTGACGAGAGGTTTTTATCTGACTTCGTCTGAGGTAAATAGTTCAATACAAATAATAACATAATGAGAAGAAAAGCTTGTAATGAAGCATAGCAGTTGACACAAATAATGAAACAATAAGAAAATATTGGCATCCAAGTTCATTTGTAAGCTGAGAATGTCAAAAGTATGTACAGAAGTGAAAGATCTGAGCTGGAGAAACGCATAACTCACAATTTAACTCAAAGATTTGTCTTTTCAGATTTAGAGTTTAACTTTATTTTTTTACAGTAAAATTCTCCAACATTTTAACGCTGGTTTGACTTATTCAACAAGCTGTCTTACAGGATTAAAGAGTTTGTTTGTACTCAAATTGCCATGGACAAAGTGCAGCTGAGGAGGGCTCATCTCCATGGTGACACGTCATCTCATGTGATAACAAGCCTTGAAATGTTTTTTTTTTAAGAACGAAAATGCAGATGATCCTAATAGGACCCACACACTGGACAGGAAGGGGATGAAAAACTGTCATCTGAGAAGCAACTAAAGCTGTCAGACAACTGTAGCGGAGTGAAGAGTACAATATTTACCTCTGAGATGTAGTAGAGTACAAGTATAAAGTTGCACTTAAGTACAAGTACTTGAATAAATGTACTTAGTTACATTCCACCACTGCAAGAAGGAACATGATTCTACATCCATCTGCAAATATAACTTTGGATTTCAGTTGTCGGCTCAAGCTGTTGTAAGTTTGTCCTCGAGGTCAACACACACACACACACACACACACACACACACACACACACACACACACACACACACACACACACACACACCACACTTTGGCCTTTTCTCAACAGAGTTTGCATTATTTGCACCCCCCTCCATTGACCTCTTTAGCTACTAGTTTCAGTTTCTATCCCTTCCCAAATCCTCATCAGCTCCCTGTAAATCTCCCCTCTCCCATCCCCCATCACTGCAAACTGCTTCTGTCTGCAATTCTGCTTTTTGTTTCTTTAGTTTCTTTAGTTCATGCATGTATTTTGGAGCTGCTTCAAAATGAAATATAGTCATTGATGTGCTGTTAAAACATGTCAATCTAAACGTCAAAAAAAAAAAAAAAATCCCTTTTCAACCAAGATGTCAAGGAAATACAATTCCTTGGTGGTATTCTTGTAGTATTCTCACTGATTAGCAGTCACGCTGTTGAACGCTCAGAAATAGCCCCCACCCTCACACTGAACAAAGTCAACCACCACTGTTCTGCTCATCTACCTCATGTCTATTTCAATCTTACAATTACAATATTGTTATTAATATATTATCATTGCACAGAACAATCAAACACAGAGATGAGAGTGATTCTCTCCCTCTCTCCCTCTCTCTGTCCCAGGCAGTGTTGGTGTGATTCAGAGGTCCACAGAGGACAAACATTGGCCTCCGTCCCTCCATCCTTTGTTTACACAGCGATAGAGGGGGATGACCTGCGTGTGTTGGTTGCTTCAACATCTGTAAGTTCAGTTTAAAAAGGGATAGAGAGAGGGAGTAAGACCAAAACGTTTCCAAAAATGTAAATCAATTTCAATTCAATTTCATTCAGCTCTCCTGAAAAGGCCAAAATAAAGGAGTGACGTGGACAAAAAGAAGAAGTACAGGGAGGGGAGAGTTTGTAAAGAACATTTCAAGTGCAGCGTTGAGGCTAGAAGTGATACAGCTACGGCCGGAAGTTACGCAAACTCTCGCAAAGTCTAATATAATATAATAATACAATGTTGATACTTTCACCCAGGAAACGTCTCCTCTGGAGTGTTTTAATCCAAACCACGATCTTTTTTCCTAAACTTAACTAGTCATTTTGGGGCCTAAATGTAATTGTTGTCGCCTGGCTGCATCCTTCTAGTGCAGGGGCCAGGGGGCGTCAGATGATTCCAGGAATCACAGGAAAAAGTAAAAAAAAAAAACTGAGAGGAGAAGAAGGAGAACGGGGAGGAAAGGAAATAAGGAGTGATGACGCCTACATGGAGGAAGTGCAAGCAAAAAATACAAGCTGCAACCTTAACCCTCATGTTATCCTCGAGTCAAATTTGACCCGTTTTTAAAGTTGTTTTATATCAGAAAATGTGGGACGTCGATAAAGCGCCGAAAAACGACAAAACATTATAAAGAGCAACAACAAAAAAAACGCTGAAAAAAACGGTAAAAAACACACAAAAAATGTGTCAAAAACGCCAAAAATAAGCAGCCAAAACATTGAAAAAGTGACAAAAACATTGGGAAAAAGTGGAAAAAACCTCAGAAAAAAAGATTAAAATGTTGAAAAAAGTGACCAAAACAATGGAAAAAAAACACTAAAATGTAAAATACAAAACTTTAAAAAAAAAGTGACTGAAACATTGAGATAGGGACAACAAAAGTGTTTTTTTTCATGGTTGACGGGAAGACAACACAAGGGTTACACAGCCGCTCTCATGGACACTGAGACACCCTGCTCTCACCAAGAACAAAGGTCCAAGTATGCATGGTGAATAACATTCCTTTTTTTGTTTGCCCTACAAACTGTATGCGGTGCAAGATAAGGAGTAAGTTGACCTGCCTTTGTCATCATCTTCCTCATCAAACAGCAGATTCTGCAGAGGTGAACGTCCCTAAATACAGTTAGAGCTAAAGTCCCCTTTGCACAAAAGTTTAACTGGTTTACAAAGCCATTTACAATCCTGCCCAGAGGTCAGATGAGAGGCCCGCTCACAGGGAATAGAGACTGAACTACATTGACTTCCAATCTGAATCCAGTCAGAGCTCCGAGCGGCGGCTTTGTGTCTGATGGCTTTTTATTCAATAAAAACAGCACATTAAGTGCTGTTAAGTGTCAGAGCCAAAACTGCCACCAGCGTTTCCGAAATAGGACGAGGTTAGCTTCAGTTATCAAAGACACTAGGGCTGCACGATATGAGGAAAATATGTGATAACATTGTTGAATATCACGATAACGATATTACTTGCATTACATTACATGTCATTTAGCTGACGCTTTTTATCCAAAGCGACTTACAATTGCTAAATATGTCAGAGGTCGCACACCACTGGAGCAACTAGGGGTTAAGTGTCTTGCTCATTGGTTGATGTATCACAGTGGGAATCAAACCCAGGTCTCCCACACCAAAGGCATGTGTCATATCCACTGCGCCACCACCAGCCCCACTTGCAAAAAAATAAACTGTCAAGATCTTAAAGTGTACTCAGTTCTGCTGCTTTCAGTACTCTGCTAAAATACAACAAACTGCTTGTTGAATTTAAAAGAAATGGAAATCATTTCAAACGTTTTATTGAACGAATTGAACACTGAATTGAATTAAAAACGCCCCCCATCAGCTTCAACTTTATGAAAAGAAGACACCCAGGAACTCTTCCTTTTATTTTGCACATTTCAATATCTTCATCTTTAGTTTTCTGTACTGTTTAGTTTTGCCTAACATTTGCACTTTTTAGAATGTATTACTGTACATATTACTTATCTTTTTTAATCGTATATATTACTTATCTTTCTTTATCTTATTTGTACATATTACTTATCTTTCTCATTTAATATATTACTTTTCTTTTTTCATCCATTTGTATATATTTCTTATCTTTTTATATTATACCTGTTGTACGTGTCCTTATTGCACGGTGGGTCGGAGAGAAACCCATTTTCAATTGCTCTGTATGTCTGGCACATATTGCAGAATTGACAATAAAGTTGACTTGACTAAAAAGCAGCACTTAAAAAATAGACGCTACATTATAAAGTGCAGCGTTCTACTGATATGTTCTTTCAACTAACACAAAACATCACGTTGAGTGTCATTCGCCAGTAGATATTGCAATGATAAAAAAAAAAAAAAGACATATTGTGCAGCCCTAAAAGACACTTAAACGTTACTTCTGACCTGAGAAAACTGAAAAAGATCAACAGCTAAGAAAAAACACACACTCACACACACACACACACACACACACACACACAGACACAGCTCGTTTGTCATTATTCACCGATGACCTTGAGTCTTGTCAAACGGCGAGGCTTACGATCCTACTCAGTACCCATTCAAAGAGCGTCACACACTTCAGAATCATTTTAAAAGAAAAACACTTTTAATCACAGCTTCCTTTCACCTCGCATAGTCATCCATCCATTTTCTCTTTTCCTCAGAGTGGACTGTCAAGGCCGTGGATGAATCAGACACAACATCCTTTCAAGGATCCTCTAGAATACATTAGTGACCCTGCGTCTGATTGTCACAATGGAAAAACAGAGAAAATTGGCCACTAAAATGTCTGAGCAGACTGGAGGAGTGAAGCTGCCGCAGAATCACACCTGGCTCACATATCTCTTAAAATAAATGCTAGTGCATGTACATATAGTCATTGTCACAGAACGCTGTGTTTGCAGTTAGTATACAAGAAATCAATGCACCTTTTTAATTCTGAGATCATGTGCATGACAGATGTCAATACATTAACACAACTCAAAAATCTATTTCATATACTGCACTTAAAGTACTGTACAATAAGGGTTGCACGTTGGCCTGGGGCAAGTAAATATAACAACACACTTGGCCGTTTGGGTGAGTGGTTAACCCTCGTGTTATCCACGGGTCAAATTTGACCCGCTTTCAAAAGTTTTTTATATCAGAAATATGGGTTTCTTTCAACCAAACTGCCCCAAAATAACATGGATGTATGTTGTATGGAACCCATGCAACATACATCACAACATTCACAGGTAAAAGTGATTACTTTCATAGAATTCTGGTGTTTTATTTCATTTTATACCATTTTCATTTATTTTTTTATGGTTTCAAAACAGTATCCTGACTTACAGTTGACATAAACCAGTCTGTGATCCACTCAACATCCTCTGATCTTAACTATTAGTCAAAATAATTCATAATGTAAATGAAAGTAAATAAGCGAAAATAAAAACTCGCGACGAGACGAGTTGAAACTTTTAACTTCTTGCATTGCGCCGTTCTGCAGCGTTCTGAAACCTGCCAGTTCACACCAATGAGACGAGACGGTGTATCATCTCCATAGCAACGACTCTTTGTACTTCCGTTCTAACTTTTAGGCTTTTTTTGTAGCTGGATATATCATTTGTTGCATCTAAATATGAATGAGGATAACGTTAGTGATATTGAGATGCTTGCTACAGTTGCATTCCTAGCGATGAATCGGCAAAAACACGTTTTATTTCCCTGATTCTCTGCTTCTCGGCGCTCTCCCTCTCTTCAGTCTCTCTCTCTCTCTCTCCACCAGATAACGTTACCGTGCTTTCAGGCGGTCGTTGAGGCTCCGTCTAAAACTGCCATTTCAACCAGCTGTTTGTAACATAGAAATAAAATGGATTATGGATCATTTCATTTCTATACTTTGTAGCCGACTTTACCAGCTGACTTCTCTATTGGCTGTTGAAACAGGAGACGTCTCTTACGTTCTAAAACCAGCCTCTGGAGCAGCGAAACCATCAGCTGGTTTGAGTCGGGCTGAGACGGGCCGGTTCAGACCGCTGCAACTGTTCCCTGAGACGGTCTAAACCGGTTTGGTCTCGTCGTGAATCTTTGGTCTGAACTGGGGTTTACAAGGACTGAACAGTGTTCCAAGATGGCGTCACATTCATTCCAATGAAAGCATGTCAAGGCTTCCTACATTTGGGTCCACAGAGCTTGCTCACTAGAGTCCTGACTTACTGCTGACTCCACACATGAATGACATGAAAACTTTTCAAATTCCCTTTTGGATCTAGTTTAATTGGACCTCAAAATGAGATAATACAAAGAGTCATGTCAGAGTTCTTGCGCCACTTCCTCATTTCTACAGCCGTCAGTTTGGGTTCTGCCTCCCGAGGACTCGAAACACATTTCCATGTTAGTGCATTAGGAAAAATAAATACGTTTTAAGCCCCTTATTGGCTCCCTGTCTGAGAAAACAAGGATAGTCTGACAGTGTTGCACGTCCTTGGGAGGCAGAAACCACAGCAATACTGACTGACTGGTGATTGGATTTAGCGTTGCAATGGCACTGGTGCAGGAGCTGTAAATCTTCTCTTTTTTACATGTGGAAACGATCCCTGAAACTGATTTCAAACTTTTGGATGCTGCTTGTTATACTTGGAACCAAGCATTCCCATGAAGGGGTTCGTATGATATCTTACAAAAACTAGTCTCGCATTGCCAGACCCTCCCTCCACAGCACTGCGGAGGAGGGTCTGGCAATGCGAGACTAGTTTTCGTAAGAACGTGATCTGGTTTTTCGGCATTTCTTTAAACCAATCATAATCGTCTTGGGCGCACTAAGCCCCGGACACAATGGCAGTGCCGCTGCAAAATAGCCTCAGGAGGGAACTTGTTTTGGTGGAACGTGTACGTTCAAACGTGTGTTTTAGTCGTGCAACAGAAAACTCAGATTGGACAGATAGTCTAGCTAGCTGTCTGGATTTACCCTGCAGAGATCTGAGGAGCAGTTAACCATAGTCCTCAGAAATCCACCGGAGTTTAGAACACCAACACAAAGAAAGAGGAAGGTGACGGACATCCGGTTGAAATGAGGAACATCAGGCGAAATTTCCGGCGGCACCTGAACAAACCTTGGAAATGAAACGTCGTCGATATAGACTATACAAAAACTTACGCTCAACGCATATGATCTCTTATGAAATGTTGACCGGTCACATGACATTTAAGTTTAGCGCCTGTTACAGTAATGGTTCATGAGAACAGCCTGACTTGAAAAGGTTCCAACCTTCCACATGCAGACAGTATTCACTGGCAGTTAACCACGCTCTGGACACAGTGGAGGTTAAATTTGAGCCTTGATTTAGTCCTGGAGGAAAAGTAGTTGATTATGAATAATCTACGACTCTTGACGGCGAAGAAAAAGCAAGTGAAGCGACTGAAGTAGCTTTCACATGATTCCTTTTTAATGGAAGTCTAGTGTAAAACTGGGCTAAATGTGGTTTATTAGACTATAAGATACCGGCTGTATGTTCAAAGCTTAGTAGCAAGATGTCTGTGGAATTATATATAAAAAAAAAAAAATCACTTACATTATTTCTGCTTTCTTTTTGGCAAAAAAAAGGGATGACTTCTGTAACTGTGGTTGTGAATTTAAAATGTGTGCTGTGTGTGAAAGCAACGCTAAAAATAAGAGTTGACTGACTTCTATTTTCTGGCCAATTTAATCTCCCTCTTCTTCTTCTTCTCCTCCTCCTCCTCCTCTCCCTCCTGCTATGAAACTGTGAGGGCAGAGTGCAAATGATTCACGCACACAGAAGAAAGATTTCAGAAAAAGCTTCGAGGTTGCAAACTGCTTGAACTCAAAACCTTTGACAGCAGCAGCAAAATGACGCCTGACACTCGGCCTGGCAGTGTTACATTTCACCAACTGAATTTCTTTATTAAGTGGACTGCAGGGTAAATCCAGACAGCTAGCTAGACTATCTGTCCAGTCTGAATTTTCTGTTGTAGGGTTGGTCGATGTCCCCTAAATTGGCAGTTGACGATGTTTACAGTAAAACATTGCGATGGACGGCGATATCGCATGCTGATACGTTACTATTCCAGGTAGAGCAAGCTGCTACTGACAGAGAGAGAGAGAGAGAGAGAGAGAGAGAGAGAGAGAGAGAGAGAGAGAGAGAGAGAGAGAGAGAGAGAGAGAGAGAGAGAGAGAGACTGTAAGGGGGGGGGAGTAGCTTCCACTTAAGGGGCCCTATCTTGCCCGAGGCAAGTGTCTTTGCTAGTTTAAGACCAACGCAGTTGTCAATTTCCCGTCCAGCGCCCACGACTAGGATTAGTGTGTCTGACAGGGTGGGGGCGTGGCATCATGATGGTGGCTCTCCATCACGATGGACGTTGATATCATCCATCGGCACAAGCCTATTCTGTTGCATGACTAAAACAACTTTTAAACGTACACATGTTCCACCAAAACAAGTTCCTTCCGAGCCTATTTTGCAGCGGCACCGCGGCTTTTCTCCGGTGCTTAGCACCGCCCCAAGACAATTGTGATTGGTTTCAAGAAATGCCAATAAACCAAGGCACGTTTTTCTCCCATCCCCGAATGCTGTGTGGACTAGCCTGACCCTCCTTCGGCGTGCTTTGGACGAGGTTCTGGCAAAGCGAGACTACAGGCAGCATTTCCTTGTAATGGTTGCTTGTTTTTTTTAAAGTTGCAATTAGCCCTGAAATGATTCGTTGCTCAGTCCAGTGACAAAGATGGTCAATTTAAGTCATTTGTCAAGGTAAAAAAGCATCAGATTCACTGATTCCAGTTTCTCAGATAAAGGAATTGCGACGTTTCTTTGTTTTTTTACATCTTTGTAAACTGAATCTCTTGTGGTTTTGGTCTGTTGCACAAGCAGAACAAAACAAAATTTAAAGACGCCATTTTGGGCTCTGGGAAACTGATGGCTTCTTTAGATTTATGAATCACAATGATCAATAGATTAATCTAACTTGTCAGTTGCAGCCCTTGATGCAAAGTTTTTGGCTACTAGTAGCGCTACCGAGTGAATATCAGACTGCCGGTGGCAGAGGCAAAAAGCAGAGCAACGAACCAGCGAAGGTGGTGAACATGGACGTAAACTTGTGTTTTAAAATATGCAGTTTTGCAAATGTTTAAAAAAAGTAAAGGAAATTTATGTTTCTTAGGCCCTCATAAATACATTGTTCAATTTTACTGTTAATGCAAGTAATCCAAATCCAAGAACGGAGGTAAACTCAAATTTAAAAGACCTCATATTATACTTTTTGGCTTTTTCCATTTCCTTTATTGTGTTATATATCTTTTTTGTGCATGTTATAGGTTTACAAAGTGAAAAAGCCCAAAGTCCACCCCAAAGGGACTTACCATCTCCAACAGAAAACACTGTTCACTAACTGCTCCAAACAGCTCTGTTGTAGTACAGACTTTACTTCCGTGACAAACGCGCGTCATTTTGCGTCACTTTGTAACACGTTATAATGCTCGCCTAGCTGCTAGCGTGGCACGCCCTCAAACCAAGCTAGTTAGAGCGGAGGCCCGAAGATACTAGATACTGCGCATGTGCGACTCCCAACAAAGATGGAACAGAAGTGAGATGCCTCACTCTGTAGCTAAAATGAAGAGCTCAACAGCTGCAGCAGTGTGCAGTACAACAAAAGTTAAAAATAAAATAAAAAAAATGTATTAAACCATGTAAACCTATTCTGGTACAACCTCTACATACAATTATGAACCTCAAAATAAGCATAATATGAGGTCTTTAAGAGTTTTGGAGTGAAGAGAGCGGAACAGCAGGGGAGGTACTTCAGGACCTTGAGTTCCAGTACAAAACAATTTAATAAATCTGATCTGTATCTCCTTGAAGGATCAGCCCTTTGAAAACATCCAAATAAAGTCACCACTGACATCAGAGCCGAGTTTAATCTGAGTGGAGAACCTCCCTGGTTTCTGCCAGATGTAACTGATTTGTGAGGCACTCTGAATAGTTTAAAAAGCTGTGGATGGAAATTCATTTTCAGTCCAGCGTGCTGCACCACCCACCAGCTGTATTTGTACAGACCTCCATATTGTACAATGAAAACAGAAAACCTTCATTATGTGTCCACTCGGGGCGAGTCATTCTGACATCAAATTTATCATTTCAGATAGCATGTGTCTGGGGTAAAAAAAAAAAAAAAAAAACAGCCTCTGTACTGAAAGCAGCAGCAGAAGGATGCTTTAATAAATGTGCAGACCAGTTTGTTCTGCAGAACTAGATTAGCCACAGGCCTGCAAATATAAACTTGTTAGTGCTCTGTGTTTTTTTGTTGTTACTCATTGGCTGACATAACAGTCAATATCAACACATCAAAAAATATTTGCTCGATATATTGTCCCAGCAGATGTTATTTGTAAATGCAGTGAGATCATTTCAACCCTACATTTAAGTATCAATATTTATTAAAGCAGCCATATTATGCTCATTTTCAGGTTCATAATTGTATTTTAAGGTTGTACCAGAATAGGTTTACATGGTTTAATTTTCAAAAAACACCATATTTGTGTTGTACTGCAGTGCTCTCTCTCACTGCTGCAGCTCCTCTTTTCAGCTGGTCTCTGTTTTAGCTACAGAGTGAGACCTCTTTTCTTCTTCTTCTTCTGTACTATCTTTGATTGCACTGCACATGCCCAGTAGCTCAGATGTAGATCATGTCAGCTAGCTAGCTCCATAGACAGTAAAAGAAAGGCTGTTTCTACAACCTCGGTCAGTTACAAGGCAGGATTAGCTGGGAGACTTCTAAATGAGGGCGCACATGGAAGTAGTTCTTTTGTAGATTATGGTGAACTTGTGTGTGTTGTAGCAGTGCTTTGCTATTGAGAACGAGGTAGCATGCTAGCATTAGCATGCTAGCATTAGCCATAGCGTTAGCATGCTAACGCTACGAGCTAATGGTTGCGGTTAGCCTGCTCGTTTCGGCTTGTGACGTCACAAGCCGTGCCGATTTTGAACAGCTCACCTAGAGACTGAAGGCAGGACACATTCAGAAACCGTATCTCACTCTAAACAGCATGGGTGGATTTTTTTCAAAGTTTGTATGTGTGTGGAAGCACCAGAGACACAACATAACACCCCAAATCCCAGAAAAAGTGATTTTTTCATAATATGGGCATTTTAATTCTAGTGTGGCGATCAACCTTATTCTGTTGTATCTCTGAAAACTGTTTAGCTGACAAAGGTTGACTGTCCTGCGGCGATGACACTTAAGTTTAGGCACCAAAACGACTACATGAGATTAGAAAAAAAGATTGGTTTGGGTTAAAACACTGGTCCCCTTAAAGCTGCAATATGTAAAATATTTACTGTATTTAATCCAAAAATGACAATGACAATATGTCATCAGATATTAAGGAAACATGCAAAGTTGAAATACTATCGATTCTGACAACAATGCTAATGGCAGTATTTTCTCCTTTGAAATTTCCATTCCAAAATGTCGGTTTGTGTTTTGGCCTGTGTGTTGGTATCAACTAAAAACGCTAACCCAGCGCGCTACAGCTGTGGAAGCAGCAAACAAATTAATAAGATCAACGTAGATAGATTCTACCCGCCCTAAACCTTGGCATGTTTCTAACAGTTGCGTGACCAGAGACCTAACAAAACCCGGTTAAATATTGGAGATGTATTTGAAAGATGGAGACAGCTTAGAGCCCAAAAGGACGCAGAGTTGGCTAATTTCCTCCTGAACAGGTAAGCATTAGTTTCAGGCTAATTTATCACGGCTACTAGGGACGGGCATTTTATGTCAATTCAACATTTGTGTACTCACATTGTGGCATAAGTGACAATGAATTTGAAACAGCACATTGTAATTTCTGCATCTATTATCAAAGTATTGATTAGTAATACAGTGGAAATTAGTAGAAATGTGAATATTTGGTTAGCATGTTGATTTACGGTGTGTGCCCCTAAAATTTTCTGGTTGCGCCCCTAAAATTTTCAGTTGGGGGCCACTGTGCTCCTAGTGAAAAAAGTTAGGCTGGAGCCCTGGCTACCCTGCTTGAAAGCCCTGTGTTTTAGGAACCCTTTCTAAACTCACAAGCCATCAATGCTAATTTACTGCTCGGTGTGGCCACTGGTTTCAGTGTGGAATGCTAACAATACTGAAAAAGCAGTGTATTTCATTCTAAGTTCTGTAACATTTCCCTTCATCTGACAAGTGTCTGCTGAGGAAAATATCAGAATAAGTGTTTCAGATTGTCCCTGTAAGGCCTGAGGTGTGTCTGGTTTTGATTTGTTGCTTTCATCGTCTGGACTGCATCGTCTGCGTTAACATCACCCTCCTCATTCCTCATCATGACGCTGACCTCGGCCTGACACACAATCTCACGTTTCTCTGAGACATTTACTGAAGGTTACAACCCCATTATGGAGCTGCGCCGAGTTGCCAGCCGGAAGAGGAGAAGGGAGAAAGATAAGATGGAAAAAACTAAACACAGGAGGACAGGAGAAAGAGAGAAAGGCAAAGCAGAAAAAAGCAGAGAACTAGGCAACGGCAGCTAATCACAATTAGCAGCAGTTAGCAGTTACTTTGGTAACAAGTAGCATAAAGCTAGCTTTCAAAAACTCTGTAACTCACCTCGGTACTGTATTCCCCATCGTCAAACTGGCCTTATAACATTTATGACATCTTAATGACAAGTCCAAATGGTTTCACTTCACTTGAGGTCAAGGAAAAATATTCATGAAACAATTATAGGCCTAATTGTCTCATGACAGCCAATGTCAAAACCAACTACTTATGACAGTTTAATGTAATGTTAACACACAAAGCTAAATAGTTTCTTTAAGTTTGATAATTAGGCCTGCTATGTCATATTTATGGCAGGTTATGTTGTCTCGATTAATGTCAATTTGTCATAACAAAGACATTTTAAACAATGCCAACTTTGCATTAAGTGTCATTTACTGAATGACAACAGTCACAAACATTCATAGACTCTTTCATGTTCATGTCAGTCTTATGCACACACCTAAAAAAAATGAAGTGTTACCAACACTAGCAGAAAAAAAAAAAACATTAACATTACAGAAGCCATTATATACATTCAACCTATTGTCATTCCTTTAAATCTAATCACTTGATTTAAAATCATTCAACATAAAATGGATCATTCAGCATAACATGATCATTTATTCTAGTTTTTGAAAGTTAGTAACCATTTTTGTCATGTCAAAATAGCAAAAAACTTGGTTAGTTAAAGCTTCACAAATGTGAACATTTTATTTTTTTCTAAATCACAGAATTATAAAAGAAACACTTTGTTTTCTGTGTAATTTTAAAGTACTTTAGGCTCTCTAACTTGCGATAGACATTCACGTATAACACTGGACAGAGTAAATTATGAAAGTTGATTAAAAAAAAACTGAAATGTTTTAAGACATACAATGTACAATACATACAAACACCAACATCACAAACACCACAGACATACAAAAACCAAAACAAAGAACCAAAACTGGCCCTTAAAGGGGTGATAGAATGCAAAACCGATTTTACCTTGTCATAGTTGAATAACGACAGTTCGGTGGGTAAATAGGACATACATAGAAGCTAAAAATCCCATTGATACCCCTTTACTATGCAAATCTCACATTTTGAAACTGTCGCTGAAAACGGGTGAATCTGAACAAAGCTAAAAGTTGACGTAAGCATCTCAACTCCTAGTCTTTGTCAAGCCCCAACATTTGCATAGGCTACACCACTGACCTGAGGTCAGCTTAGTCTTCTGAATCTAGCTAGGTCATGCAGATCTCCAGAGGTCCGCTATTTAATTACTAAATTCACTTCTGAGATTTTTTTATGCGAGAAATCAACTATGTAGAGGTCTTTTTACGAAAATTGATGGCTAATTGCAAATTTTGTCCGACTGTCTCGGTTCAGCAGGAGCTCAGCAGGCTACATGACAGCAGCCGGTGCTGCCTCGCCGCCCGGCGTGTCCTACTTCATAGACTCCGGCTCGCTGTGAGCTAGCTGAATCTCCGTCACGAAGGGAAGCCCGCGGCGCTCCATACCGGCGCAAAGTCACCCATTCTGGGTTACTGGACAACAAAATGCCGAGGCCCTGATGGAGCTCCAGTGCCTGCATCTAGCCGCGATCTTTACCCATAGGATTGAAGGAACAGTAGCAGCTAACGAAATCCCTAGCTAATCTTCACAAAAATGCATTAAATTGAAATCGGACACCATTGTTGGCTTTGTAAGACCTTGGGGTAGATGTTATATAAGTGGCGTGACGAAATTCAAACTGTAAATATACTCTAATTATGCCGAAAGTGAAGCTAACTAGCCGCGATCTGTAAACATAGGATTGAAGGGACAGTAGCAGCTAACGAAATCCCTAATGTTCACAAAAATGCATTAAATTGAAATCGGACACCATTGTTAGCTTTATAAGACCTTGGGAAATATGTTATATAAGTGGCGTGACGAAATTCAAACTGTAAATATACTCTAGTTATGCCGGCAACTGCCAGCCAGCTAGCCCCGAGCCTCGGTAGTCCAGTAACCGAGAAACAATGACTTTCACTGGGTATGGAGGTTGCTGTTTTCTCGTCAGACTGGGTTGAGCTCTTAAAGTCAGACATGTCTTACCAAGTTTGCAATTAGCCATCAATTTTCGTAAAACGGCCCGTATTTGAGCTTTATATAGTTGATTTCTCGCATAAAAAAGTCTCAGAAGTGAATTTAATAACGAAATAGCAGACAATGTATAACTCTGCAGTGTCTGAAATATGAGACCTGCGGTCTAATCTCCAATGGTGTGTATGTGGTTCGCTCAAACCAATCAGCGCGCAACTCATCTAAATATTCATGAGCATAGCATATTTGGAAAAAAAGCTCTTGTTACAAATAGGGCCATATTCACAGGGTAGTTAAGGACCCATAAAATAGCATTCGAGCAATTTTCAGCCCAACCAATGTTACATACCCTATTAGGAGACCTTAAGGAACAGTGTGAAATACCCTATATAATCATTCTATCACCCCTTTACAAGCCTTTTCCTGACTCAATACATGTAAGTGAAGAAGCTATAAATGTAAAAGAAGTGGGGATTAACTGTCCAGGGAAAAGATGTCCAACTGTGTTTCACAAAGCAGACGTGATGAAGGTAAGAGCCTGTTTTGCATGTTGTACTACTGACCCTGTTCTATATTAATCTGAGAGAGAGCTGTCAGTGCACTGTGGAAAAAAAACATGTCTACTAAAGACAGTTTAATACTTCATATGGCACTTTGCATTCACTGTGCATCCACCTGGGGAAATTTTTACCACATTACATTTAAATAAACAGTATGAGATTATTATTTCATCCTGTTTGTAATGTGTGTATGTATTCATTCATTCATTTACTTTAAATTACGAAAGCACAAAAATACAACAAGCCCCAGCTGCCTACAATTCATAAACAAATAAATCAAAATATTGATTAATCAATTAGTCGATCAACGGAAAATTAAAGTCCACGTTCTCAAAAGTGAGAATTTGATGCTTTCGCTTTTGGACTGTCGAATAAAATACATTGTATGGGCTGTGTACAATTTATGATGGAATGTATAAAAAAAAATAAATAAATGTATTCGGACATTTTATAGACAAAATGAATAATTCATTAATCAAGAACATCAGCAGGTTAATCTGTTACTCTAGCAAATGTATAATTTCACTTTCATAAAGTTGGGGGTCATATAAAAAAAGGAAACTGCTGACTTTTAGTGGCCTAGAACAATCAAGCTCCAAAAGCACTGGATACTACACTTCCCATAATGCAACTCTATGGCATCATTTGTTATTGTGCGTTCTAGTTAAACTGGGAGATCGGCATTTCCGGGTTCACCGGCAGGATGTCAACTTGAAGGCCCCCTGAAGTCGGATTTCCCACTGGGAAACTCGGGAGAGCCTCACCAACCCCGACATCACAATCCAACATGGCCGCTCCGAGCATCAACAGCAGTGGAAGCTGTATGAATATACTGTTTATTATCACTTCTGTCTTACTTGTGTCTCATAAAATCAGCCGTACACGCAGTACTGTCCCATCTTCCATCTGTGGACATGTCGCTACGGTGTTTGCACATGCAAAATACCACATAATGCATTGTTATCAACTGGTATTGCTAACAATGGCTAACCTGTCTGGAGTCCCCCTACCACAGTTTTTCCGACTTGTAACTGGACAACACATTCTCACACCCACGGTGTAAAATACGGATGCTTGGTCAGGAGCCTTTGGCGTTGTTATTTTACGCTAAAAGTCTCCTTTAGCGTCCATCTAAACATGCTTTATCTAAACGTGCTGGGTCGGGACTATTGCCGTCACTTTCACATAAGTTAGGTTTAGGAAAACGATCGTGGGTGGGCTTATAAAAAGGTACGTTTACGTGACACGCGGTACAAGAACGGGACATTTAGGTTTAGGAAAAGAAGAACAGGACAGTTGGGTTTAGGAAAAGTGACACGTGGGACACCAACCCCTCCGGGGTGAAGATCCTGTGTTGTTTGACCCATCCACCACCCCAACCAGACTCACCATGTGGAATTTCGGGTTTTCATACTACTCGCTAACGTTGTCGCTTTTAATACTACATCATATTACAGCGTAGTAAGCAGTAGCTGCTGCTCTGCCCTGTATATACACACGCTGAAGGGCGCTTTTTGCGTCGTATCTGACGCTGAGAGCCACTGACCAAGCGTCAGTATTTTACGAGTTGGGAGTAAGAACGGGTTGAATTGGAACGCGATCAACTCAGGTGTGACCTCATTCCCAGTTCCAACCTCAAAAAGGTAAATGAAAAGCAACTTTAGACCCTCCCTGCCTGGTAAACTCCCACGATTTTCAAACTCCATGGCTTTGGTTTGTAACGCAGACTTTCTGTTATGAATCTTTAGTCTCTAAATCCAACCTGACAACGTTTTTCATCGCAGAAATACTTAGCAAAGCACATTTCTGAATGTGGCTGCATATTGTTTGTTTGGTCAGTTATCCAGATGGGTGATCAGTGCTCCTCACTTATATTATCCCCAAAGGTTTTCCAGTTGAGATCTGGTGACCATGAAGGCCATAACTTATGGTTCACATTATTTTTCATCCTCAAACCATCGGTTAGCCCTGGTATTGAAAGCATCTGCATTCAGTACATTTCTCCACGGATTTATTCAGGTTTTTAAATCTTTCATTTATTACCTGTCTAAGTAAATCCACCACCAAAGAACACCGCGAGCCCAGTGTGCCAAAGTACATGGCCCGTAGCTGTTTTTTTCCTTTGACCTCAAAGCTCTTCAGCGCTAGGTTAAATAGCCGAACGTCAGTGTGAATAGAAAGCTTTCTCAGGGGTGAATACAGGAAGTACATTAATAAATAACCAGCTAGGTAGAAAAATGCGAGCAAGAAGAAACAGTTTATGAAATGAACAAATGCGTCAGAGATGACGGTTCTTTGTCTGAGGGCATCAAATGATGAAACATGACTCAGGAGTTTGCCGGCCCTCCTGCTCGACTCCTCTTACCACCGGTTCCTTCTTTTGTCAGGCTGGCAGAGGTGACTCGTCAGGTAATGGCTTCTTCAAACAGCTGGAGGGGGGGGTCAAAGGGTCATATGACATCAGCCTCGGGCCAATCAGCAGCCACAGAGCACTCCGCATTCCTGAACGTCTGCCAATTGTTTGATATTGGATAACCCTGATTCACTCACTGCCCTTTTTCACAACGTCACCTTGACTACATTGTGACATTTGTGGTTCAAGGGCTGACATTCTTTTCTTATTCCTTCGGGCACTGGATGAAATAATGATAAGGCTGGAAAAGGCATCACCATCTTAGTATTATTCTGGTATCTACCAAGCTCACATTTTGCCTTCGAATACAGCTAGGGATGCACAATTAATCGCAATTGTATCGAAATTGCAGTATGGACTAGTGCAATATCCAAATCGCAGGGGGGCGCAATATTTGTTAATGGCAATGTGTCAAACCATTCTGAATAAAGTATTGTGGTGCTGCAGAGATGTCCCGGCCTACAAATCGTATCCTATAGACTAAAGAAAAAAAATCTTTGTTTGGTACAGATCCTCGCAAAAATCACACTATAATCATTTTAATTTCTTTCAATGTCAATAATTTTCAATGAAAATGAGAATAATGTAATAATTCCCTCCAATATCGTAAATCATATCGCAATATCAGTCAAAATAATCGCAATTAGATATTTTTCTCATATCGTGCAGCCCTAAATACAGCAGCACTGATGTAAAATCTGTAGCCGTCTGTCAGTCTTATCAGTTTAAAAGCTGATTTATAACAAAAAGCAGGTTTGCAATAATATCCACTTTGCCATGCCTTCATATTTTAAATATTAATATGCACATCACCGTCTGTGAATGACAGCCCAGTAGTCTTAAAATATTTAATTGATTTGATGTCTCTGTGCAACCAAAATGTCGGCTTCCTGCTGCCACAGGATACCACACCACATGAGGTCAACAAGATAAACAAGGGCCGGATATGCTCCAAAACGGACAGATTGTGAATGTAGTTCTGTTTATACTAAACTGAATTTTCTTGCCTGCATGTGGATGCACAGTCCGCACTGAAAGTTTTTCCACTATTACAAAGTGAAGGGAGAAAATTTTATTTCACCTTGCTGGATCAATAAAGTATGTCTTAATCTTTTAAATTGGGAGAAAATATAAACGAGCTGCTGATCATCCCTCATAGTAATTCATTCAAAGAGTCTACAGTGGCTCTGTGAGTGGAAATATCTTCTTTTGCAGGTATTTAGTCAGAACCCAGTATTGGACGAATTGAAATGTTGGCCTGATGATGGGGCTAGATGAAGTGATTACAGTTCATCCCGAGGGGAACAAAATTTCATGGCAATCCATCCAAAAGTTAAGTCTACATATTTCACTTAAAACCACAAAAATCAACCTCATGGTGGCACTAGAGGAAAGATCAGAGGATCACCAAAGGCATTAGGATTCATTCGCCAGAATTTGTGAATTTTTTTTAAAAGAAAAAATTGCATTACAATCAATCCCATAATGGTTGAGATATTTCAGATGTACCGAGAGTTTTCTGTGAATAAAAGGCTCAAACAATAGTGTGTCTTTAAGTTTGATTGTCACACTTGAAAGCGGACAACAGTCAACCTTCGATTAAGTCTCAGGCTGAGTGGGCAACAAACTTAGATTATTCAGTATATCAAACACCTCCGTGAAGGAGAGACTTCACATTACGGTTTCTTAATCCGACAACCTGCAGCTAGTTTTGCTTCTATAATACATGGAGACACAAGCGCTGTCCTTGGAGTTATGGTTCTCATGCTTGCCAACAATAACATAAATAATCAGTTCATAGAAGGATAGTTGTGTTATTCCAAATGTGCTTATCCGTTACAGACAGTAAACTTTGTGTTCTCCCTCTATAGCAGTCTGAAGCAAAGTGGTGGACCGACCAACACTGCCATCCATAGAGCCAAGCTGCTGCACTGAGTGGTGTCTTTAGGCAACGCATTCTCATGCAAGGGTTTCTACGATATCGTACGGAAATTAATACCTGATAAAAGGTGACTTAGAGCAGATTTGGATTAAAAAAACTCCCAAGGAACACGCATTTCCTGGGTGAAAGTCTTTTGTTTCCCCGGGAAGCGAATTCCGGTCCGCGGCTTGAAAGCGCTGCGTGTGGAATTTTTATTTATTTTTTTAAATAAAAACAATTTTGTGGAATGCTTCCGAATTACAGCGCATAAGTAGCTTTTTGTACAAATGGTTCATGAGAACTAGCCTGGTTCCGCCCTCCTACGTACTTCCGCTCAATTTTCATTTTCCTTCAGTACTCCGTCTGGGTTTGCGGTATAGTCTTGGGTTTTCTCCGGCCAAATATTTGGCGGTCCAATTAGCGAACAGCTAATGAACGATGACGTTGAGGTTGTGCGCTAGTTTGAGTTGTAGTTCCGTAATGGCGGCGGAGAAAGATGCGAGCCAAGCCATTTGGTCCGTTGTGGCAATGCTGCCGAATATCCAGAAGTTAAAGCCCGAGCAAGAACAATCTTTGCTGAGTTGTGTTGGTGGCCATAATGTTGTGGTCCTCCTCCCCACGGGGTTCGGGAACAGTTAGATTTTCCAGCTCGCTCTGTTAGTAGTGGAGTTGGCTAAGGCTAACGCTAGCGAAGCTAATCCGATAGTTGTTGTTGTTGTTGTTGTTGTCTCCCCTCTTGTTAGCCTGGTCCTACCAGACAGTATGTAGGAGGGTGAAGCCAGGCTACCAGAGTGGCTCTGGGCAGATCCAATAGTTTTAAACTTCAACAGAGTACCCGCCTTCAATGGAAGAGTGGCCAGACTCTCTGTACAAATGAAATGTACGAGAGTCTGGTAGGACCAGGCTACATGAGAACAGCCTGCTTTAGGTCTTAAAAGCTCGAACAACTTTCCTATATCAAATGAAGTATAAAAACAAGCCTTGTTTTAACAGAGTCCTTGTCCAGATCATTCTCCGCGTTATCACTGGAGATGGGGTTTCATCATACTCTCTGGCTGAATACTGGCTTGTTATCACTTCAGTTTCGGGTGCCTGCAAGCCGGTCACGGCTGCCGTGTCCATGTTGTTGACAGAGCTCCAGGTTGGAGTAACAAGCTGCATGATCGCAGGGCTGTGGATGTGTGAGTGAGTGAGCGTGGCGGAGATAAGGCCTGTTCACAGGAATACTCATTATGATGTCGAGGACGTCACGTAATTAATGAATAAACCTCAACTGCTTTGTGTTTCGTGAGAAAAAAACAACTTCCAGTTACACTTTACTTGAAGGTATCTACATAAGAGTGACATGACACTGTCATGAACGTGTCATAAACATTATAAACAAGTCAAACGTTTATGACATAACGCTTCTGTCAGTAAGTGTCATTCGGTTTTTGTCATGACAAGTTAGGGTTAGGGTTCATGTGTCATGACAGTGTCATGTGTTCATGACACTGTCATGACACTCTTATGTAGATACCTTCATTAAAGTGTTACCCAACTTCCTGACTGATTCCACTGCTGCCCCAAAGAGAGGAGGAGACACTAATCAAAACTTTACAAGATAAAGAAAACGCAACGGGAAATGAAGATGAAGAAGATGCCGAACTACTTGTGGAAGCCTTAAAGAAATGGGGTCTACCATTTGTAGGGAATTATTACTTTTACCTGTGGACCTGTTTTTTGTCCCTGCATGTTCTGTTTTTAATTTAGGCCAAACAAAAATTCTTTCATCATTAATTAGTCAATTATTTTCAATGTCAAATGTCCATTTCAATTTCCCAAAGTGCTTGTTTTGTCCAACCAAAAGTCCAAACCCCTGAAATATGTGGTTAACTACAACTGGAGACAAATAATCAGCAAAATTAGTATTTGAGAAGCTAAAACTACGTTTGGGCTTTTTGATTGAAAAATTAATAAAAGGAGTTCTTTTTTCTTTTACTACTGCACTAGTGAGACTGAACTGAATTTGTTTCGGGCTGCAACTGACGTTTTTCTTACATTTATAATTAATATTCTTCTCAGTTATTTTCTTGATTGATCGTTTGGTCTATGAAATACTGACAAATGCCCAGTAGTTTCCCAGATTCTAAGTTAAGTAAAATAGTGTATTCAGTCAGTCCAAAAGTATTAATCCAAACATATTTTTGTTTTGTCCTTAAAATCAGTGCCTGACATTTCCATCCCAACAACGTCATTTCAGGTTGACACGGAAACTGCTCAGAGCATTCAACATTTATGACATAGACCATCAACATTTCTTGCTGCCATTTTTGTAGCCATTTACCCGTCACTATTCTTTATGTAAGATTATTATTAATACTACTTACAAAAGCTCTGATTGGTTGATTGTTTTTCCATTATTGTGCTCAACAGCAGACCTGTTTGAAGCTGAACATGGGAACCAAACTACTACTGCTCTCATTTAGCTTTAAAAAGGTCTTAGATGGATAGGGTATATCATTATTAGGACAGAAGGGGTTGGAGGGTGTTTGGGGGGGGGGTCCCATGTTGTTTGGGGTCAGCGGTGTTTGCAAGTCTCTGCCTTTGTTTAAATCTCATCAAGTGTGAAAAACGGGGGCAGGCCTGAGGCCCTCTGCATCATCTCCCGGCTCCACCAGATCATCCGACAGAATAAGCAAACATTTGACAGAAAGACATTAACCTTTGGGTTGATTGCTGGCAGCTGTCACTCACATTGACACGACATAGTGACCGATACAAACAGGGGTATATTGCAAGAGGTTAAGGAAGCACAGAGAGTCAGACTTATGAGTGGAAAATGCATCATTTCCACCCTGGATCAACAACTTAACAAGCACTCAACAAGGCCGTCTTGCATCCCTGGAGAGCTCGGTGCCAGGCACAAACACGCTCAGGAAGAGATGAGAGAAATGAGTGCAGGGCTTTATCATGTCTGACACACGCCTGATATGTTTGTATCTTATGAATGTAAAATAAACTGTTGCCAGTTATCAATAAAACAACCCAGAAAGAAGCCTTTAGCAGTGTTAAGAGTTTCCAGAGGGCTGGGTATCCAACCTCAATGCTTATTGAGTACTGACCAAAAAGTGTCCAGCGTACTTATTCTTTGATCAAACATTGCCTCATTTAAAAATCTAAATTTTGGTAAATGTTATCCCTATTTTGTTAAGATTTGGCTGCTCTGTGTTACAGAGGTTTGCCTTATTTTATTAAATACAAAATGGTTTTGTAAAGAAATTGTCTTATATTCCTCAATATCAAAAAAGGGTTTTTTCGTGTAGTTATCAACATAATATTGGCGCTGATATCAAAAAGTTTCAAAATCCAGCATAAGAGAACAGCCTGATAAGCCTCCAATTCTGCCTTCATTTGTTAGGGACTCTTTAAATGTATTTGTTCAAATGCCTGTAAATATTATTTGTATCCAAACTTGTTTTCAAATTCCTAAAAGTCCAACCAGCTCAGATTTTGGGGCTGTGACAAAAATCATGCAGCGTTGTCTTAACTGTTTATTTAAAAGGATTGCAATTTATATTTTTCATTATCTATTAATCTGCCAATTTTATTATTTAGTATCCAGACAGGAACATTAAACCTGTGTCCAAACCAGGAACAAAATGTGGAACCAAAACCTCCCCCAAAACCCACCACGGCTACAAACTGAAAGCAGAACCAGCGCGTTTGTTTTCAAGTCAATCTGACCTCATTTGGACTAATGACCGGCAACAGATGGCACAGGTTCACATTTCATAGTTAAGATGGTGACTAGAGAGTGTTGGGCTCCAAACAACTCAATGCAGGATCTGTAATCTGAGCTCAAACACGGCTCAATCTCCAGTGATTTGGAAATTAGTGCTCACTCTCGTGTTCAGGCTGTAAATTCAATGACATCACTTAAACCAAATGCACCCATTCATTTTAATTAAGAGAGAGGACGATGGGAATACAATGTGAAAGGGAACCTACAGAGAATGATGAGCTGAATCTGCAGCTCCACTCGGCTTTATGAGATTTATAGGGAGTTTGAGCTCATTGTTTATCTGTCCGGCTGCAACTTTACTGTTCTGGTTCACGCTCAGTGCTCTCATTGCATCGCTTTCAACTAAAAAGCCACTGTACACTACCTGGTCGGCAGCAAACAGCAGACAGACACAGTTAGAGAACAGCTGGTCAACATAATGGAGCATAAAGGAGTGTCGAAATGAATCATCGCATCGATGCATCGCAATCGGACCCGGACGATTCTGCATAGCTGCAGTGACAGACCATAATCGCTCATGGCCTACTGATGTTACTTGTTGATTTTCTAGGTGCTGCATTTTTTTGTTTTTGCCTTTTGTCTGTTGTCGGCTACATTCAGGAAGTGTCTTTTTTAAGAGCAGATACAATAAAAAAGGTTTTATAGAGTTTATATTTATCTGACTGCTTGAATTTGTTGATGAATGATGAATGTTTTTTGATCATGCACAACAAAACAAAAAATGTAAGAATAAAAATCTCCCTTCCAATTCCTCGGATGTTGTGCCACTCGGCCAGGCCTGCTATAACACTTATACGCTTCAATATCCAATGGAAAATAATCTCAGAATGAAATAGCCCAATGTAGTGTCAACATAAAACACAGCGTGTTCAAGCCGTGAAGCGTAGTTCACTATCTGCGGCAAAAACAAAATACTTTCACCCAGGAAACCCGGCTCGTTCGTTCCTCGGGAGTGTTTGAATCCAGATCTATTTCCTAAACCTAACGATTCGTATTGGGGGCCTAAATTTAACTGACATCGCCGCATGACGCTCACTTTTTCTGGCTTAACTCTGGCTACAACGGCCCCTGAAAGGTTGTTCATCTGGCGGTGCTTGGCTGCTGGTAGCAGTGTCAGAGCGTCCTGGAGCTCTGTAGCGGCTAAACACAACCAGAAATTGCTGAAACTACATTTCATAAAGCAGAGGCAGGGATAGGTAGACCAGAAAGGGAGAAATCCCACGCATCCCCTCCAGAAAAAAATCGCACCCTGAGAAAATATAATAAACCATATATAGAGGTTTACTCCTCGACGCGGGGGTCGGTCGGTCGGTCGGTCGGTCGGTCGGTCGGTCGGTCGGTCGGTCGGTCGGTCGGTCGGTCGGTCGGTCGGTCGGTCGGTCGGTCGGTCGGTCGGTCTCTCTCTCTCTCTCTCTCTCTCTCTCTCTCTCTCTCTCTCTCTCTCTCTCTCTCTCTCTCTCTCTCTCTCTCTCTCTCTCTCTCAAAATAAAGGCCGAAAATGCCCCCCAAAAAAATTATCTTAAAAATACTGAGGAGGTGACGCATCGTGATATCGAATTGATTCAAATTGTTGACGGGATAATCATGATCAAATCGAATCGTGAGACCGGTGACACCTAGTGGAGCATTTAGCAGCTAAAGAGACCAGATGTTTCCCTCAGGAGATGGTGGAGACCAAAAACAGCCAAAAGTGTATAATATATAGAATATTGGACTGACATCATCAGGTGGACACAAACATAACTCCATATGAATAATAATGATGCTCCGTAGCTGCTGGATGTGTAAAAACATTCACCACATCAAATTAAAAGGTGACGATATGTCATATGGTGTGTACACAACTTGTTTCTGCTGCCCCCAAGAGGCCAAAAATATATCACTTATTGCAGTTAAGTTGAAAAAGTGTTTAACAAATGTTCTGACTTTGGCGTAACTGATTTGTTGTCTACACTGCTACAGTAGTGACTGCAGGCTTATCATGATCAAGGACAACAGGTTACAGTTTAACTCCAAACCTACAGTCCTGCTCAAAGTCAAATAGTACCTCCTCTAATGGCTTTTACCTGCTTCATTAACTCCTAAAAGTGCAACAGGAGGGACATGACGGCAGAAACACCAAACCACACACACACACACACACAACAGTCATATACACCAAACCACATACACACACAACAGTCCTATACAATTCCTCCAGCTTATGGCACTCTATTCACTTTAGCATCACTTTAATTCACCTGTAACTATTCCGGGTTCATATGCTATTGGGACATCTAAGCTAGAAAGTCCTTCATAAACAGCGCTGCATTCAGGTGCTGTTGTGTCTGTGGACTCAGATTATAACCCTGGTGGTTAAATATTAACTTCTTATTCTGGTTTAAAAAAAAAAAAAAAAAAAAGTGCTTATTGTGTTTTTGTACCAACACGTACACAAAAAGAGCATTTATCAACTACTTTAAAATCCCACTGAAAATAGCTGCATGTCCATATTTGGAGACAATTTTCTTTGCAACGTATTATCCAACTTTGTCTGGAATTCATATAAAATTCCCACATGTAAAAGTAAAAACGTATCGGTCTTTTCAAGATCTTGTTTCATGAGGAACTAGGACATCGAATACTGAGGTTTGAGCACAGTGATTTCACTTTCACATCCAATACTTAAAGCAGGCGTTTTATTACCACCTCTCGCACTTTTCCCAAGTGAGCAAAGGCTACAAAGGATGTGGATGATGAGGATGATGACGATCACACACACACACACACACACACACACACACACACACACACGCCCACGCCCACCACCATCCACCCCCGGCCTCGCCCCTCTCCTCTCCGCCCCTCGTTTTAGGGATGCAGGGGCTCATCAGTATCTCTGGACCAGGCCCGCTTACCCCTGAAGGCTCACACACGCACACACACCGCTGCATCGCGTTGCATAAAAGCCTGAAATTGCTTCCAGCTGGCTGTGAGTAAACCTGGTCCCGACTGAGAGGAGAAACTCAGAGGAAACAAAGCGGTCCGCTTGCACAATTATGTGTCCAGTGCGCACACAGTGTTGCACAGCAGCACATTGCCTCGACTCTGCAGTGCAGTTCAGTTCACACTAAAAAAACAACTGCTGCTCTCTGATTTATAACCCAAAAAACAAAAGTCACACTTTCACTGCTTTAAATCTTCTTCCGGCTCGTAGATGCTTAATTACGAACACATCACATGTGGAGCAGTGAATCTGCCCCGGCCTGCGTGTCTGGAGTTTTCACCACTAAAGGTATGAGGATGAGGAGGATATGATGATGCCTGCACGGTGCGCCCCTGTCCTGCGCATCCTCAGCGTGCACCAAGCCGGACAACAAAACCCCCCACCGAGGGGAAGCCAAGAGAGCAGCAACGCATCGAACCAGGGAGAAAAGAAGGGATGGGAGAGCGAAGAGGGGGGAGGAAAGAAGGGATGGCTGGGCCGGCCACAGGACTTACCAGTCGGTGTCCGAGGTCTCGTCAATGACGTCCTGGTAGGCGGTCAGCAGGGCCAGTCTGTTCTTGCCGAGATTCACAGCCATGTTTCTGTCCCTGCAAGCATCCAGACCGCTGCTGATGGAGAGAGACACGGAATGAGACTACGGAGAGGAGGAGGCTCTGACTGGTGGAGACAAAGAGACGAGACCGGTGTCCGATGGGTCCTAGCGCCGGATTATTACCGGCTACCCAGTCTGATGGGTCCTAGTGCAAGAGGAGTCAACTTCTTCTATAACTTTTTTTTTTCTTCACTTCTTTATTGAGAATAAACGGAAGAGGATTAGGGCCACATCTGAAAAAACGTGTTTGAGTTCTGATTTTAAAGTCAGAATTATTAAAATACGGTCAGAATTAAAAAAAAAAAAAAAAAAAGAAATTAAAAAAAAGTCAGAATTCAAAGAATAAAGTCAGAATTCTGACTTTAAATGTTTTATTATTATTATTTATTTTTAGACTTTAATCTCAGAATTCTGAGAATTTAATCTTAGAATTGTGATTTAAACTCAAATACATTTTTTCACATGTGGCCCTAATCCTCTTCCGTAAGAATAGGGCTGCACAATGAATCGCAATTTTAGTACCATTTTTAGCACCGCAACAAGAAATTATTCCTACCACAGGTCATGTTTTAAGGAGGGAAATGATGCAAATGCAGTTCAGTGAATTACTTAAAAAGTGAAAAAAAGCTTACTGACATGGAGTCCAAACAGGAGCAACAAAGAGTGAACAGGTGAAGAGAAATGAGAGGGGGGGGGGAGGGGGAAAACATTGACAATCTGGCATGATGGGCTGGAATAAAAACTGTAGAGGGTAATTGGGAAATTAGGAACAGGTGAGTGTGCAGGTGGTTGTGGGAGTTTCATATAAACAAGGTTTATTGACCATGAATTTAAAAAGAAGTGTTAAACTATAGTGGTTGGAAGTTGGTGGTAGTAAAATAAAAGTGTCAAACGTCAAAAAAAGCGACAGAAACATTTTTAAAAAGTCTCAAAAACCGGGTTAAAAACGTCAGAAAAAGTGTCAAACTCATCAAAAAAAGCATTAAAAAAAGTGTTAAAGAGGGAACATGGTCGGCACATGAGGAACACATGACACACGCACAGTAGCTAGGTACTGCGCAGTAGCTAGGTACTGGGCTACTAGCTAGAAGCTAACGCTGCTAGCGGTTAGCCACCTCGTTCTCAATGGTAAAACACTGCAACACACACAAGTTCACCCTAATCTACAAAAGAAATTGTATAGAACTACTTACATGTCCCTCGTCTACAGGTATTCCACGCAAAGTTGGAAGTGCGTCCTCGTTTAGAAGAAGTCTCCCGGCTAATCCTGCCTTGTACTGACCGAAGTTGGAGAAACAGCTAGCTGATGTGGTATTAGCTAAAGTGGTTAGCACACACCAAATGTTTCGGCCAATGACCTAGACAGCCCTGCAGATTTTGACCAGCTCACCTGACTGAGGTGACTGAAGGCAGGACACATTCACAAACCGTATCTCACTGAAAACAGCATGGATGTTTTTTTTTCCAAGTTTGTATGCGTGTGGAAGCACAAGAGACACAAAATAACACCCCAAATCCCAGAAAAAAGTGATTTTTTCATAATATGGGCACTTTAAAGGTCCCATATCATGTTCATTTTCAGGTTAACACTTGTATTTTGGGTTTCTACTAGAACATGTTTACATGCTGTAATGTTCAAAAAACACATAATTTTTCTCATGCTGTCCGTCTGAATATTATTTATTTACATAACATCATGGCCCCCAACAAAACTCAGCAAAGATTGTTCTTGCTCGGGCTTTAACTTCTGGACATTCGGCAGCGTTGCCACAACGGACCGAATGGCTTGGCTTGCATCTTTCTCCACCGCCATTACGGAACTCATTACGGAACGCTGATTGGACCGCCAAAGATTTGGCCGGAGAAAACCCGCGAATATATCACAAACCCAGACGACGTACTGAAGGAAAATGAAAATTGAGTGGAAGTACATAGGAGGGCGGAGCCAGGCTAGATAAACAACAGCAGGTTACATAAATAAATAAGTACATAACACAACACCGCAAAATGTGATACAGAACAACTTGCATGGTTAAACCAACGTCAAAAAAGAAAGAAGTGAGATAAGTGAATTAAATCAGCGATGGATTAAAAAGCAGCATAGGGAATAAAAGACCAGGAGGTAGCTTGACGGAAGCCAGGCAAATGCAGTACATTGTTTCTTTACACCATGATTGAACGGTGTGTACGACTAAAACTCTGCCCCTGAACGCATGAGCTTCTTTCTCTCTTCCACAAGTTAGAAATCTAGAATTAGGCAGACTCTCCCCAGAAATGTGTCAGCGTGTCTCCTGTTGCGTTGGTTTCCCTGCAGCCTCACAGAGGAGACAGTATGGAGATTCTGGCTGCAGCTTGCTGTCCCTGCAGGACACACAGGCTTCTAAAAACCATCTAAATTTAGTTCCTTGAGCAGCTACTGATCTCCATGATGTCCATGCAGCAAGCACTTCACAGATGATACTGCACGTCAGAATTAATGAGCACAAATATTCCCAGATATTATGTGTACAACATTTTTTGTATATACGTGTGTATGAGACATGAATCTGCATCATACAGTGGGAAACAACTAAGAAACATTTGCTCTTTCTTCCATCCTTATACCATTAGTGTGGCAGAAAATGTAAAGTTTGTCCTGAGGCTGGAGTCGGTGGAAAGATCATGTCACTTTAATCAAAAGGGTTTATTCTCTGTGGGGCGCCCTGGTAGCCTGAGAGATATTCTCCACTGTATGGTGGCCAGTTTGGGACATTTCAGACTCAGCCTGTCAGACTTAGATTAACTTTCATTAGTCGACTATCAGCCTCAATTGCACTCATGCGGCCTTCACGTGGAATATGAGATGAACCGTAGTGGAAAGTAACATTTATGAAACTGTCCTCCCCCGAAAAACGCCCATATAAGTCGTTTGTTCAAACAGCAATTATGACCTATATTTACGTTTATAATGGCGGCGCCCTCTAGCAAAGTAGGAAGTAATGTGACGAAGAATAAGAGCGCTAAATAAGGAGGGATGGGTCAAACGAACAGGACTATCACTCAGGACGGCCGGGGTCCGTGTCCCGTTTGAAAAAAAAAGTAATCAGCGAGTTTTCTTTTTAATGTATTCAACAAACGGAGCAACGTCTAGATCTGGCTCACGTGCGTAACCGGAAGTGAAGTAACGTCTGATTTTACCCAAACCATCTTTTTCCAAACTTATCTAAGTTGTTTTTGTGCCTAAACTGAAACCAAACTGCGACCGTTTCACAACGTTAACAATGTGTTTATATATTACTCAATTACAGTACTTAAAGGTGCTGTAGGTAGGATTGTGAAGATCCAGGACTTAGCCAAAAAATTTGAACATCAACAACTTCTCAGTCCCTCCCCCCTTTCTGCTAGAGCCCAAACTGTCTCCTAAGCCCCTTCCCCCACAAGGGAGAATGAATGTGTGTGTATGAGCAGTGATTGACACAGCCCCCCCGGCCCTGATTGGTGCATCTGAACAGGGAGCGGTGGATTTTTGCAAATCACACTACAGGCTGTAGGTGGTGCTAGAGGAGCCAGATTTTTTTCTAAATTACCTGCTTCATGTAGTTCTACTGGAACATAGGGTCAGTTTCAGCAAATATGACAGAAAGTTAGTTTTACAAGGCTTACCTACTGCACCTTTAAGTATTAGTACTTAAATTAAGTATTATAACATGCTCATATAACATTTCAGAGACATATATATATATATAACTAAATAGGCTTATCTATAAAAATGTGAGTGTGATTTGATTGACATTTGTACATTTTAAGTTAAAGGTTTATGATGATAGAAGTACAAATAAATGATTAAAATCTCAGTGACCTGATGGTCCAAGAATTCCTCTCAGAGCTCTTTTGTGTGTGTTTAAACAAAAAAAAGTCCTCGTGAACGATGGACTGAAAATGAGCTTCTTTTCTTCTTTTTCCTGGAAAAGTTGACATTTGGAGGTTCTCCCCCTGTCTGGTGGTTGGTTGCCAGGGGAACCTGCCTTGCCTCAGAGGGTTGAACCCCACACGGGCAGCCTGGGTGTTTTTCTCCCAGGCTCGGTTGGCACCGAGCCCACATACCTTCTCCCTCTGCTCTCAGAGTGAAACACTGGGGCTGGAGGAGAATAGAGGAGAGGGGCGGTGACGCTGCTTGGCGCTTTAATTGGCACAAACTGTGACGTAGCACTAGGTGAACCTTTGCATAATTTATCGGTGGCTATCCACCGTGCTGATGTGTGGCAGCAATAATATTTACCATCTTTAGTTTAGCGGTTAGCATGCTAACGTTTGCTAATTAGCACTGAACACAGAAACAGTACAGAGTACAGCTGAGGCTGACGTCAGACACACTTGTGTCTTGTCCTGTCTCTCTCTTTGCCCAAACACCACCACCCCCAACACACTCACACACAAACACACACACACACACACACACACACACACAGTGCGTTTTACTATCTTTGTGGGGACCTGTCATTGACATAATGCATTCCCTAACCCCTTACCCTAACCTTAACCATCACAACTAAATGCCTAACCTTAACCCTTACCGTCACCCTAACCATAACCTAATTCTAACCCTAATCCTAAAACCAAGTCTTAACACTCAAACAGCCCTTTAAACTTGTTGGGTCCATCATTTTGGCCCCACAAAGCTGTCAGGACCCCACAAGTACACTGTCTTCCCGGTTTTTGGGCCCCACGAATATAGTTAAACAAGAACACACACACACACACACACACACACACACACACACACACCAGCCGCTCCTACTCCTGTTAAGTGGGTTAGTATTAATTAAATCTCCTCACCCTGCAGGTCCTCCTTGTTTCCTGCAGACGTTGTGTTTGTTTTGTGTGTGTGTGTGTGTGTGTGTGTGTGTGTGTGTGTGTGTGTGTACGGTGGCGGCCTGCAGTTACCATAGCTATTTCCTGGCTCTGATTATCCTTGTTAAAAACAACCTGGAAAGTAACTCAGAAATAATATTAATAATCACGCAGAAGTCTTCCTGTCAGATGAAGAGACAGTGGAGATTCTTCTCTGTTTTCTATGAAGAATAAAGTGGCTGTAGCTATACTGGATGAGGCCGACTCTCAAAGTGCAAATCTCCTCCTCTAAAGAAGCTGCTGCAGAGTGAGCTGACACTAAACTGCCTTCTCTTAATGGAGCCTCTGACTGGGCAAATTAGGCTGTCAGGGCTGAACGCTGGAGATTACACCGACTCTGCAATATGCCAGCTTCATGGAGGAATAAATAACACTTAGAAAATCAGTGACTTTTAATCCGCCAAATAGCCACGAAGAGCAGCCATAAATCCTTCAGAATTAGGTCAGAGTCTGAAAATGAAAAATAAATTACTTTTGAAAGAAGAGGGAAGAACTCAATTTAAATGGAATGATTTATTTCATTTAGACGACATACGTGGAAGCATCTACTCACTTTTGGAAATGGACTGTATTTATATGGCGCTTTTCTAGTCTTAACAACTACTCAAAGCGCTTTGACATAGTACAGGAACCATTCACCATTCACACACATTCATACACTGTGGAACATGGAACTGCAGGGCCAGGGATCGAACCACCAACCTTCTGATTGGCATGCGACCACTCCACAACCTAAGCCACAGCCGTGTTTTTCTTTTAAAAATAGTTTGTATTATTGTCTTTCTGTGGGCCCTGAGGAGGGGAGAGACTTTGTAGAAGCTAATGGAGATCCAAATAAAAATACAGAATACGTATGGTAGCCTTAGGGGCTCAACACATCCTTCGTCCTTTTTCAAAACAATGCCCACAATGCAACCTGACTGCCGACAGTTATGCTATGCTAGTTAGCGGCTACTGGAGCCTGATGGAGCCTGCAGCAGGGATTGATTTCCACATCCAGTTGTTTTCCATTTTCAAAGTTTTAATTTTAATTTAACCCTTGTGTTGTCCTTTGGGATCACGTTTTTCAACACTTTTTTTTAGTCACTGTCAATAAACCTAATTTGTGATATTATATCAAAATTTTTAGGTAAAAAAAGCAGAAATTATTAATTGTTTTGACTAATAAGATCAGAGGATGTTGAGTGGATCACAGACTGGTATATGTCAAAGTTTTGAAACCATTTAAACATTTTCTTTCAAATGCTATATAATTGAATAGAACACACTATATTCAAAGGAAGTAATCATTAATTTTACCTGCGAAGAACGTTGTATCCATATAACGTACATCTCATGCATCCATGTTATTTTGGGGCAATTTGGTTGAAATAAACCCATATTTCTGATATAAAAAACTTTAAAAACTCGAGGACAACACAAGGGTTAGTGCGTTGGAAGGCAAGGCAGCTTTATTTGTATAGCACATTTCAGCAACGGGGCAATTCAAAGTGCTTTACATAAAAACGATAAAAAAAATTAAAAACAGATAAAATACGAGAATAAAAGTTACAGTGCAGTATAAGAAATTAAACATTAAAGAGCAGTTCAAAATATAAAAGCAGATAAAATGCGAGATTTTAGGCTGCTAGTATGGGACAATGTATAAGCCGTTGCTCTATACACGTAATCCACCCGCAATCCTTGCCGTTCCCAGAACGGGCCGGTCCCACTGGTCTTACTTTTTAATTCTCTTTATATGCTTGTATAGATTGTCATACAGTTTCAACAATGCACCTTCAGTATAAGAAATGAACAATTATTTAAAGAAAGGCAACATCAAAAAGAAAAGTCTTCAGCCTTGATTTAGAAGAACTGAGAGTTGCAGCAGACCTGCAGTTTTCTGGGAGTTTGTTCCAGATATGTGGAGCATAAAAACTCAACGCGGCTTCTCCCTGTTTAGTTCGGACTCTGGGGACAGAAAGTAGACCTGTCCCAGACCACCTGAGAGGTCTGGATGGGTCATAGTGTAGCAGCAGATCAGAAATGTATTTTGGCCCTAAACCATTAAGTGATTTATAAACCAGCAACAGTATTTTGAAATCAATTCTTTGAGGCACAGGAAGCCAGTGTAAAGACTTCAGAACTGGAGTGATGTGATCCACTTTCTTGGTCTTAGTGAGGACTTGAGCAGCAGCGTTCTGAATCAGCTGCAGCGTTCTGATTGATTTTTTAGGGAGACCTGTAAAGACACCGTTTCAGTAGTCAAGTCTACTGAAGATAAAAGCATGGACAAGTTTTTCCAAATCCTGCTGAGACATAAGTCCTTTAAAGTGCCCATATTATGAAAAAATCACTTTTTCTGGGATTTGGGGTGTTATTTTGTGTCTCTTGTGCTTCCACACGCATACAAACTTTGAAAAAAACCATCCATGCTGTTTTGAGTGAGATACGGTTTCTGAATGTGTCCTGCCTTCAGTCTCTGGGTGAGCTGTTCAAAATCTGCACGGCTTTCTACGTCACTAGCCGAAACGAGGGGCCTAGGGGGCTAACCGTTAGCATGCTAGTGCTAGCATGCTAGCTCGTTCTCAATGGCAAAACACTGCTACAACACACACAAATTCACCCTAATCTACAAAATAAATTGTATAGAACTACTTATATGTCCCTGTTCTGCAGGTATTCCACTCAAAGTTGGAAGTGCGCCCTCGTTGAGAAGAAGTCTCCCGGCTAATCCTGCCTTGTACAGGCCAAAGTTGGAGAAACAGCTAGCTAAGTTGGAGAAACAGCTAGCTAGCTCATGTAATCCTTACCTAGCTACTGCGCATGTGCAACTAACAACAAAGATGTTACAGAAGTTGAGAGGTCTCACTCTGTAGCTAAAACAGAGAGCTCAACACACAGGGTGAAAAGAGGAGCTGCAGCAATGTGCAGTACAACAAAAATATGGTGTTTTTTGAAAATTAAACCATGTAAACCTATTCTGGTACAATCTCAAATTACAATTATGAACCTGAAAATGAGCATAATATGAGCACTTTAACCCTTGATATATTCTTAAGGTGATAATAGGCTGATTTTGTAATTGTCTTAATGTGGCTGTTGAAATTCAGGTCTGAGTCCATGACTACACCAAGATTTCTGGCTTTGTTGTTTTTAACATTGTCGTTTGAAGCTAAGCACTGACTTTTAATCGTTCCTCTTTTGCTGGAAGCTTAACTGTAAACCATCTGTGCCCAAAGATGTCGCTGCTTTTTATTTTATTTACATCTTTTTTTTTTTTTTTAACATATCTTTATTAAATTTCTTCGGGGCATATACAACATAAAGGAATACAGTTACTGAGTAAAGAATAAAGCCCTCCTTTTAGCCCACCTGCAACCCCTTAAATTAAACAACCAAAACAACAACAAAAAAAAAAAGTATAAAACAAATACAACTAAACAAAAACAATAAACAATAAACAAAAACACAGACGGTTTGCACATTTGAGGCATACTCAATGTAATCAGTCAAATTGGGTTACTTAAGCTATTGTATGTCACCTGGAAATGTACTTCGAGATCTCAGACCATGCTAAACCATAGAGGCCACTCTGAAGGATCCGTGCACCATCCTCCCCAATATAGTCCAAGAAGGGGTCCCAGATTTCGAAAAAGATCTAATGGGAGAAGTTCCAACACACTCCGAGTCCATTGTGAAATCATGGGAACAGAGTCCGAGATCCACAGAAGAAGAATGCATCTCCTTGCATTAAAGAGAAGCACCTCCAACAGCTTTAGTTTGGAGGAGCCGAGACCCAATGCTTTAGTATTTAACCCCAGGATACAGCTGACGGGAGTAAGAGTTAATTTTTTTCTTGAATATAACATCAATTTCCTTACATATTTTGACCCAGAAGTCATTAATAAAGGAACATTCAATTATACAGTGGAAATATGTACCTTCAGAAATCATACATTTATTACAAAATTTCGAGAGCAATGGGTTGAACCTATTGCGTTTCTCCGGTGTGATTTGGAGCCTGTGTATGACCCTAATTGCATCTCCCTGGCTTTGTTGGTAAATAAGCAACCTGCAGGGCCTGACCAAACCCCATTCCACACATCGTCCAAGATAGTCTCCCCAAAATCCGCTGCCCAGAGAGATCTTACGTGAACCGTACAGTCACTGGTTGAAGTTGACAGGGCCTTGTAAAACCTGCTAATAAGTTTTCTGGAGTCAGGCTTCAGGAGAGCCTTCACCAGAGCTGAGATGGAAAACCCATTAGGATACAACTTAGTATTAGAAAGAATGAAACTGCGTATTTGCAAATACCTAAAAATATTATTCTGCGAGAGATTGTATTTCTCTCTGAGCTGATCGAAAGCCAACACAGCGCCCTCTGTCAGCAAGTCACCCACAGTCTTTATACCCCTACTAAACCACATTAAGAAGGCTTGATCGGCCAGACCAGGAGGGAAATCTGGGTTTAAATGGATAGGTGTAAGGAGAGGAAAAAAAACATACTTGGTCTTCTAACTTTCTTGTCATCCTCCAGACTTTTAAAGTATTCTGTAGAATAAAATTGTGCTTTAAGTTGAGGCGAGCCCACCCCTTAGATGCATATAATATATGGTGCAAAGGAATAGGGGCCAATGGGGCAGCCTCCAAACCAAGCCAGGTGGATTCGGCGCCTTTGTCAAACCAATGCCAAATATAGGTGCAAAGAGATGCTAACTGATAGCGTCTAAAATCCGGCACTGCCAAGCCCCCTTCCTCGAGGGGGCACTGTAGCGTAGTGAGTTTCAACCTGGCTCGCTTGTTCTTCCAGAGAAAGGAAGTCATGGAGCTGTTTATAACAGAAAGAGATTTTCTTGTTAACAAAGCTGGGATCATTTGGAAAGGATACAGTAACCGGGGAAGTATAGTCAACATCTTAACTACAACAACAGGATGTTTCAGCATCTCTTTACATTCAAGTGACAGATAAGTCAGTAAGTCCTCTAGATAGTTTTAGGGGTGCAGTGCATGTGTGACCGCGGCTTCAGCTTGACTGCCTGTTACTGCTCGCTCTTTGTTTTAGAGATTCATTCTGCTCCCCCGTGGCCGAGGGGTATTGATTGATTTTATTGATCAGCTTCTATTCTGGGATGTCTCTTAAGAAGGGGGCAGACAGATGGACAACAACCAAAAGGAAAAAGAAGTCAATTTCCCATCTGCAGTCTGTACGTCTTCCTTTGTCCTGTAGCAATCACAGTCTCTTTTTATATATATGCTCACATCTGTCGCTCAGTTCACTTCTTGGCAGCAATAAATTGATGTACGACAGATCAAATAAAAGCTCCAGACGTTTAAATTCTCTCTCTCTCTCTCTCTCTCTCTCTCTCTCTCTCTCTAAGCTCAGGTCTCAGAGTTAAGCCTGGTGGCTCATCCACACACACCGTTGGTCGGATTCTGTCGGAGCGGAGATCAAGTGAAGGGAAACAAAAGCTCGATACAGAAAGTCAAAGGGCCCTATCTTGCACTCGGCGCAGCGTAAAGCCAGACTCAAGTGTCTTTGCTAGTTTAAGTAAGGGTTAATGCCCAACAAGGTGTCCATTGTCAGGTATTAATGGACGACGGCGAGGCGTGAACCATACCAGACCATGGTATAAAGAGGTTCAGTATACTCGCCGTTTCCGACCTGCTGTGCGCCAGTGTGACATCATGGGAGCGCCGTAACTGTTTATACTCACGCGTGGTGGTCGCGACACTAGTTGCAGTCTTCTCCTGAACAGAGGTGGCGCTAATGAGGAAAGGCTACCGACTTTGCTATTTCTACGGACTAGAAGAAGAAGAAAAAGGTAAACAACAGCAGAACTGGCAGCAGCATTGACGTCAATGCTTCGATTTGATTCGATGACCTACTTTGTCGGATCAGGCCTTTCATTCACCATAACAGAACTCATCTTAACCCAGTAAGTTTACAAGAGAGACTTGCAGTCAATCTGAGAGTCCTGGCATCCGGTTACCCTCAAACTCGTCCATGCTTCCTGTTTCTACTTTGTCGCGCGCCGCTGAAAAAAATAGAGTGGTGCACGACCTCTGATGCACCAGCGAGATCTACGTCGTTTTGACGTCACATTGGCACGCGACAGGTCGGATGCGGTGACTGTAAAGAGGCCTTAAGACCGACGCAGTTGTCAATTTCCCGTCCAGCGCCCACGTTGTTTAAATACTGTAGCAAATGCACCTGCGCCCATCTTTGCGCCCATGGGCGTGCTGGTCTACAGGTGTGTTCAGGTGCATTCTTGGCGAATTGCTATCTAGAGGCAGCGGAAAGTGATCGCGCCATTGACCAACAAAAACCTGGTCTAAAGTCAATAACGCAGCATTTCATTGTTATTTTAACAGAGTATTAGTAAAACACTATGCTTGTAACACACACAGGGACGCGCAGCAGCACACAAACATGCAAAAATAAAATATTACAATGTGAAATAATAGGCTATTATGGAGTTTTGGTGGCATAGTGCTCGTGCCATATATGATCTGCTCGCGCGCATTCACTTCACACACGAGCAGATCAGTTTCTTCTCCTGAAAATCTCTTCCTGCTTAGCAAATCCTCCATCATAATAGCAATGTGCCAAGGTACAAACGCGCCTGGCTTTTAAAGGTAATGGGAGATGACACTCTGATTGGTTTATTGCATGTTACGCCCAAAACACACCTATGAATTAATGAAGACCCTAAGTACAACCCTTTAGAACCATGCGCCAGGCGCACGGACCCTTTTTTCCGACGTTAAACTAGCAAAAGTGGATTCATACACGCCCTAAACGCACCTCGCCAGGCGTTTCACGCCGTGCACTTAGTTCATTAAAATAGGGCCCCAAATATGAAGACTGTATCTGTTTCTGTCTGGCTGCAGATCACTTGGCTGGACACTTGAAGTTCCTGTGAGATTTCTGGTGAAAACTGCAGCGAGGGCAAATACTCCTGTTCGTGTTAAACATCTAAAGGGGAAGCGCAATAACAGTGGCTCTGCAAAATAGTCTCGGGAAGGAACTTGTTTTGCACCCCGCAAATGAAAACGTCACATACAATATCAAAAAGAATGATTAAACGTTGTCCACAGCAATCCCACCAATCGGTCCCAAAACGTCCCAGTTAGAGAGAAGACACACCAGCCCGATAATAGGCCGTCGGGCCGTCTGGCGAGGTCCGTGACTCAAGTCTGTTCGGTGTGTCCCGTGCCGTCGGCCGTCCGAGGAGCCGTCGGCCTTCATTTGGGCCGACCCGACATGTTCAGTCGGGGACAGGGCAGTCGGGACTCGCCCGGAAATGGGGAGCGGATGAGCCGCTCAAAATCTGACGAAAATCTTTTAAACTGACCTTTGTCAATCTGAAATGAAGACGTTTCGGTGAACTATTTTAGTACAATATGAGATCGTATTCTGAACAAGCCGTCATGACAGTCTGGCTGTGAATTTCCGGAGAAAAAAGAACCACGTGACGCGTTTGTCCAATCAGCTGCCGGTTCTCATTTTCTGGTAAATAATCAGACTGTTAATGGAAACAATACAGAGCAGCGCTGCCTGCTGCTATGGAGACGTATTACGTTTCGCGCACGCGCAGAGCGTACGCTCAAGTCGGCGTCGCCTCAGTGTGTTCTGAGGCATTTTTTGGACCTCGGGGACCCGACTGATCAGTCCAACTGGCTTTTCTGCCGAAGGTCGGCCCGTCTGGTTGGTGTGTCAGGGCCCTTAGAGAGTAAATGCCGTAAACATATTCTCTGTAAATTTTTACAACCATTCCCAGAAAGAACCAAACAGGCCTGCCTTGTTGCACAATCATAATTTTCTTCCAAACTTCACATTTTCAGCATGGAGCAATATGTTGAATTAGATGTCTGTCTAGATATGTGGAGATTTGGTTTACAGTCTGAGCCGGTCAACTGTCAAAGACAAAGAGGAGGCTTCAAAAGAAAATATTTATGAGTCTCAAAGGGTTAAAAGTCTGTCAGGCTGTACAGGAGGAATACAACTCACATTCCAAACCAGTGAGACGGAGCCCCGTGGTGATACTGTAATCCACAAAACAGAAACCGGACAGAGACAGAGATAGTGAATGACATGAAATACTGAACCCAACTAAAGTAAACTAGACCAGAAACCTAAACTGTCAGGCTATATATGTTTTGACTGTTTTTAGACATTTAGCTTTGTCCTGGTGGTGGTACCATAACTATCTTGTCTTATGTAAAGCACGTTGAATTGCCTTGTTGTTGAAAGGTACCTTATTGCTTCTGTCACACACACACACACACACACACACACACACACACACACACACACACACACACACACACACACACACACACACACACACACACACGCAGACAGACAGACATATATATACACACACACACACACACACACACACACACACACACAGACACGCACACACACACACACACACACACACACACACACACAGACACACAAAGACAAAGACACAGACACACACACACACACACTCTGGACATTTTCTTTTGAAACACACAGGAGCAACAGTCAAAGTTACTAAATACATTAAAGAATTAAACATAGAAACGGAAGGGAACAAAATGTTTAGATAGAAACGTTTTTTTTTATCTCAACTCTCAAAAAAAAGTGACACCTGAGCAGGAAGATGACAACCTTCTTTTCTTTATTTTTAAACAACTTTAATTCTCTTAAAATTACAACTTTTCTCATTACATTATTTTTAAAATTACAACTTCTAACTTCATGACTCTTTTGAAAATTACTACTTTTTGCATAAAACTAAAGTTCTTTCAAAAAAATACTTTATTCTCATTATTTTGCAAATTAAAATTACATTTTTTCTTTACAAATAAAAATGTATGAATCCTAATAATCAGGTTGCTGCTGTGATAAATTCCCCAGAATAAAAACCTAAAAATAAAAATCTGTGCAGTCCCATTTCTTCTTTTAATCAGATCTCTGTCTCCATCTAGTGTTCACACAGAACAATCACAGGAAGTTCAGAGAGGCAGCTTTAGTCCAACCAGAGAATTTCTAATAATGGGAGAAGTTGCACTCTCCTGATATTTCTGGCTTCCATATGAGGGCGCTCACAGGCCAGTGCAGAATGAATGGGACTATGGAGCTATACCCCTCATCATTTTCTGTCTAGTAATTTGAATGTTGCATTTGAAAGGGGAGGCTAAGAAAATACACACTGCTGGGTGTTAGATTTTTTTTAAAAGTGGCTTTTTTGTTCTAAAAAGCCTTTTAAAATGTCAATGACATCATACACATATACGGCCAGAGATACTGCTTTACGGCAAGCTCTGAGTAACTTCCTTTTTCTCTCTCTCGAGGCATCGACAACACAGCTGACAGGTTAGGCTCTCTCTGTCAATATACGTGTTAGAAAGAGGTTTGCTAATGTTTCAAAGACCACGCCGAAATATTCACTCTGACATTCTGGTTCCGCTTCGGATGCCGTCAAGCGGGATCTCTGGTCGTAATCAGTCCTTCACTGACCAATCAGCATTCATCTGGGGAAAATGTTCACCGCCAATTTGATCCACTAAAAGTGCTTTTCTTGCCACTGACAGGCTCAGATTAATATTCTAAGTGTCTGACAACATTATGGAAAGGATCCCTTCAGAGACCTTTAAAACCTCTTTGAGACCTTTCTGTTCAACCAGAAACAGCTCTGAAGTTGGTATGCGCTAAACCCACCAGACTCCATTTAAAAAAACAATACTTTTAGCGTGTATAGAGCCAACATATTTTCACATGTAAATCGGTAAACTATGTGTTTATTTTGACTAAAACTAGAGTTGTGATGGTTGGAAAAGTGGAAAGACGACCTTTTCAGTTTTATTTTGTTTCTGTCGACTTTGAATGAAGTGTATTTCACGATGCTAAAATTACTGTTTATTTACATGGAGTCTGGTGGGTTTAGCGAACGCAATTTCGCGGATGTTTTTATGTTTAAAAAAAGGATCTTACTCTTGAACAGAAATGTCGACCTGCTTAGAAATCCAGGGGCGTCAGACTGGGGGGGGAAAGGGGAATGAGTACCCAGGGACCTCATGTGAGGAGGGCCCAAAAAGATGCTAGAATGAATAGCTGTGGATGCGGGGAGGGGCCCATAGAAAATGCCTTTCTACAGGGCCCAGAATTTTATGCCCCTGTAAAAATCCTTTCCATAATGTTGTCAGACACTTAGAATATTAATCTGAGCCTGTCAGTGGCAAAACAAGCACTTTTGTGAAGGTAAATACAAGCTGAACAATCTCATAAAATTACACCTTTATTCTGATACGTTTTACTTCATTTCAATGTTACGCCTTCTTTTAAAAATAACTGTTGAAAAATTACAACTTTTCTCTTTTAAAATGAGATTAAAGATAATCTCATATGACTTCTCCCATAAAATGACTTCATTTAAATTAAACTAGAAATTAAAGGCACAACTTTTATTTAAAAATTTACTTTATTCCCTTCATGTTACAACTTTTGTCGTAAAATAACGTGTTCCGTTTTAAAATTGCAACTTTATCTCTTTAAAAAAAAGACTCATTTCTCATAACTTTGACCTTTTTTTTTTTAGTAGTAAGTAAAAGAGCAGATATGAACCCATCTGTTTTCAGAAAGCTAGAAACAAAACAAAAAACCCAGTCCGGTTTTTATTAACAGATTACTTTTATTATAAATATACAGTGTTAAAATGGAATGGTACCTGACACTGCCAGCCGTTTTACTTACGCTTATAGAAACAAAAACAAAAATGGAACTGGAGTTTGTGCTGCACATCTACAATCGTCAAAAGTCACACATATGCAAGAACAGCCCCAAAACAGCCAACAAAATGTAGCAACATGTTCTTTAAAAGGTACACTGTGTAGTGTTTACAGTATTTTATTAACTAAAATCAATGTCTTCATTCATAAATATGTCCTCATTGGTGTAAAATGACCTCTGCCAATGATCTGACTTATCCTTCTAAGCGAAGAATTTCTTATCTGCATTTACATTGGACGGGCAAGTCCAAGGAGGCTTCCACGTCGTTCTGTCATTTTGAAAAACTCTAATGGCTGAGAGGGACATAGAGCACTAGCCTAGCTGTCTAGTTAATCCACAACGCGTTCTCGTTCAGAGCCAACGTCACGTGACTGAAACCAGCTGAAACGGAGAAGGAGATCTGCGAGGGGCGCTCGTCACCGCCCCGGCAACATTTGAAAGCCTGCACTGCACTTTAGTTCATAATGGAGGATCATACTGATGCCGAGCCACAGGAGAAGGAATCCTCGTCGCCAAAAAAAAAAAGCAAAAATTGGAAGACATGTAGTCATAGCTTCTTGGTACATAACAGCTACCGTAGTTGCAACACGCTTTTGGAAAAGCGAGGCGCTAGAGAGCGCTATTCGTTAGAATGCAAAATACCATTTCACCGCTAGATGGGAGAAATTCCTACACAGTGTACCTTTAAACTGAAACAGGGGTGCGTTTAACACCGGGTTGTGTGCGCAAGCGCTCTGCCTATTTATTAACACGAGTTTACAGACACGTCTCTGCTGATTTGGCTTCACCTGTGACGCAGCCAATAAACCAGAGACACACCCACCAAACGAGAGAAAACATACCTCAAAGCAGTTGCACACCATTTCGAGGAAACGTGCCGTTCAACCAGGAAACCGTAGCAACAAAAAGATGCACACTGTTTTGAGACTGAACGTGCCCCAGGGTGTCATTCAAAAGGTCAAGTCAAACGGCAGGTAGACTGTGATTAGACCTGACAGCGGCGGGTCTCTTCAAAAAGTTCAACACAGTTTGTGAAAGAAAAAGAACCTGCGACCAAACTTCAGCTTTTAAAGTTTCATCTTTTGTTTTCGAGGAGGTAAGAAAGTAACAAACATGAGAAGAAATGGTGTCGAGTGATTAAAAATGAGATCACAGGAAGATGTGACTGACATTCATTGGTACTTAACATCCAACGGTTTATAAAAAGGTGCCACATGCAGCATGTAAATTCGTAAATTTGAGACTAGAGACGTTAAATTTCACCGGGCGACAGATTAAATAATCGATTAATTGCTGGTGTCAGCTTCTCAAATGTGGAAATTTGCTGGATTTCTTTGACTTTGGACAACATTTCATTACGTTGAATAGACTAAACAATCAATAAAAAAGTATTTGAAGTCTTTTTTTTTTTTTTTTTTTTTACACAAAATGTCAAATTAACTGATTTGTGTGGAAATTGTTTGGATTTCTTTGTCTTGATACTTTAAAAAAAAAATACTTTACAAAGCTAGTCAGGAAAAAAACATTTTGAAGACGTGATGGACATTTTATAGACTAAACAATTAATTCTTCAAATCGAGAAAATAATCTGCAGATACATCAATAATGAAAATAAGTTTTTGTCGCAGCCTAACGCTGGGTTTCCACAGGCAGCTGAATTAACGGCAGAGCGGAGCGATTCAATTCATTCCCTATGAGAACAGCGGTAGGAGCGACTTCCGTTGACGGCGGCGAAAGGGCCCCGCATGTTCACCCAAAGTTCACTCCGAGTTAAAAGATGTGCGATTTTCCTACAGTTTACTTTGTACGTCTCTGTGTGACTACAGGGACGTTAACAGCTAGCTTAGCAGAAGGTTACCCTGGCAGTTGGTATTCCTGGTGAGTTTTTGTGTGCATTTGTTTTAGTAGCAGTAGCATTTTAGTAACGTTAGCATTGTAGTAGTCTATATCCACGACGTTCCACTTCTGGGATTGCTCTGTTGCTGACGGAAATTCCGCCAGATGTCCTTTTCGGCCGGATGTCCGTCACCTTCCTCTTCCTTTGTGTTGGCGTTCTAAACTCTGGTGGACTATGGTTAACTGCTCCTCAGATCTCTGCAGGGTAAATCCAGACAGCTAGCTAGACTATCTGTCCAATCTGAGTTTTCTGTTGCACGACTAAAACTACTTTTGAACGTACACGTTCCACCAAAACAAGTTCCTTCCCAAGGCTATTTTTGCAGCGGCACCAGGGCTCTGCTCGGCGCTTAACGCCGCCCAAGATGATTCTGATTGGTTTAAAGAAATGCCATTAAACCAGAGCACGTTTTTCCTCCCATCCTGGAATGCTGTGTGGACTAACCAGACCCTCCTCCGCAGCGCTGTGGATGAGGGACTGGCAAAGTGAGACTAGCATGTAGCAATGACGACTAGCTGGTTGCCAGCAATACATAACGTTATTTGAATTAAACTAAACGCCGCTTTTTATGCGGCAAAGTGTGTGACTGGAGTAGAAAACTTACCAAATGGTTGTGATAGACCAGACTGACAGAAACGTATCAACACCAACAACTCATTGTCTGCTAAACGTGTACATCGTCGGCATCACGAGCAGAATATTCCAAGCGGAGTTGTGTCACCACAACATGACGCCGACTGTGTACACGTTTTGCAGACTTTGAGTTGTTGGTGTCGATATACGTTTTCTATGTGTCTATATCTGGCCTAACACAAACTGTTTGGTAAGTTTTCTACTCCAGTCACACACTTTGCCGCTTAAGAAGTTGTGTTTAGTTTAGTTTGAGTAACTTTACATTGCTAGCAACAAGCTAGTCGTCATTGCTAAAATGCTAACGTTACTACAATGCTACTACTACTACTACTAAAACAAAATATATATAAAACCCCACCAGGAGTACCAACTGCCTGAACAACCTTTTGCCAAGCTAGCTGCTAACATCCCTGTAGTCATACAAAGATGTATCATAAAGTAAGCTTTAGGAAAACCACAATATTTTAAATTGCACGTTTAGCGTGTGTGTATGTGGGAGAATATATTGGAGGCACGTTTGCGACTCTGCCCTCTCATTGGCTACCGCTCTGCAGAAGTTGACTCTGAGTGAACTTGGGGAGAGCGGTGAACATCCGGGGCACTTCCGCCGCCGTTAGCGGATTTGGCTCATACCGCTGTTCTCGTAGGGAATGAATTGAATCGCTCCCTTCTGCCGTTATTTCAGCTGCCTGTGGAAACCCAGCGTTAAGATATTCCACAGTTCCGTTTTATGACAAAGCGCCACAGAGTTACTCTTCTTCCGTCTGCCTGTTTGCTGTAGAAACAAACGGCGCCCTCTTCCTGTTAAAATGTCACATGTTGCACCTTTAATTTGATCAGTTATTCTTATGAATGTTGCTCACATCACTGAGCGCTCCGATGGCCACTGGGTGTGGAGTCCTGTAGGTCCAGTTTGCTCCGACAGCGCCCTGCTGCCGCGTCTGCAACAGGAGCCGTTGTTCAAGTCAATGGCATGAAGGCTTAATGAGCAAATGTCACTTTCATTTGCTTACAAATATCAACTCAATTTTTTTTTCACTTTTTAAGTATCAGGCACTTCATTTTTAAGTACTTTCCATAGATGAGCAGTGCCGTTTCAAGACCGATGCTGAAGTAGTGTGCAAAACACTGGATATAACTAATCTGTTTGAACATGCATAACAAAATGTAAACACTTACATCTTTAACTTTATCAAACGGTGGAAAGGAAAAAAAAAAAAGAAATATATATAAACCTAAAGAAACCTTTACAAACTAAAGCTTAAATAACCAAAAAACTATTTCGACTCTCATACCGGTTTAATAAACTAGAAGAGCTCCACTTTGAATGACACCAGGCGTTGGCGTCACCTTGTCATTAACATAAAAAAATTAACATGCATGAAAAAAATAAAACTAACAGGCAACACAACGCTCAGGAGTCAGACTGTGAGATCAACCGTTCTAGTGGAGCTGTGGTTGGACTGGGAGCCCCCCCCCAACCCCCGTGTTTGAGTTATACTTGAAATGAACTAGTTTGTACAAAGTGTCGTCTGAAGGCAAAGGTGTTAACGCTAGGGCTGCACAGTGTATCGTTTTAACGTCATCGCAATGTCAACTGGCGCAATATACTAGGGATAGACCCATTATCGGCCCTGGACCATTATCAGGCCGTGTTTTGGCAGTTTGCAGATCATCAGTATCTGCGTTTTATTTGCCTGATAACCGATAAAGTTAATAATTCAGAAGTACCGCTACTTTGTCTTGGCTCCAGCTCTGTCTGTTCCTCTGCTCCGGTTTCACTCACCACTGAGTCTGACTTAACGTCCCGACCACAACACTATCTGACTCGCTGTTACTGGCTATTATGTTGAAAGTTTTTAATTTATGAAATAACTGCTGAAAGCATTTAAATTAAGTTTTGTGTTGGAGTTTGTAATGTTCCAAAATCTTAATTTTGACTTAAAGATTTTTATTTTCTCTGTAAAATACATATTGGTTCCAAATATCGGTTTTATTAACTACCAATAATCGGTATCGGCCTTGAAAAACCAGTATCGGTCGATCCCTACAATAAACACACCGCGAAAGGCTGCGACACGTCGCAAAAGACACTCCGTACATATATCAGTAGAAAACTGCACGTCATCGTTATATTCAATCCAATGTTCAATTAGTTCAATAAAAGGAAGTTGGAAATGCTTTCATTTGTTTTTAATTCAACAAGCAGTTTGTTGTATTTTAGCAGAATGCTGAAAGCAGCAGAAATGCAGAATTAGTACACTTTAATATCTGATTATTTATCGCAAGTAATATCGCCACAGCGATATTCGACAGCATTATCGCATATCTTCCTCATGTGGTGCAGCCTTAGCTGACGCCTCACTCGAAGGGTGAAACGCCTGCTGCTACACAGGGAAGGTGGAGACGCAATGAATCGTTGGAACGGGGATAACGGAGCGCACTTTCAGACCGTTTCTCTCTACGACATTCAAGGTGTTGCACTCAAGGTGTTCATGCATAAAGTGACAAAAGAAATTACGTAGAGAATAATTTTAAAGAGAGAGCTTGAAAGATACGTTCCCAGCCGTTTCGGAAAGTTACAGAAATTGTCAGAGGCAGCCCCGTGGACGTATTAATAAGAGATGGACAATGCTGACAATTTATCACAGTGGACACTCAAGGTTAGCCTGGCTCCGCCCTCCTACGTACTTTCGCTCAATTTGAATTTTCCTTCACTATTACGTCTGGGTTTGCGGTATATTCTTGGGTTTTCTCCGGTCAAATCTTTGGCGGTACAATCAGCGAACAGAGGGAGTGGCTAAGAACGATGACGTCGAGGTCGTGCGCTAGTTTGAGTTGTAGTTCCGTAATGGCGGTGGAGAAAGATGCTAAGCCGACGTCACGACCAAACGTTAGTGATTGGTTATGGCAGATCCAGAGTGGCTCTGGGCAGATCCAATAGTTTTAAATTTCAACAGAGTAAAACGGCACGCATTGTTAGAGCTACTTTACGTCAACAGAAAATAATAGGGGGGGGGGGAAGGTTATTCACAGAAGATTAACTTTAACATTTAATTTCATTAAACACTAAACAAAAATTCCATGACTCTTCCAAAACTTAAAAGAACTTTTACTAATGTCTGAAAGTGTGCGCCGTCTTCCCCATTTTGACGTTAAGACACAAAAATGCATGCAGTTCATGCAGTTCTAAAAAGGTAACAAATGTGCCGTCATTATTCTTCGCTGGTGGTGCTTACTAAACGGCGTCTTTACCGCCACGTGGCCACTTTTTTTCGCTCCACCGTCGAGCGCGGGCGCTCAGAGCAGCTACCGACACTTTTACCTTCAGCCGCAGTCATACGAACTCTTTCCTTTGAAGCATACTGAGGCCTTTTACTGCACAACAGACCGAGCACGCTCAGAAACATCTCGCTGTAATAAATAAGGAAAGGTTTACAGACAGGATGAAGCAGAGCGAAGCGGACTGGGCATCGAGAACCGGTTCCAACTCGGAACCGGTTCAAAAATTACGATTCCGATGGAATCGTTTGGAACATTTGGTTTCGAATCCGATCATCGTTTTCCAAATTTAACACGTGCAAGTTTTGGTTTCCATAGCGGCCGGCGTACTTCCAGGCGCTTGTTGTGTTGCAGCCACAGAGCACAGTAAGCTGTGCTCTAAAGTGTGGCTTTATTTTATACTGAAAAAGCCCGGAAATATGTAAATAACTTCATTGAATCAAAATGAAATCTTATCTGTGAAATAAGCATGTGGCCCGTTTCAACTCCACCCCTCAAAGAATCGGAATCGATAATAACCGGAATCTAACCTGGTTGACACCAGACCCTTCTCGTTGTAACTGAGAGGGGGTCTGGGCACGCTTCATTCACAGCTCATTTCCAAAGGGGCATTAACAATGGACGCCGCTCAAATGCCTCTGGGCGCAATTGGATAATCCTTCAACCGATCAGACCAACGATCCGGGTGACGTAGCAGCGACCGCGGCATCAACGGGTTGCTGCGCTTCGGTGGCCGGCTTGTTGAACGTAAACAAAAAGCTGCTCGCCGTCGCTATCATCATCATCATCATCATCATCTATGTAAAGCCCGCCTCAACGGTTGTGATTGGTGCCTCGATTTGGAAAAATTAGGAATGGGCTTGAATGGGCTCTTGGCCAGACTGACTTGCAGAGCAAATCTCAAATTTGCCGGAAGTTCGTCAGGGTTTGCCCAGGCTAACCGGAATCCAAAGGAAGAATCAGAATTGCTAAAATCAAAACGATGCCCAACCCTAAGAGCGAGACACAGAATATACATTAATCCTGTCGTAAGATTATCAGACATTTTGTGAGACATATTTAATCTGCTGCATTGATTTGTTTTCAAGACGTAATCACAAAAGGCATTTCATCATCTTCCTCTTGTTAGAGTAGTAAAATAATGACTTATAATATCCTGAAATACTCACGACAACTCGGACTCCAACACGATGCCAAAGGTTACAGAGAGGTTATGGAGGTCTGCTGATTTCTGGCGGAGTTACGTGTGCTTTGGTGCATCTGCCCAGCTATATCTACTGAGTATACATTTCTCTACTCATGCATTCATTCACAAACAAGTCATATCCGTGTCACGCAAAGCCAACAGTCAAAGAAATTCCCCCCCAAAAAAAATCTTTTAATTTAGTTCTTTAAAATATTTTCTTAAAACTCTCTCTCTCTGGACAAATACATGTGCTGTGAGAAACGTTAGAACTTGTTTCAAGAGCAGAAAAAAAAGCAGTTTGAGACTGAAGTCAAGACTTAATGACTTGCTGAGATGAAAAGAATTTGCAGCTTTATCAATTAAAAAACAACAACAATATGGCTACATAACTAAGAATAAACAGCACCAGTTATTTTCGGTGTCGGAGTTGATTCCACTACTAATAAAATAACAAAAAAACGTTGGCAGAAGGAAAAAAATTAAAAAATGGCAAATATAAATATGGAAAAACAAATTAAGCACGTGGGTACAGTAGGTGTGCAAATCCGAAACAAACCGAGACGAGTCGAAGGAAAAGGCTGCGATTAAAGGGATACCTTGACATTTTAATGTTTGTTTTTTTTCCAGCTACACAAGTTTTTTGTCACGAGATGGAGTCGTGTTTTGTGTCGCCACTTTATATGAAGGAGAGGAAGAAGCCGGGGGAAGCAGCGGATCGGTTTAAAGTGGAAAACGGAAACACGTTCTTTGGTGAACGCTGCAGGTTTGATTTTCTCATTTTCATCTGGTATTAATACACGATCTGTATCTGGATATCTTCAGGAAGAATTCATATAAATGCAGCAGAATCTATAACAGTCAGAATATATCAGATCTCCGTCAGGTGTAAATGATACATGCCGCATTCTTAAAGCTATAGTGCGTAGTAAGTAAATAAGTGATGACAACAAACTGTCGGCGCATTTTTCTGCGAGCAAAAGTCGCCGGAAGACACCATTTTCTGAACATAGCCATACTGAGAAATCCAGAGAGAGTTGTGAGGAGCTGATAGTCTTAATTAGCTTTGTAGCAACTCATTTGGCAACGGCTTGAATGTAACGGACGTTTTATTAATTAAAAAAGTTACACACTGAAGCTTTCAAGCAATAGTTCAACATTCATTATCATATTTGCTTTCTTGTTGAGATTTAGATAAGAAGATCGAGACCACTCTTGTTTCTGTACGCTAAATATGAAATTAGCGTAGCTTAGCACCAAGACTGGAAGCGGGGAGAAACAACTACCAGCCACTCTAAAGCTCACCGATTAAAATGTTACAATCTTCTTTTAATACACACAGAACCGGAAGTGTAAAAACATCAATTTGAGGTTTTGCAGGGGGTTATGTGTCGGACTATGGGACTCCAGGAAGTCACTGCTCCCAGCCAACAAATAGTCTGGCATATAACCCTCCCCCCCCACCGTGTTACGTATCCAGATACAGATTGCAGATTAAAGGATCATTCCGGTGATACTTTATTATTTTATTGTCAACAAATTCCATGAACTGACCCAAACTTTTACAAACACCAACTGCGACTAAGTCTGTCTGTGTTCATGGACCAGCATCCAACCCTGCAGTCTATCCAAATGCATGATGGGATAAGATCCACCCCCACCCCCCTGAAACCGATGAAGCAGGTGGAAATGTTCAAAAGAAAAACCTGAGGTAGTCTGAATGTTTGGGCTACATGTTCACGTTGGATCTCTACACACAATTCTCCCTCCTGTGCCGATTTCTTATCCGTTGAACAACCTCAACAGTGGCAGTGATGAAGGCGAGACGACGGCACTGTGTGGCCACAGCGGCCTTTACAACACAAACAGCAGGGCTGGGTATCCAACCTTAACACTTTCTTACTAGTGCTGTATGACATGAGTCAGCTGGCATTGAATGTCTGGTCAGATTTGAACACTTCTTGATTTAAAACCTACACCTTTTAATTAAAATTGAAGGACTTTGGCTTCTCTTGTTAAAAGTTTTGTAGGAAACGCATGTTTATATTTCTCAAGGTAACAACATCTCAGGTATCGTAGCCACACCAATATTTCAAAGACACCCTGCCCAAGTTAGGAGTGAAGGGAAACTAGACCGGTCCAACATCAAGGTATCTCTTTAACTGAATGTATTCGAAGCCGGCGATGAAACAGATCGCAGGCCACTTAAGGCACATTTGTGTAAGAAAAGTTTATACAATTTTAGCTAACGAGCAGGACTATAGAAAGGCTTCACTTAACGAGCTATACTGTGAAGACTGAGGAGCTCCAGATAACATCCAGACACTTTATCAGAAAATAACTATCTCTCCACAGAAGTAGAGTACAATTTAAAAATGAAAACTACCAAACTACAGTACACCGCAGATGCTAAATTATGAAGTATTGATGCATAGCATCACCCATAGATAGAATTGATTTTTTTTTTAATTGAAGTAATATGGATCTTATTCAATATTTCACTGTAATATTGAATAGTGGAGTTAATAGTGTTATGGAGGGTTATGGCAGTGTTTGTTAAATAGTCACAGTCTCACTCCTCTGTTTCTTTTTTTACCTTAAAAGAGACAGAAATCGACAGAGGAAGGAAGAGAAACTGATTTGTGATTGTCATGAGTCTCAGTGTCGTCATTCCGCTGCAAAGTTCAATCGACGACATGATCGAAAAACAACAAGGAGACAAAAATGGGAAACAAAAGAGAAGTTGTGAGTTCAAATGTTGCTCAAATAGGAAGCAAAGAAACATCCCTGCTCGACCGCTGAAGCATCCGGCGTCCAAAACCAACACCAAAGCCCCGCGGTGGATACGACTTTCCACATTCCAAAAGCGACAAATCCCCGATTTATCCGACAGTTTTCTGATCACAAAATGCTAATATCGACAGAGGGAATAATGCTAAAAACAGTGCGACTCAGTGTTTGAGGGCCCGGCTCTCTTCAGCTCTGCAGGACCGGGACCAGAGAGGCGGGCGAGATCTTTCTCCTGCTGATCCGACTTCTGTAGTTTCTTGCTTCTCTCAGTTTCACATCGCTCTATTTCCACCACCTCCTCCTTTACTTCTTTCTTTACAGCCACTCCTCCCTCTCCTGTCTCTGTCTCGGTCCTCTGGGTTTCAGCCATAGATTCTGGAGGAAGAAATTTCCCAAACCTCGTCCCGTTCAGATCCTCCTCGAATTTCACCTGGAAGGGTGGCAGCCCGAGCAGGAAGGCCCTGATCCGGCTGGGGGAGCTCAGGTCTGCGGGTTCCTCCTGGTTCTTCATCTCCACATCCTGCTCTTCTCCTCCTTCGCTTCCTGCGGAGCTGGGCCGGCCGCTCGGGCCCAAGTCCTCGGCCTGCTCCGTGCAGCCGGGTCTGGGTCTCTTGGATGGCGGTTGATCCGTGTTCCCGTTGATCGCTGCCAGGCCCGCCTCTGGCCCCTCTGTGCTGGGTCTCTTGGCCGCGAAACGCTTGCTGAGGTTGAGAGGCAGCGCCTGCTCCGGGGGAGGGGTGATGGGAGAGCAGGGGGGCTTGGGGCTCAGGTCCTGGGACAGAGCCTCAGACAGTCGGCGAGTGAAGGTCTGGAACTGGGACGAGCCCAGACGAGTCCTCATCAGCTGGCACACCTGAACGCTGCAGTCCAGGTTCAAAGGCAGGACCCGGAGAGGGGGCAATGGAGGCCGGTTCCTGGCGTCCCGACTGCCTCCTCTCTGGGCCGCCTCGTCCACGTTACACCCGGAGCAGTGGTTGTGCTGCTGGTGGAGCTGAGGCTGAAGCTGGTCCCCGCTGGGGTGAGACGTATCCGGGCTTCCAATTTTGGGCTGGAGGGTGTAGATGGTCGGATGGTGCTGGGCCGGGTCCTGGGGCGTCAGGGCCGGGCTCTCCGGACCTCTCTGGAGGCTGATGCGGTTCCTGAAGACATCCAGAGGACAGACGCCTTTGATTGGGCTGAAGCCGCCCAGAGATCCTCCGACGAAGTGGCGAGGCAGAGTGGAGAGGAGCACGCCCGGAGCGTGAGCCACAGACTCCCCTCTGTCCGGCTTCAGCTCCTTCGGTTTGGGCTGGAAGGGGAGGAAGGGGGCGGACATGGGGGAGAGGTCGGGGGTGAGGGGCATGTTGACAGGAAGGATAGCCGGCTGGATGGGCTGCATGAAGGGAGGAGAGAAAAAGAACAAGGAGGTTCTTATTATCATAAAAAAACATAATCATGTTTATATTGTTCTGCATAGTCTATATAAAAAAGGTAAAAATACCTTGTAACCAAATCCGATTTATTACTCAAGTAAGTTTTTACTTGGGAATTTGCCTTGGTGTATTTGGTGCATACAATAAACATATTACAAAGGAAATAACCAATAAAGTAGTGTAAGTACTGCTATATATTTCAATATAAGTACTGTATGTATGTAAAAGACACTATAACAAATACGTACAATATAACTGCGTAAGAAAGGGAAAGAACGAAGGCTGTACGGTTGGGTGCGATGTCCACAAGTTCACAGTATACGTGCAAAAACTATTGTGATGTTACATAAAGTATGGATGAAGTATGACTTTAATTACTATAAAATATGTCCGTGAATGCAAGACCAATCAGCTGGGAAGTTACAAATTATAACAAACAATTGCAAGGAGAGGGGTTAGAGCCTGGCCAATATATCGGCGGGCCGATATTTGCCATTTTCCAAACTATCGGTATCGGCATTTATAATGGCCGATAAATGAAAATTAAAAAACAAACAAACAAAAAAAGAAACACCCTTCAACCATGTTATGAGTGTTGGAGTTGCATAGTTTGTCCACCAGAGGGCGCTCTACAAGGTCCCTGTGGACAACACTTTGATTTTTGTTGTTATTGTGTTTTTGTTCAAAGGACTTTAAATTTCATATCTTAAGTTTGTATTTTTATACATTTTATTTATCAGAACTAATCATTTTCATAATTTATCAGAACTATACATTTTATTTATCAGAACTTTAATATATTTTGATGTTCCTCTGTTCTGTTGTGACAATAAAACAAACAAGTTTATTTTTAAACTGCATTATCATATTATTTTAGTGAGGACTCATAAATAACTAATGTTAGGGAAATCTGTTTAGTTTACAGTTTCTGGATTTAAAAAAAAAAGTATCTATCTATCTATATATATCTATATCTCTATATCTATATCTATATCTATATCTATATATATATATCTATATATATCTATATATATCTATATCTATATCTATATATCTATCTATATATCTATATCTATACATCTATATATATAGATATCTCTATCTATCTATCTATCTATCTATCTATCTATCTATCTATCTATCTATCTATCTATCTATATCAACCAATATATCGGAATATCGGATTTTTAAATCACCAAATATTTGTATTCCCCAAATATTTGTATCAATATTGGCCTTAAAATTCCTTTATCGGTCGGGCTCTAAGAGGGGTTTGATTTCATCAATATATAACTGGCTTACACCTGGTTCTAAAGAAACATTGGTAGCCAGACTTGACTCTAAAAGAGGACATTTCAGGAAACGACTTGTGATGAAAAAAAATCAATAAAAACATTATACAAAAATGAAAAACTATGTCTGTGAATCTAATTTCCCCTGCAGAGTTTGAGTGTTACCCTGGGTGTGCTGCTGGGGAGTGGTCCACCTCCGACTCGGACTGGAAGCAGAGGACTCTGCAGCTGCGACTCGCCCGCTGCTCTGGCTTTCGCCTGCTGCTGGGCCATCAGCTTGGCCTGAGCGATCAGCGTGGCCTTGTTGCGCGTGCCCGGCGGCCGGCCTCGGCCTCTCTTCACCACCACGGTGCCGTTCGGGTTCACGATCTGCTCAGAGAGATGAAGACCAGCGGTCATATGTGGTGTCTTCAAGCCTATACTAGATGTTCAAGTGTATTTTTTTTTTTTTTTGCTGCTGCTGCTGTTGAAATTTGTATTTACTGTATTTTGCACATTTTATGTATTGCTGTATACATATTAACATAACGCACATTAAGTTCGCCAGCAATGAAATGTGCTACATCAAGAAACTTCCCTTGCCTTCTATATCTGGCAGTGGTGGAAGAAGTACTCACATTATTTACATAAGTAAAAGTACTAATACCACAGTGTAGAAATTAGGGATGTCACGATACCAAAAATCTACCAACAAAAGTACACAATACTCGATACTAAAGTCGATACCACGGTGTGTGTACCAAAAAAAAAAAAAAAAAAAAAGAGGAAGAAAATAACAATACTTAAACATTAATTCCTTTATTTAAACATTTGGGGGGAGGGGGGCAACGTCATGTCACTCTTCTTTCAGTGTTTTCTTTTAGTTTCACCTTTCTGTTATGGTGTGGAGTGGAGGGGGCAAGGAGAGCGTGATTTACAAAAACGTCAGTCTTCTGGACCCCACAGCCCGTTGCTTTGAAGCCTGGCATCACCACACAGCCAGCGCGCGGTACCGTCTTTCACACAGCCGCGTAGGGTACCGTCTTTCACACAGCCAGCGCACGGTACCGTCTTTCACACAGCCAGCGCACGGTACCGTCTTTCACACAGCCGCGTAGGGTACCGTCTTTCATGAGTTCACCCGGAACTCCCAGACAGCAAGCATGTTTAGTTACGTCTGTTTCTCTCTGCCGTTGTTTTTCACAAAGAACCGGGCTGGTTAAAGTTAACTGATGTTTTTGAGGTCCGTTAAAACAAGCGCTATCAGAGCACACGTTAGGTCGTGATAGACAACGGCAGAGAGAAATAGGCTCACTTGCGGAGTTCAAGGTGAAGTTGTGAAAGACGCTGCCGTAGATGTACGGTAAAGCCAGAAGCTGAATGCGTTCAAGCCGTACAGGGAGATGAGGGGCTATTTGCTGTTTTTCCGTGCTGGTCGGTGTTCTTCTTCAGCATTTAGCAGCAGTCTAGAACATTTTTAACGTTAGGCGTATATACTGCCCCCGTCAGGTCTGGAAGGATTGCATCCCCCGGTACATACGGTACTGTGGAAAAATGAGTACCGGCACGTTTTCAGAATTTTGGTACCGAGTTGGTGCCCAAGGACCGGTTCTCGTGACATCCCTAGTAGAAATACTCAAGAGCGAATTTGGGACGGCTGAGATATTCCAAGTTATTCAGTGATGCAAACTGATTTTTTTCCGGAGTCACGGTGATGCCGTGTTGTGCTGTGTCTATCATCTCCAGTGTTATTGGGCTGTTTTGACTTGTGGGTGAGCCGATTTAATCTTTATTAACTCACTGCCAAAATACGCTTTTAAAAGTTATTACATTCTAAAAACAGAGCAAAAAATTTCTACAATGTCCTAAAATTTGGAGCTTGTTTTAGCCTTAGGATATTATGTGAATGTGACTGTTGACCTGTTAACACGCAGGATGTCTGCGGATTTATCAAGGTACAATTTCAATCTGAAGCAATTTTTTAAAAAGGTACATTCAGATATTTTAGTCAATATGATTGTTTCTAAAAACGTATCCAGAGTCATAATGTCAAAAGTATAATTTCATAGTGTTTCTTTAAAGACCTGAACTAAAAAGCAAAAGCTGCCAGGAACACGATGATTTCTGAAGGAAAAAATATAGAAAGGTGCAAATTGGCAGCGAAGGAAAAGAGACAACAGGAGGTAAAATATAGCCTACTTCATGGTTCTGCGTTAAATTGACGCCGTGGGTACATGTAGATACGGACCCTGACATGCCGGCCCTGCTATTACGCTAGAACAACGCAGACACCAGTGCATAAGTATAAACCTCTGGCCACTTACGTAGGCTACGGCGAAAGCTCTGCGTAGAGCCCCCGCAGAAGCATAAATCCCACTTAAATGTGAATGTGCAGCAAAGAGTAGCTTGTCACTGAATGATAAAACAAATAAAATGAAATATTGTTTACAGTTGGTCTGTCACTTACAGTACGAGGAGGAGCAGCAGGGGCTGTCAACTTCTTGTCCTTGGCTTTGGGTCCTGGTTTTCTGCCCCTCTGAAGTGGTTTCCTTCCTCTTATCCCTCTGGGTTTCGGAGGCATGGGGGATTCTGGGATTTTGAATTCGGCTCCTCCTGCTCTGAGGTGCTCTTCATAAGGAAGCATAAGCCTGACACACACACACAGTCACAGGACGCTTAGCGCATTTGCTTTTAAATTAGAAGCCTTTGTTTTAGCCGAAGAGATGTATTTTATAATTTATGGGTTTTTTTTGGTTGGGGGGGGGGGTGGGTGGGTGTAGAGTTTCTGTCTGACCTCTCGTAGTGTCTCCTGGTGCAGGTAGCAGCACTGGTGCTGCCGGGGCATCCTCCCAGCTCGTTATAAACTATTTTCCAGAGACGGTCCAATGTCACCTGTGACACACACACACACACACACACACACACACACACACACACACACACACACACACACACACACACACACACACACACACACACACACACACACACACACACACACACACACACACACACACACGAATTCCTGAAATCCTTCAGAAAAGAAACGTGTGTGCTGGTAGGACTGTCCCTTTACCATTCAAACATGAGAAAAATGATATTCAACAATATTCAATATGTAATCATAAGCTAAAATTGGAGTGTTTAAATGCAACAGACCCCGTGCTTGTTCTTGTTCTCTCTTGTCTTATATTATATTAACACTTAATTTCTTATTACAGCTACAATCATGATACAACAAACAGATGTGTGTTGTGGTTTGTTTACTGAAACAAATACATTGATATAATGTAATAATAAGTCACAAGTTTGTTGTTAAACTCTGTCTCTAAGACAAAGACTCTTTGTATGAGTCTGCAGTGCAGTCCGCAGATGGAACGTATTTACTGACGAGGCGCAATTTTAAATTAATTTTAAAAAATATGTGATGGCTGGAATTCTATTTTTTTTTTTAAGTGCTGAGTGGAGTTGAAACAATTACATACCTTATACAGCGAGTCATTAGGGGTGTTAACACTATGTTGTATAATACAGTATTGTCCAGTACAAGGCTCAGTTCAGCACAGAGGGTGAAATGGACGAGTGAACGGGCCTTTTGTTGTGAAACAGAGCAGCACTGAGCTGAAACTATACCTCCCGTTTCTGTCCCGTCTGCCTGTTTAAATTTGTTCTAAAGCTGCTTTTGTTGCGTTTATTTACTGTAAACCGCTTAGAAATGTTTCAGGCAGAACTCCACGGTTTCATTCTGAAGAGACAAATGTTATTTTACACAGCTGAGTGTTAACAGTTAATGAAAAAGGTACTACTGATTTGCCTGTACTGAAAATACTCAAAGTCATGAATGTTTTGAATCGTTAATAGTAACAGCTGCATATTGGATTCACCTTGGGACTCCTTTGGATACATCTGGAGTGCTGCCATTTCAGTTAAAGAAATAATTCTACAGTTTGAAAAAAAAAAAATACGCTTATTTTTTCCTTGCGGACAGTTGGATGTTTGTAGAGTAAATGTAAGGCTCCAGAAGCCACTTAGCTTCACTTAGCTTAGCATAAAGCCTGGAAACAGGGCAAACAGGGTTGTGGCTAGAAGGGATACAGCTATGGCCGGAGGTTAGGCAAAATTACGCAAAATCTGATATAATAATATAATTTTAATACTTTCACCCAGGAAACGCATGTTTGTTCTTTGGGAGAGTTTTAATCCAAACCACCATCTTTTTCCTAAACTTAAAGCTACAGGGCGTAGTTTCTGAGGAATTCTAAGTAATGACATACATACAGAGAGAGTGGTTGTGGAGCTGATAGTCTTGAGTAGCTTGTAGCAACTCATTTGGCAATGGCTTGAATGTAACCGACGTTCATTATTATAAAAAAGGGACGGACCAAAGCTTTAACTAGTCGTTTTGGTCCCTAAACTGTTGTCGCCGTAGCTTCGGAAGAGACAAATGTTATTTTATACGTCATAAATATCATCTTGTGACTCCTTTAGATAAATCTGGAGTGCTTCCATTGTAGTTAAAGGAATAGTTCTATAATTCTATAGTTTTGGGAAATGCCCTTATTTAGTTCTGGCAGACGGTTAGATGTATGAGAGTAAATGTAAAAGGCTACAGCCAGCAGCCAGTTAGCTTAGCTTAGAGTAGTGACTGGAAACAGGGGGAAACAGCTAGCCTGGCTCTGTCCAAAGGGAACCCAACCCACCTACAAGCACCTGTAAAGATCCCTAATCAACACACTATGTATTTTGTAGAAAAAAACTCAAAGTGTAAAAAAAGAGTGGCTTAAAAAAAAGAATCTGTTATCGCAGTTTTAAAATGATCCTCTGCAGTTGGGGAAGTGGGAAAGTGCATTTGACAGCAGAGAGAAGAACACCACACAGATACGAGGAACCAGTCGAGCAGGAGTTTTAAGATGCAGCCGTCTGTTTCCTGACACATCGCTGTTTCACGCTGTGCTCTTTTAAATCATTCTCATTGGCATTTTGTTTTAGATTTCAACATTTTATTTTGTTAATTTGGTGTATATATATATATATATATTTTTTTTTTTAAAGATTTTTTTGTGTGGCATTTTAGGCCTTTATTTTGACAGAACAGCTGAATACATGAAAGGGGACAGAGGGGGGAATGACATGCAGCAAAGGGCCGCAGGTCGGAGTCGAACCCGTGGCCGCTGCGTCGAGGAGTAAACCTCTATATATGGGCGCCTGCTCTACCAACTGAGCTATCTGGGCGCCCTAATTTGGTATATATTTAGTGTTTCTGTTTTAGGTCGCCGGTCTCTAACTGATTGTTGTCATTTTTTAGCTCAACGGCGCAATTCTGGTTACACAAAAAGGTGAAAAAGAAAAGTCTTCGGACAGATTTAGCCATGATGGGGATGCATTACGGGGGATGAATTGAACTTGTGACTTTGTCCTTTCATTTCTCAAATGTCAAGAGCACTCCGATTCCCCTTTTAAAGGGCTTTCAATCTTCTCATGCAACTCTCCCCACTAAACAAATGAGAATTTCCCAAAATATCAAACTATTCCTCTCAGTAAAGGTTAGATGAGCTACATAAACTAATGGCGTTTTTCCACTACATGGTACCAGCTCGACTCTACTCGCCTTTTTTGGTTTTCCATTATGAAAAAAAAGTCCCTGGTACCTGCTAACAGGTACTTTATTTAGTATCGCTTCCGTCGAGGTTCCAAGCGAGCTGAGGCGATACCAAAAGGTGACGTGAAAACCTGCAGACCACTGATTGGTCGGCGAGAATCGTCACTAATCACTGCCTCATCATTGCTATAGCGACAGACCGGGGGTGTCCTGAACAAACCCGCCTTTTTTAAATAGTTTAGCCAGCGGTGTTTTTTTTTTAAAATTTTTGCTGCCTCCAGCTTCTTTGGAAACTAAATGTGTCTTCTGGCTGTGGCAACAACAACACGCCTTCCACGTTCTGTGTGTGTGTCGCGTTAGGTCATGGCAGTTTCCTGTGGTGTCGCTATGACGATCAGCCACGCTCGCCTCACGCATGAGGCGGTACTAAATCTGTAATGGAAAAAGCAGGACGGGGCACCACGGCCAAGCCGAGCCGATACTAGCAGTGGGTAAGCGCCATAAAGCAACATGAAGTGACTCACCTTTTTGTAGCCTCCGAGCCGCTTGACCACAGAGTACATGAGGAAGAGGTCAACTGGAGAGAGAGAGAGAGAGAGAGAGAGAGAGAGAGAGAGAGAGAGAGAGAGAGAGAGAGAGAGAGAGAGAGAGAAAGAGCGCAGACCAGACACGCAAACATGAAACACAGGGCAGGCAAAAGTTGTAATTCTGAAATGATAACGCTCAATTTGACTAAACAAATGTGTTCTGATAAAACCTGCAAAGTACTTTGAATGTGCATGATTTTTTTTCCCCCCCCCTGCGGCTTACAAAAGATCCAGATGACACGAAGCCTCGCATGTTTTCACACTTTCAGGGTTCGACTGCTGCTTTAAGCCTTGTGTTGTCGTCTCGTCGGCCATAAACACGTTGTCCTTCGGGTTCAAAATTTAAAATAAACCTTTTTTGGTCCTTTTTTTTTTTTTTCCCCAACATTTTTTGTCGCTTTTCCTGATCACGTAATTAACACTTTATTTTAAAAAACATGGTCAATGAAGCTAATTTATATGACATTATACCTCATTTTATATGATAATATAAAATAATATAATACAAATTATAAATGATTTTGACTAATAGTTAAGATCAGAGGGTGTTCACAGACATGTCAAAGTTTAGTTTTGAAACCATTTTTTTAACAATTCTTTTCAAATGCTATAAAATTGGATAAAACACCCAAAGTTCAATGAAACTAATCATTCATTTAACCTGCAAAGAACACCCATGCATCAATATTACTGTTGGGCAATTTGGTTAAAAGAAACCTATATTTCTGATATAAAAAAACTTTGGAAACGGGTCAAACTTAGGGCTGGGCAATATTTCAATATTATATCGATACTGTGATATGAGTCTAGATATCGTCTTAGATTTTGAAGAATTGTAATATCGTTACATGGTAAGTTTAGACTTTTCCTGGTTTCAAAGGCTGCATTACAGTAAAGTGATGTCATTTTCTGAACTTGCCAGACTGTTGTAACTGTTCTATTATTTGCCTTTAACCACTTAGTCATTATATCCACATTATGATGGTTATTTATCTAAAATCTAAATGTGGAAGATATTCTGTGAAAGCAGCAATTGTCAACCCTAGAATATCGTTGCAATATCGACATGGAGGCGTTTGGTCAAAAATATCGTGATATTTGATTTTCTCCATATCGCCCAGCCCTAGTCAAACTTGACCCGAGGACAACACAAGGGTTAATTATGATGAACCAGATGAGATCCACTGATATTTTAATCACCACGTCATAATTTCAGCTGCTACATATTCACGTCTTCAAAACGCGCAAAAGCTTCTGGCAGTTCCACCTTTAAAAGCTGTTTTTATTTAGCTCCTCTAAACTTAATTCAGATGCTAAAGTTTCCTGAGATATAAAATATATCGAGTTCAATTAACTATTCATTCCGATAAAATACTATAAGCATAATTGTATAAAATACGTATAATAAAAACATTACATTCATATTTGTAATGGAAAAATGTTTACGTAGTTGTGGTATGATTACACATAATATGTTGGGATTGTTATATTTTAAGTCATTAAGCTAACTAGTAATTGATGGTGAAGCCATAGAATATATGCTAAACTGATTTAAATACATGTAACACAAAAGGAGTTAAGACATGAGAATATTAACGCAACATTGTCAAATTATATTGTATAGTATATATAGTGTATATTAACTAAATAAAAAATATTAAGGAATAGTAATATTAAGGTTCAAATGACAAAAAAAACGAAACTTAAAAAAAAAGTAGTAAAATATAATACCATTAAGATTATTTATTCATTATCATTTATGAACTCATAGTGGAAGTGAATTGCGGTGATCAGATCGTGATGTCAAATGTTTGACATGTTAATGTGTTCACAATTTGTTGACGCTGCCTTCAGGTGGCTTAAAAAAAAAAGAAAAAAAAAAATCGCAGTTTTAAAATGATTCTCTGCAGTTGGGGAACTGGGAAAGAGCATGTGGCAGCAGAGAGAAGATCTGAAGCCGGAACAACACACAGATACGAGGAACCAGTCAAGCAGGAGTTTTAAGACGCGGCCGTCTGTTTCCTGACACACAGAGCACATTCAATACTAGGGCTGTGCAATTACCTCACATTTTTCATATCCACTGGTATTTTTTAGAGCACGACGGATATATCGGCTGATATTAGGCATTTTCCAAACTATCGGTATCGGCTTTATAATGGCAGATAAATAAATATTTTAAAAATAAAATAAATACGGAGGCAACATGCGTTGCATAGTTTGTCCACCAGAGGGCGCTCTACAACGTCCCTGCTGGCAACTCAAGATTTTTTTTGTTGTTGTTTTTGTTCAAAGTATGCAGTTGGGGATGAAGTTTCATATCTTAAGTTTGCATTTTTATACATTTTATTTATCAGAACTTTAATATATTTTGATATTCCTCTGTTCTGTTGTGACAATAAAACAAACAAGTTTATTTTCAAACCGCATTATCATATTATTTTAGTGAGGACTCAAACAACTAATGTTAGGGAAATCTGTTTATGTTTTGTTACGCGTTTCTGGATTTTTTTTTAAAATATATATAGGCCGATATATCGGAATATCAGATTTTTAAATCACCAAATATTTGTAGCGATATCAGCCTTAAAAATCATTTATCGGTCAGGCTCTAGTATTTTTTTTTTTTTTATTTTATTTTTTTTTTTGCTTGCTCGTTTCACTGCTTGGGTCTTATTTTAACAATTGTATCACGTAAAGCACTTTGTGACTTTGTAAAAAGTGCTATATCAAATAAACGTATACTTTAATCGCGATTTCTATCTTGTGTTCTAAATGGGGGAAAACAAAATTCAAACGGGGAAATTTCACAGTTCAAGGTTTTGTTTTGTTTTTATCACTGTTGATTTGTTTAACTTTCACTGTTTTTTTTTTTTAAGTTCATTACTTGCAACATCTTTCCAAAAGATGAGTAATAGTGTTAAATAATGGTGATTTCCATATTGGCAAAAATAATTGTGATTAGGCTTTTTTCCATAAGCGACCAGCTCTATTTAAAAGGTCCTATGACATGCTGCTTTTTGGATGCTTTTATATAGGCCTTAGTGGTCCCCTAATACTGTTCTGAAGTCTCTTTATATAGACCTTAGAGGTTCCCTAATACTGTATCTGAAGTCTCTTTTATATAGACCTTAGTGGTCCTCTAATACTGTATCTGAAGTCTCTTTATATAGACCTTAGTGGTCCCCTAATACTGTATCTGAAGTCTCTTTATATAGACCTTAGTGGTCCTCTAATACTGTATCTGAAGTCTCTTTATATAGACCTTAGTGGTCCCCTAATACTGTATCTGAAGTCTCTTTATATAGACCTTAGTGGTCCTCTAATACTGTATCTGAAGTCTCTTTATATAGACCTTAGTGGTCCCCTAATACTGTATCTGATTGAATTCTATTCAATCAGATACAGAATACTGAATTCTCTGGGTGGGCAAAGCAGAGAAAGGGGAGGTAACCTTGCTCCTTATGACATCATAAAGGGAAGATTCCAGATCGGCCCATCTGAGCTTTCATTTTCTCAAAGCGAGAGCAGGATACCCAGGGCTCGGTTTACACCTATCGCCATTTCTAGCCACTGGGGGACCATAGGCAGGCTGGGGGAACTTACATTAATGTTAAAAAAACCTCATGAAGTGAAATTTTCATGCCATGGGATCTTTAACACATTAAGTGAAGGTGCAGCACGGTAACATTGAACAAACACATGTTTAACAGCCTCAGGTATGTCACAAAACCCCCACCCACATCTGAGTCAACCTTTGCCAGGAAGTGTTTGTCGCCAAGTCCCTGCATATATCCTCCACCCTAAGTACAGAGAGGAAAAGAAAAGAGAGACTCACTCTTCTTGAAGCCGAGGTTGGGGACTTTGTGGATGGGCGAGCCGAGGCGCTCCATGTAGGCAAAGAGCTGATCCAGGAACAGCTGCTCTTCAGGGTGGGGGAGCCAGCTGCCCTCACAGCCGACCTCCACACTGCCCATCACGTTCTCCTGAGAGGGACACATCCAGGGTTACAACAGACACACACACACACAGACAGGGAAGCACCAGTTAACAGACAGACACATGATGGGAGCAAGTACAACTGAAGCTCATAATGTTAGTCAGACAACGGTTTATGTAAATAAGACAAATATCTGTGTCTTCGGTGTTTATTAGAAGAAAGAAAGAACACCTCTAAATCCTGTAAAAACAACCAGCGATTCTAAAAAAAACCTCGTCAATAATACGTATAAAGAACAAACCTTCATCCGCTCGATCCAGGACTCTGATTGGCTGGAGTTTGGGGAGTCTTTACCGTCTCGGCCTTTCCTCTTGCGAGGTCGCCCTCGAAGACTGAGAGACGGACATCCTGTAGAAAAAAAAACCCACAAACAACATACATGAAGACTCAAAGAATGTCAGAAATAAAAGAGAATGCAATTTTATTTTAAGGAATGATTATGAATGACAAGTAAAGTAATGACAAGTGTTAACACTTGGTCTCAGATCCCCAATTTGTTACAGAGAGCTACAGATGTCTAATAAGTCATTTAGGAGGGCCAGCCGAGGCAGCAGCTACACTTACACAATCTGTCAAAAAGGTAATAATATGAAGGACGGTGAAACGTTCCTGATGTTCAACTTAACTACATGTATATACATTATAAACTGTGTGAGATGTAGCTTATTATCCAAGCTGTAGAATACATTAAAAAAATCCGGTGCGTTGAAACAATGAATCAAAAAAAAATGTAGAAATGGCAAATTAAAATGGTTATAAAAATATTAACAGAACAGTTATATTTATGAAAACTTTTCAGACAAATGACTTCATGTCTTTTTTTAATCCACAAAGTACCAACTCAGTGCTTACTGAACTTGTTAGCATTTGAATACAAACCGATGACACACAGACAACCTGGAAGCAGGTTAATCCAGTATCAGAGTGCATGCGGGAAATAATACAACTGCCTTCCTGTTTTTGCTTGTGCATCTACTAACTTCTACTGACTATGTTAATAATGGGTTTTAAAGTATCTGCCTCAATAATCCAGTACGGTTCATGCTCCGGTATCCCCCCCCCCCCACCCCCTCCGAAACACTCACTGAACTGCCAGGAGAAGTTGGTGCTGTTCTCCAGCGTCGGGTGGTTGAAGGTGTCCCTGCAGTACATCAGCCGGGTGTTGGGCAGCGCCTTGACGCCTCCCAGGGCCAGCAGGTGGGGGTCCTGCAGCCCCGGGCCCCTCGCTCCATCCTGGAGGCGTCTCTGCAGGGAGCGAAAGCGGCAGTACTGCGGGTAGCTGAGAATTTTGATGCCCTGCCGCTCCGCCAGGTCGTCTGAGAGGAAAAAGACATGAGACGCGTGAACCGAACCCCCTGCTGTTGTTGCTGTCATATTCAGGCTAATGTCCGTCACCACTGCACTAATTCCACATGTACGATGGCGGAGTTATGTCACACGACGCTGCTCACAGTTTCAGTTTTTACACAAATACTTTTTGTATTCACCAAATAGTTTTAATCTCTGGACTTTGGACCGTTTCGGTTCTTTCAATGGCTGTTAAGTTACCATCAGTGGAAATGGACACTTCCTGCAAACATCCAGGGAAGGGTCAAACTCAAGGGCAACTGGACTTGGTTAAAAGGTGCTCCGAAGAAGTTTCATCTCTTATCCGAGAAAGGCTTCTTCAGTTCTTACTGAACGGTAGGGAAATCCTGGTTTATTAACCACCGTGGGCTCGTTGTCAGGATAATGGATACCGTTTTGTTCGTTAGCGCTCCTGGCTGTTGTAACGACAGTCGTTATGGCCGTTGGATGACACTCGAGGCCAAGTCTGAATGGTATTCACACATATGGCCTCGTGAGAATCGTCATCGTTCAGACCTGGCCTCGAGTCAGAACGGAACAAGTCTTTCGGATGAGAGAGCAAACTTCTTCGGAGCACCTGTTAAAGCTATAGTGCGTAGTTTCTGTCGCCCCCCATGAGGAATTCTAAGTAACGACAACAAAACTGTCGGCGCGTCCACATGATACAAGCCTTCCGTGATCGCGCACCTCCTCCACACAGCTGCTAGTAGCCGAGGAGGACACGGAGGATTAAAAAAACATGACGGACTCTTCAGAAGAGGTCATTATCTTCACTCAAGTTTCTGCGCGTGAAAGTCGCCGGACGCCCCAACCTCCTGAACATAGTCATACTGAGAAATACAGAGAGAGTGATGTGGAGCTGATACTCTTAATCAGCTTTGTAGCAACTCATTTGGTAATGGCTTGAACGTAACGGACGTTCATTAATATCAAAAAGTTACGCACTAAAGCTTTAACCAAGTCCAGGTGAGTTTAACCCTTCCCTGGATAACTATGACCTGGATGACTGAGAACCTTCATAGACTTCATGCAAAGGGGTTTCACATAAAAAAAAAAAGCCATTCAGAGGCTCAAAGGACATAAACCCTCTTGTGGTAGGCTTTTATTGTGAAACATCTACAGGAAGTGTTAGATTACTTTTATGTTAGCCTAACACTGGATAGATGATCAGAATTAGAGAAACTGTTAGAAATAATAATTGACAAAGAACAATATTTCTGCACTACATTCACCAACTGTTGACCCTGTTGGAGGAGCATATTGCCAAACTGGTACCATACATATTTGTAGTTTCCAATTAGCCAATCACTGCGTTTGATCAGTGGGTGAGTGTTTCTTACTGTCAGTTTTGTCTTTGAGCGGCTCGCTGCTCTGTAGAGGTTTGTGGAGGCCGTTGGTGTTGCTGGGCAGCGGCTTCAGGCTGCTGTTCCACGCGGCCGGCTCCGCACACGCCCATCGCACCAGGTCCTCCACCCGCAACACCATCTTCCTGGACACTGCCAAAACTTCATCCTAAAAACACACAAAGAGGTTGGTTTCCGTAATTTTAGACTGCTGTTGTGTAATTGCTGTGGTTTGGGAATTCCCAAAAAAAACTCCAAACCAGCACGGCAAACTTTCCATTGAAAAAAAAAATAAATAAATGATTCACTGGATTAAAAAAAAAAAAAAAGATGGTTTTAGAAAATGTATATCTAAACTATAGTACGTTTTACATAAAGTACGTTAAAGGTAGATAAAGACTGGAAAATGTATGCATCGATTTCTCAAGACGAGGCAAATTAATTTACGTGGCACATTTCATACATAAAGCCAATCTGAGCTCTTCTGGCAATTTGTTCCACATTTGAGCAGCACAGAAGCTTAAGGCAGCATCGCCGTTTTGTTCCACTGCACCTCAAAATGAGGCCGATATGTCAAAGTACAAAACAGGAAAACAGGAGTCAAACTAAACTCCAAACCACAGAGATGCATGTTTACACTGACAGCTTAATACAGACACAGATTTCTCTCAATGGAACTCATTTAAGTGGTAAGTGCATCAACAATAGAGGATTACATAGTATTTCTATTTTTATTTATGTGCTCATTAATTTATAGCTCCATTATTATGGATTTTTCTCTTCTGAATTGAAGGCTAAAAAGGTACTGAAGGCTTGACTCGCCACGAGGTAAAGCCTATCTTGAATTAAGATTTGGATATTCGTCAGCACGTCTTGTCAAAATGGATCGTTATCACAACTCTTGACAAAGCATGAGGAAGGAGAACAGAACTGGGCAGAAAGCAAACATTGAGGACTGACAACACTTACTTACCTTGAGTGAGAAACGTAAATCTGATTCTGGCTTTTGAGCAAATAGAAGAAAAACCGATTCACACACACGTGAAGTGGTTATATGTTGGGCAGAAGTGTTTTACAGTTACATTTCAAGTTTAATGTAACTTTGGAATCTGTGACCAGTTATTTAAACTAGAGATGGCCCGACACCACTATTTGCTTCCTGATACCGCTCCGATACCAGTGTGTCATATATTTTAAGTTTTAACAGCTGCATACTACTACTGTATGCATGGGTTATGATTGCTATCATTGTAGTTAAAAGTATTTGTGGAACATGAACAAACACAAACAAACAAACAAACACCACAGAACTTTATTCATTATTATCACTATTATCCAGTTTGACAATCAGTCATAAACAGAAAAAGAACATAAATAAACTACTTTAAAAGTAGATTTTCTCCAGGGCTAAATTACGTGGCATCGGATCGGTGCATAAACTCAGTACTTTCTGATACCGATACCAGCATTTTAGGCAGTATCAGATGCTTTCTTTTAAGATAATTTTTTGGGCTTTTCCGCCTTTATTTGATAGGACAGCTAGGTGAGAAAGGGGAGAGAGAGAGGGAAGACATGCAGGAAATGATCACAGGTCGGATTCAAACTCTGGACCTCTGCGTCGAGGCATAAACCTCTCAGTATATGTGCGCCTGCTCTACCCAGTGATCCAACCTGGCCACGTATCATTCCAATTAAAATCTGATTTTTGTTGTTGAAGTGTTACAGTTTTTCTCCTAGGAAGCACTTTAACTTTAAATAAATAAAAACTGTACAGCACCACTCTGCTTCTCCTGTTGAACCATCACCTGCTTGTTCATATTCAAGGATGCGAAGGTGAACAAATGAATGTGAATGTGGCTGAATATGTGCCAATGTCTTGATTGGTTTGCTGGTGACGTTTTGACATTTACGTGAGAACACTAAAAGAACCTGCGGAGTGAGAGAGATAAGGCTGTGCCTGCTCAAATAGGGTTTTTATTACAAAAAGAAAATAACCGTGTAGCTGAAAACCGACAAAAAAAAAACGAGCTTTAAGTAAATCTCGAAGAGTAATTCTTTAAAAAAGTACTTTTATGTTTAGATTTTTCACAGCTGACGGCAAAAAATAAATAAATAAACCCTAAACATTAAAGCACTTTCTAAAAGGCCAGATGGTGAATTTAGCCTTTGGGTGTTGGGTTCTCTTCAGTTCTTCTGTGATTGTGAGGAAAGGTAGGGGGGTATTGTGTGAGGTTTATTAGATGTTCATTGAAGCATTGGATGAGATAATGTATGATTATGTTTCTATGTATGTTAACTGTATGTTAGTGTGTTTATGCGCGGTGTGTCGCCATTTCATTTCTCTCGAATGCCCAAGATGAATTTCTCCTATAGAAGACAATAAAGGCTTATCTTATCTCTTATTAAACGTTGCCTCCCAGTATGATTACATAATATTTCACAAATGAACTGACTATCCAACTTTTTTTTGGAGGTGTAAAGCCACCTTGCAAGGTGCAATGTTTTCTTTCTTCATTATTATTTGTATTATTTCTCATCATTCCACATCTGTGCTTTAAGACGTGATTTAGACATATAGAGTCAGTGTCTGTTATTAAAGCTAATATGTACACACAGTATATATTAGTTATTAAAACGAGCCAGCTGTATATCAGGTCAATTTATCTCCACCTCAACTAACTACAACATTCACGTACTGCTTATTTATTAATACGCCAATAATAATGATCCAATATTTTAACACGGTGGGGTCATTCTGAGTACGTCATGCATCTGTAAATCATTTGCAGTTGTAACAAAGGTTTTCTCTTCTCTTGGGTCCGCCTTTCCTTCCCATTTGCATTTAGTCCTTCTGTTTAAGATGCAATCTGAGCTCAAGTATTAACCAAAACAAGACAGCAGGGGAAGCTAAACAGTCAAACTGTATTTGTCCTAATTTGGTAAAGAACCACACCGAGGTTCTGCTGCGCTAAAATGAACGAAGAGTGGCCGAGCTGAAAACAGCATGTTTTGGTTTCATGTAATATGTATTTTAAGTCATTCCACAACACAAGACAGAGAGTAAACAGCCATGACACTGTTCTGTTTCGCTCTGGAATATTTCAGACCATAGCAGAGAACATGAGTGAAGCAGCCATTTCAAAACTAATCAGGCAGGCCTGCAGATGTGGAAAGTAATTAAGTACATTTACTTAAGTATTGCACATAAGTACACTGTTGAGGTACTTCTATTTTACTTTAACATTGAGCTACTCCATTACATTTGAGAGGGAAATATTATATTTTACTCTACCACGTGCGTTTGATAAGATTAATTACTTTGCAATTAAGGTTAATAATACAAAATATAATGAAGAAATAAATTATAATGCAATATTATAGATTAAGATAAGGGGGGGGGGTTTGCAAATTACCCGACAGATAAAGAATATAAAGTAGTTAGAATTTGCCACACTTGTACCTGCTTCAATATTAAACAAATGTACATGTTAATGGATCATTAATCATGGTCTAATTATATAATAAACATTTTGAAATGGCCATTCTGCATAATGATATTCTTTTACTTTCGATGCCAATACTTCTGTTCTTGTAATATTTTGAATGCAGGACTTGTACTTGTAACAGAGTATTTCTGTATTCAGTGGTATTACTACTTTTACTTTAGTAAAATATGTAAGTACTTCGTCCACCACTGCAGCCCTGCTGTGTTATTTATCTGTTTATGGAAAGAATCTGGTCTAAGGAGTTAAAATGGTTACCTGTGATTTTTCATAACTTAGTCGGCCTCAACTTTTCGCCTCAGGACCGCTGCTTTTTTTTTGCGTGTCCCCGCTGCGGCAACCCCCGCCTCAGCTTCAACGCACTACCCACATTCATAATGAATGGAAAGACCTGCGTTTTTGCCGGACCGTCTGACGGCCGACGCAGGCTGTCTGAACGCGGCCTTAAACTCTTGATATCACTGACTTAAGCCCTTTCACACATGCACCTCGTTACGTATATGTTATTCAAACATAAAACCAACATTTAAAATTGGCCTAAAATTACTTTTATGTAAAAGTCACAATTGTCAGACATGGAATACGTAGTCTATATCCTTGATGTTCCACTTCCGGGATTGCTCCGTTACCGCCCGTAAATCCGCCGGATTTCACTCATTTAGGCCGGATATCCGTTGCCTTGGGCTTCCTTTGTGTTGGCATTTTAAAAACTCCGGTGGATTTCTGAGGACTATGGTTAACTGCTCCTCAGATCTCTGCAGGGTAAATCCAGACAGCTAGCTAGACTATCTGTCCAATCTGAGTTTTCTGTTGTACGACTAAAACTACTTTTGAACGTACACATGTTCCACCAAAACAAGTTCCTTCCTGAGACTATTTTGCAGCAGCACCGCGGCTTTTCTCCGGTGCTTAGCACCGCCCAAGACAATTGTGATTGGTTTAAAGAAATGCCAATAAACCAGAGCATGTTTTCCTCCCATCCCCAAATGCTGTGTGGACTAGCCAGACCCTCCTCCAACGCGCTTTGAAGGAGGGTCCGGCAAAGCGAGACTATGGAATACGTAACATTGCTGGCTCCATCCATCCATCCATCCATCCATCCATCTATATCTGCAATTCAAAGCGCTTTACATGAAAAATTAAAAAGGGCATTGATAAAAAGAAAATTTTAAACAGTCATTAAGGAGCCAAGACAAAAGAAAATAAGAACAAGCTTAAACAGTTCCAACAAGACAGCACGTTTACAGAAAAAGACACAAAGCCTGCATGATATTAAGCATGTGTTGCGTGAACGGGAGGTAAAAAGTATTCCCAGTTCTCTCACAGGCTGCATTAGGACTTGATTTTAAAACTTGTGTGCTGTTGAAGTCTTAATTAGTGACCTGATTAACATTAGACATTTACGGCTGCCTGTTTTATAATGTCCATTTTTTTTTATAGCTGTGACATAAAAAGAATCTCAACAATTTAGAAGTGGAGACATAGTTTATCAAACATATTTTAGTTACTTTGAGCATAGGAGATAAATGATACATGTATTAGTGCACTCTCAATGAAGCAAACAAGAGATGCATTCAATGTCTGTCTGTGTATTTAACTGGCAGTGGTCACCTTTACATACACCCGACGTCCTTCAGTTGAGACTTGAGCTATGCTGAAGTGTTACAGGTCCGATCTGGTAAGATTACGGTCGGGAATCATATGTAGGAGTCCTTATTCAGCAGCTAGTTAGCATAGCTTAGCATAAAGACTGGAAGCAGGGGGAAACAACTAGCCTGGCGCTGTGCAGATGAAACAAAATCCACCAACCAGCAGCTCTAAAGCTCACTGATTAACACGATAAGATACTCGATAATCTCTTTTCTTAATCTGTACAAATATCAACGTGTATCAGATATACACAGTGCATTATATTTTAGACCATAGGTTTTTTTCCTCTGAAAAACCACAAGAGGAATGCATGCATGTTATGAGTATTTTGAAACGGATAGACCCTACAAGATAAAAAAATAAATAAATACTATAACATAAATTTGGACAACCAAACCTCCTCATATAAAAGACACTGGGCAATGATCCCTGTTAAAAAACTTTCAGACGGCTTATTGTTCCACCAGGAAACTTCAACAGTGGAAATATCTATGTTCAAAATGTGGAAAATTTGGTTTCAGACACATCATTATCAAGGATTTACATTTGGGTAATGCATTGGTCTCATTCCCAAAGGGAGGGCTGAGCTGCAGCCTGCATGTGAACTGTGTTAATCAAAAACACATCCACATCTGAGACTTCTTACTCGGTTCATGTTCAAAACTAAACATGCATTTTTCTTGCATTTAAAGTAATTCAACTGATTTTTCTTTTTTTGTTTTTTTTTTAATTAATAAGATTATTGAATAATTTCGAGAGCTGAGATGTAAACTGATGGTTTTTGGCGGTTCGTCAGTGCTCATTAATGAGACATTTTGGAATAAGGAAAAGGGAGAAAGATTAGGTTAAGAGGCTTTTTGATCAACACGAAGACTTTGTCTGAACCTGTTCTTGGCCAAAAATGTTTGGATAAAAAAAGGAGGCAGGGTTCCTGTGACGAGGTTATTAATAGATGTTCCTTAAAGCATTGCCCAGATTATATTCACTGCCATTACGAGTCCACAGGAATAACCGAGGGACACCACTGTTTTTAATGCGTCATATTGTATATAGTATACAAAGTAGAGATCGACCGATACTGGTTTTTCAAGGCTGATACCAATAACGATTATTAGTAGTTAATGAAACCGATAACTGATTTGGAACCGATATGCATTTGTGTGAAAATGAAAATCTTTAAGTCAAAGTTTACATTTTGGAATGTTAAACTCCAACACAAAACTTTGTTTAAACGCTTTAAACAATTATTTAATAAATTAAGAGACTTTTTTAACATAATACCCAGTAAAAGATAGTCAGATAGTGTTGTGGGGGGGAGAGACATTAAGTTAGACTCAGTGGTGAGTGAAACCGGAGCAGATTATATAACCGATAATTATTATTTTTTTTCAAATTGTATGTCTACTGCAATCACCAGGGAAAAGTAACTACATTTACATACTGTGAATCGTTTTTTTTTTAAATCAAGAATCGTTTTTGAATGGAAAATCGATTGTGAATCGAATCTTGAGCCTAAGAATTGAACCCACCTCTCCATGCTCCCGAGTCCGGCCCTTCGGCGTGTCCTCAGGAAGGAAGTAGAGCCTGGCGCTGGCCAGCAGGTGGCGCTGTGTTTTGTCCTCCCATAGTAAGGTCACCTGCACATGAAGAAGAAGAAAAACACAAGGGCATTTAAAAACACAGATGTCTGGAAACATTTGATTGCTGATAACAATGTCTGCAGTCTTCCAAACAGCAGGTTTTGTAAGTTTAACATTTAGTTAGTGTTTAGAAAATAACTTTGGAGTTACTTTAAAAAAAAAAAAAAAAAGTGATTCTGTGAACTGAGAGAACATCCTGCAACCTTCAGGCTGATAAAAACACATCTGGTCAGCTCAAAATACACATTAGTCAGGCAGAAAATGAGAGTTGTATTTGACAGATCACGTGAGGCCTGGGAACAGGAACACATCCATAGAAAATTATTTTCTAGCTTTAATGTTGTTCGTGCATACTGAGGTTTAAAATTGAATTTCCTTCTATGATGCTTATTTTCTGAACTAAAAACAATCATTTTTTGTATATTTTCTGGTACGACTTTGCTTTTTGCCCTAAACATCACCAACAAAGTCTGTAATTCAACAAGGTCTTTAAGTTTCATTAATCCTGATTTGATAAACAGTCCGTTGGTGTGTTCCGTTGAATTCATATTGCTCTTTTCTGTAAAATTAACAATGGCTCTACGTTAGTTGCGCATGTGTTCCCCCACACTTCCACACAGTAACTAAAAGTAAGGCAAGAACTCGCATTGCCTTGTAATCTAACACTTACCTCTGCGATGCACACGGGATCCTGCGGCCCACAGCGGATGAAGTAAAACTCCCCGAGCTTCCACACCTGGACGGGCCCGTCGGGTTGAGCTCTGCTGCTCACCGACTTATAGAAGGCGTAGCTGCCTCGCTGGCAGGAGGGGGCACCCAACCACTGACAGAAAGAAAAGACAGCGCTGATGAGGAAGAGTAAATGGCCCCTGTGTGGCTCAACAGGCACCCATGGCATTTTGACAGTTAAGAGTTTGGCATTTAATAAGCTCTGCAGAACAATCATAGGCCAGAATGTTACTCCCACAAACATCAGAGACAGAAACGACTACGGCTGTCCTCGACTAAAGAAGTTCTTAGTCGACTAACACTCATCCAATTTTGGCGAATCATCGAAGATTCACTTGATTTAATTGACAGATCTGTAAATTCAAGTTTCTCCACAAAGAATTACCAAATATTGTGTTTACCAGAGATGTGCTCGTAAGTTTCCTGGAAATAAATCATTTAGCATGCGAAAAGCATTAAACGTAAATAACTGACGAAAGAAAGTCGACCAAGACCAAAACGGCCGAGTATTCGACTAATCGACTTAGAGAGAAGACACGCCAGCCCGATAATAGGCCGTCGGACCGTATGGCGAGGTCGGTGACTCGAGTCTGTTCGGTGTGTCCCGTGCCGTCGGCCGTCCGAGGAGCCGTCGGCATTCATTTGGGACGACCCAACATGTTCAGTCGGGAGAGGGCACTCGGGACTCGCCCGGAAATGGCGAGCAGATGAGCCGCTCAAAATCTGACGAAAATCTTTTAAACTGACCTTTGTTGATCTGAAATGAAGACAGATTCAGAAACTGCACGGCCTATTTCTCACTTAAAATGTTTTCAGAAACACGTTTCGGTGAACTATTTTAGAACAATATGAGATTGTATTCTGAACAAGCCGCCATGACAGTCTGGCTGTGAATTTCCGGAGAAAAAAGACCCACGTGACGCGTTCGTCCAATCAGCTGCCGGTTTTCATTTTCTGGGAAATAATCAGACTGTTAAGGAAACAATACAGAGCAGCGCCGCCTGCTGCTATGAAGACGTATTACGTTTCGTGCACGCGCAGAGCGTACGCTCAAGTCGGCGTCGCCTCAGTGTGTTCTGAGGCATTTTTTGGACCTCGAGGACCCGACTGATCAGTCCGACTGGCTTTTCTGCCGACGGTCGGCCGTCTGGTTGGTGTGTCAGGGCCGTTAAATGGGGGCAGCTCTAGAAATAACATCTAGTCTGGTTGAGTGAAATCTCAGCACGGTGTCCTAAAAAAGTAACAGATTGAAAAAAGGAAACAAGGTAGATGAGGAAGCTAATATTTTTAAATATAGGAATAACAGAAAATCAAATCAAGGTACAGAGAGCCGAAGTCAAAGAGTCATGTTCCAGGTGTCAGAAAATAACATTGGCATTTGCAATCATTAATAATGTGGTTTCAAGTGAAATTATAGAGAAAAAAGTATATAGCCGTTTTTTCCCCAGCTATATACTGACTATGTTTACATGCGAGCACAACAGTAGTACGATCTTAAAACAAATCTGCAATTCTTCGAATGATATTCCCTCAATATGTTTCACAACAGACGTTCTGAGAGAATTGAGTTAGTATGTGCTTGTTATTATCAAGTTAGACAACGTAATTGTATATCATGATATCTCGATATATGATTTCATCACGTTATGATTCCATTGAAAGACGATATATTGTTGGATTATTGCCCCGCCCTACTTTAAACGTTAGTGTTGGTGGATGGATTTGTCACAGTACTGCCACACTGGTAAAACCTCACTGGAGCTGTAGTTGTCTGCATGCTAACAAATCCATTGTTTCACTTTATTGAAGTTACAAAGCACTAAAAAGGTTAGCATGACACACAACAAGGATGTTAGTGTAACAGTCTACACACTTCAAGTGCTCATATTATGCTTTTTGGCTTTTTCCCCTTTCCTTTATTGTGTTATGTATCTTTTTTGTGCACATTATAGGTTTACAAAGTGAAAAAGCCCAACTACAGCTGTGCACTGTAGTTAAAGCCCAAAGTCCACCCCCTCCCCCCTGGTTTCATCTCCAACAGAAAACACTGTTCACAAACTGCTCCAAACAGCTCTATTGTAGTACAGCCTTTACTTCAGAGACAAACGTGGTCACTTTGTAACACACATTATAATGCTCACCTAGCTGCTAGCATGGCACGCCCTCATACTCTGCTTCTGACTTGCTAGTAGTCCTTACCTAGCTACTGTCAGGGCACGCCCTCATACTCTGCTTCTGACTTGCTAGTAGTCCTTACCTAGCTACTGTCAGGGCACGACCTCATACTCTGCTTCTGACTTGCTAGTAGTCCTTACCTAGCTACTGTCAGGGCACGCCCTCATACTCTGCTTCTGACTGGCTAGTAGTCCTTACCTAGCTACTGCACGTGTGTGACTCCCAACAAAGATGGAACAGAAGTGAGAGGTCTCACTCTGTAGCTAAAACATAGAGCTCAACACACAGGGTGAAAAGAGGAGCTGCAGCAATGTGCAGTACAACAAATATATGGTGTTTTTTGAAAATTAAACCATGTAAACATATTCTGATATAACCTCTAAATACAATTATGAATTATGAACCTGAAAATGAGCATAATATGGCTGCTTTAAAACATTCTGCCTTTCTACAATTTGTCATTTTTCATGCATTAGAAAGGGAAAACTTTCTAATGCGTCTTGGGTGTATTCGAGCCATAACTTCTGCAGAAACAACCTCTGGCATCAACACCTCTTGATGATAAAGATGCACCATCTTGCAGCGAGGCGGTATATGAAGGTGTATAAACAGCAACTCAGCTCAGGATATTGTAATATATTTAACAGCTCAGAGAGGAAATGTTAAAAATTAACTGCACAGACTGTTTAGCATGGCAGAGGCCTATCTGCAGCCCCTGATAATGACTAAAAAAAAAAAAAGATATCAACGTAGCTGAACAAAGTGATGCAGCATTTTAGTCCACCTGCCTGCTCTCACAAAATGCCTACCAGTGTTTTACTGCCAATGATCCAAAACACTATGGAGGGGCAAAAGCCTGAAAGTTAAGACATGTATAAACCTGTATGATCTTAGTAATCTGTATGTGTCGCAATTCTTTTCCAGATAACTGGTCTGTTTTATGACTGAACATGAAATCAAATCTAACTAAAAATGGAAGGAGTCCTTTGATTTTCTCGACAACCGTTCATCAGATCGACATCACACTTGGCAAGCTCTTGAGATCTACGGGACTTTTCCATTATTAGCGCGTACGCACCGTGTAGTCTATTAAGAGGGGAGAACTGCATGCTGGGTACAGCAGAGACCGGAGAGGTTACATTGTAGCAAAGTCAAACATTTCAAAAATTCAGTGATGCAACGTTCAGAATGAACGCTTTTGTTGCTAGAAATAGCCTGGTCCCAAATAGCTAGCTGTTAGCAAATGACGTATGTACTCTGGCAGGTGTCTTGCTCAGAACAAGGGATAGTCCGATTATCGACCCTGGCTGATTATTGGGCCGTGTTTTGGCAGTTTGCAGATTATCTGTATCTGCGTTGTATTTGCCTGATAACCGATAAAGTTAATGAATTAAAAAGTGTGCTAATGGGCGCCCGGGTAGCTCAGTTGGTAGGCGCTAGGGCTGCTCAATTATGGGAAAAAATATAAATCACGATTATTTCGGTCAATATTGAAATCACGATAATTTAACATGATTACTCGTTGACTTCTGGAAAGATGTTGCAATTACTGAAATTAAAAACAGTGGAAAAAGTTAAATATAACAGTAACAAAAAACAAATACAACTGTGAAATTTGCCTTAATACTTTTCCTATTTTAAAACTTTATGTTTTCATTCAGAACACAAGAGAAAATAAGAGTTTACTTGCAAAAGGTAATGAGCTAAATAATTGTTTTTCTCGATTATTCCATTTTTGTGATCATTGGGAGCCAAAATCATAATCACGATTAAATTTCGACAGCCCTAGCAGGAGCCCATATATAGAGGTTTGCTCCTCGACGCAGCGGGCCAGGGTTCGACTCCGACCTGCGGCCCTTTTCTGCATGTCATTCCCCCCTCTCTCCCCTTTCATGTCACCAGCTGTCCTGTCAAATAAAGGCTGAAAATGGCCAAAAAATAATCTTAAAAAAAAATAAATAAATAAATAAAAGTGGTCTACTTTGTCTCGGCTCCAGCTCTGTGTCTGTTCCTCTGCTCCGGTTTCACTCACCACTGAGTCTGACTAAACGTCCCGCCCACAACACTACATGACTCTCTCTATATGAGCAGCAATACCATAGGGCGTAGGCCAAGCCATCGGCACAATTTGGGCACAATTTGGACGGGCACTGTACTAGTAAAATAAAAGAGCCGACTTCGCAAAAGAGCAGCTTAGCTTCCTGTTATCATTACACTACAACACAGGGTCACACTTCCTGCTAAACTGGTAAATTAGAAGTTATTTAGCTGCTTAACATTTATTTTCACCCGGCTGCACAGTATGAAGGCCACATGATTCCCAGAAAGCAATCATAAAATCATCAGCTGTAGTTTATCATTAATGTCTGTAATGTATTGTAGAGGAGCCAGCTTGTAAAGTTGTTATTCTGGTTTCCTGCCGTTCTTTGACGAGAACTAAGTCTCACAGGACTGAGGCCTTTTGGCTTTTACAGGTCTGATCAAAATATTGGGTATATTGTAATCAAAAAGGTCAAATATTAAAGTGCGCTGGGTAATGCGCACACTATGATAGAAAGTAATGGGAACTTTCCTCTCGGGTCAGATCTCATCAGAGGGTCCTGCAGCCACGTTTTCACCTCATTACAACTAAACTGCTCTCATCGCGGCTTTCATTTCACACCTCAATTTCATTCCTAAAGCCGGCGTTATCACGATGCCATTCTTCATTGCTGGAAGTAGCTACGCTCCTCATCAATGTGCCCTCTGTAAGGGCTGCACGATACGAGGAAAAATAGGCGATAACGTTGATAAATATTGCAATAACGATATGAATGCGATAAATAAAACAGGTGTACTCATTTCCGGTGCTTTCAGTATTCTGCTAAAATACATCAAACTGCATGTTGAAATCATTTCTAACTTTCTTCCATTGAACAAATTGAACATTGAATTGACTATAAAAAGGCAGCACTTAAAAAAAGAACGAGAGTTACATTTTAAAGTGCGGTTTTCAGTTGTTCAGATGTTGCAGCCTTTTGCGATGTGTATGTAGCGCCATTTGATATTGCGATGGAGATTAAACAAACGATATATTGTGCAGCCCTACTCTCTATTAGAACATAAAATTGACAGCTTCATCCTGTATTTGTGAGCAAAACTGCCTACTCTCCTAAGTCTTCTTTTAGGAATTTACAGGAATAAGACCACTCTCAATATAGTATAAGTCAAAAAATAAAAATACAATAAATAGTGACATTGTACATTTGCTTACAAATGAAATAACCCTCTTTCTCACACTTTGCCTAAATCATTCATCCATTACCGCCAGCTGAATGTGACATCTTGGTCCTTGTTATCATTTATATTTGTTACCATTTATTTATCATCTATGCATGTATAACAGAGCACGCCTGCAAATGAGAGCAAGTGTTCAGGGAGCAAACCCTGTATAAACGGAAAACGAAAGGTTTCAGTGATCAATGTATGTGGCTAATTCGCACCCAGTGACACAAACTAACCACTTCCTGCAAGTGCTTCAAAGTAAAAGTCATGACCTCTCCTCTTTGGAGGAAGGCTTTTGCTTTGAAACAGCAACAGGAAGTGTTGAGTCTGAACCGCTGCTCCGTGTGTCATGGTGATGGTTTGGGCTCAGATTTAGGAAGTTAAAAATGCTTTAAGCAGCTGCTGTACATTGTTGTTGTTTTTTCTGCATAATCTATGAGGTTCAAAGGTAGGGCCGCACGTATCGATTATTTTCGGTATTAGTAGATCTGTTGATCTTTTTTTTTTTTTAAAATCATAAAACATCAATGAAACATCAGAAAATATTGAAAAATGTCCCTCACACGTTCCAAGGGTCCAAAGTGATGTTTTCAAGTTTGTTTTGTTTGACCAACAGCCCAAAACCCAAAAGATATTCAGTTAACAGTAATATATAAAAGAGAAAAGAAAATCGCAAATCACAAAGTGGTTTGGCTCTCTGACATGAAAAATAAACGATTGCCTTTTTGCTTCTCGAATTTCAAAGTTCAAAAACACCAAACCAGCTTCTTCTCTCGGTTTTCTATCGTTGTAAACTAAACATCTTTAATCTTCAACTGTTGGCCGGACAAAAAAGATTTAAAGACGCCATCTAGGACTCTGGGAGAGATTGATCAGCCCATACTGAAAACAAATGTTGGAAGCAGCTCTAACAGAATCAGCATATTTTCTGTTCCTTTCTTATTTTCTTTAAAAGCAAAAAAAAAAAAGGAGCTGAAACGATCAGTCGAGTTATTGATTAGTCTATCGACAGAACATTTATTGGCGTGCTTATTGGCTCCCTGACGCTGGTGAGCTTTACTCCTTAGGTATAGGGTTGGGTACCGAAACCCGGTTCCGCTATGGAACCGGATTAGAACGCAAATTTCGGTTCCTCATTTCAGTTCCACTTAATGTGTGGACTGAAATATTTTCCCTCCGTCGCTCCGAAACGGACGTAACAATATCACATTTTCTCTGTAGTCTACCGTTAGCGAGCTACCGTAAATGTAGGCTACTTTTAAAATGCCATATTTTCCCTCTGGGCTCACCAAAACGGACGTAAAAGCATATTAACCATTCACTGCACGTGATCGCTAGTAAACATATTACATCTTTGATGTCATTTTTCAGTTTTTCAAGAATCGGTTTAGGAATCGGAATCGTTTTAAAAGTACCTGTTCGGCATCGGAATCATAAAAATCCAAACGATACCAAACCCTACTTCGGTATTGAAATTTGGTATTGAATGATGAGGCATTTTTCGATACTCCATAGCTCAGAGGCAATTCGGTCGGTGCCTTAAAAGTGCCAAAAATTGAATTCGGTACCTGGCCCTATTTAACTCACAAGCAGCTAACGCTCACTGTTTGTGGGTGTTTACGCAGCTCGAACAATCAATGGAGCACACCTCGAGTGGGTTCATACTGTCATAGTCATAGTTAATACTTAATAATAAGCTAGTGCACTGATCAATCCCTACACTGTTCTCTTTTGCACTACCACCATTGAAACTCTTCAATTTTCTGTGAGTGATTTTTATGTATGTGAGATATATGTGTGTGATGTGTTATAGTTGTCTAAGCTACTGGATGCCTAAAATTTCCCTCGGGATGAATAAAGTAAGTAAGTAAGTAAGTAAGTAAGTAAGTAAGTAAGTATCCATCTATCTATCCATCTATCTACACATCTATCTATACATCTGAAAGCCAATACTGCCTCTGCCTCTGCTGCTGGGTGAATAACACCTGCAGCTTTGATTTCACTTCTTTTGTAAGAGGAAGTGTGAGGAGCCCCGGGCCTGCAACACCCAGCGTAGAAGAGACAAAACATCAAACCAAACACACCTAAGACATGGAGGCCGTTTGTCTTGAATCCTGGGCTTGTTTTAAAGCCGCGAAGGCCTTCACGGGTCTGACGGCGTGTCAGTAAAACTGGTTGCCTTTCACTCATCAGTCCCAGACCTTTTTTTTTTTTTTATAAAAAAGGAGAAATACGTTCTTTCTTGTAATCTTTAGGTATGTGACCTACATGATAATCTCTGGATCTGTCAGGAGGACAGAGAGCTGCCATTTTGGATCCTGAGTCGAGGCTTCAGTCAGCAGTGTTTTAATTCACAGATAACCACAAACCCCACAGGCCGAGGTGACGTGCACCAGTTCTCACGCTGAACATCAAACAGTGCTTTTTTTTTTTAAACACAAATTGAGTGCATTTAATTAGCTGCACCCTCTACAAGTTGTTGTAAAATAATGCCATTAAAAGATAAAATAAGAGATAAAAAATAGTTTTAAATTAGGATAATGTTTGCTTATAAATTACAGCAGATTAGGTTTCACTTCAAAACGTTTCACCCTCCAAACCAAAGGGCACATCGGACAAAAGTTCTAATTCAGTTTTTTTGGAGTTTTAGGTAAGTAGATAGGCAGTTATATAGGGCAAGGTTAGAGTGAGATTTAGCAAAAAACATTGCATTTTTGTTAAACAGCTACCAAACTCCGTATTAAATAACCTGCGGCAATTGCTTTGTCAATAATCAAGTGATCGTTTCAGTCGAGAAAAAGTGAAAAATATTCAAGATGATGCCTTAAAGTGCTTTGTGATGGGACTCGAGTGAATCAGCTTATCGGATGCCATTTTGGATGACGATTACACGTACGGTGGCTCTGAGGGTCCAAACGCTTTTGACAAACACAGAAAATCAAACCAAAAAAAGCCAATCAAAAGCTCCAGACTCTGTGCGTAAACACGATTAACTCACACCGTGAGATCATGTTCATTTATTAAACGTGCGACTGTCGGAGGAAAAACAGACTTGGTGTGCACAGGTCTTTATCCTTAAATGTGACGGATGTGAGATATTAAAGATTCAGCATGCCTCCTGTTTAATGTACAACACAGCAGACATGATGCACCAGTTTTTACAGGCCTAAAAGAAAACACAGCTGCCATGAAAATGCTGCAGTTCTTTCTGATATTGAATCCATCATGCAGTCTCTGCTCCTCTCCGGAATGCCTTGTTTGGAGTTAGAGGCAAGAAAAGACTGAGTTACAACAGCTTTACATGAAACATAATATGCCTATGCAGCCCCACAGCTGCAACATTAAAGCTGCAAATGACCCGAAATACTAAATATTTCTCAGTGATAGGCTGAAACAATGCAGTTATTACTTTTTACCGTTTGTCTTATTTGGGGGTGCAGTGATTACTGTATTGTCACTATTAAACATTAATTAATGCATTTGACTATTATGATGTCCTGGAGCCCAACGTGGAGGATCTAATCAGTTAAGCTGTAGTCGTATTAAAAGTGACAGAATTTACATTTTAAGTAACAAAGTTTAGGGGGTCTCTCTCTCTCTCTCTCTCTCTCTCTCTCTCTCTCTCTCTCTCTCTCTCTCTCTCTCTCCTCTCTCTCTCTCCTCTCTCTCTCTCTCCTCTCTCTCTCTCTCTCTCTCTCTCTCTCTCTCTCTCTCTCTCTCTCTCTCTCTCTCTCTCTCTCTCTCTCTCTCTCTCTCTCTCTCTCTCTCTCTCTCTCTCTCTCTCTCTCTCTCTCTCTCTCTCCCTCTCTCTCTCCAAGATGGCGGCGCACAAATCCGGGATATTTTGGCTTCACTTTTTTGTACAGTGGGAGGAAATGGAGACACGTTGTCCATCTTTATAAACAGTATATGGTTGTAGCTAACGCTTACTTGCATTATTGATTAATCTGCCAATTATTTTTTCCATTAATTGATTGATCGTTTGGCTGGCAAAAGTCTGAAGAATGGCAATCAAAAGTTCCCACGACCCAAAGGGCTGGCTTCAAAATGTCTTGTTTTATCCGAACTAGCCCAAGATATTCAGTTTACTGTAATATAAAACAGAGAAAAGCAGTACATTCTCACATTTGAGAAGCTGGATCCAGAGAATGTTTTAGATTTTTGCTTCGATAAATGACTTGGAGAAAATCAAATATCACGATATTTTTGACCAAATACCTCGATATCAATATTGCGGTGATATTGTAGGGTTGACTATTGGTGCTTTCACAAAAAATTAACACAATGAGATTTGATAAATAATCATCAGTAATGTGGATATAATGACTAAGTGGGTAAAGGCAAATAAGAGAACAGTTAGGAAGTCTGGTAAGTTCAGAAAATGACATCACTTTACTGTAACGCTGCCTCTAAAACCAGGAAAAGACAACACTTGTGTCATGTTACGATATCCAAAATCGTAGACAATATTAGTGCTGGACAATTAATCGAAAATGTATCGACAATTCTGAAGCTGTTATCGACGTATTTTTCCCATGACGATAATTTCGATAATTTTTATAAAACTAAAATGTGACTTTTTGCACAAGACATTTTCATTTCAAGCAATGTGTGCTTTCATTTTCATTTTATACATTTCCAAAAAATAGCCATAATAGTTCCCGCTTTGTGCGTTTCCTTCAATTATTTTAAAAATCACAAAAATAAGCACTTTTGAAAAAGAAAAAATACCTCACCTTCAATATTTGAGCCTATTTACAGTACAAACCTTGCCAATGAACTATGATTCAACGTATCATTTATCGTTATCAAGGTATAATGTACAATTAATCATGATTTTAGGTCATATCGTGCCGCCATAGACGATAAGGGTGGTAATCACCAGAGGCCTCACGATACGATATCATCACGATACTTGTCACGATACGATATTATTGCGATTTTAAACATATTGCAATATTCTGCGATTATATTGCAATTTGTTCCCTTTTTTCCAATTTCAAATTTTTCCCAATTTCAAATGATGTCCCCAAAAGGAAACTTTGTCAACATCTGTTTAAAATATACATTTCTCTGTTTGTTCATCTCACTTCAATTTTATTGCTGCAAAATGGGATTGTCAAGCAGACAAACTGACCAACACACATATAATAAAAGATTGATTCTTGGCGTCTGTGTATCGATACAGTATTGCCACGGAAAATATCGCGATACTATGCTGTATCTATTTTTTCCCCCCACCCCTACTAGACGATATCTAGTCTCATGTCACGATATCGATATAATATGGATAAATTGCCCTATTGCCCTGGCCTAAATGATGATGTGATTATCAAAACAGTTGCAGATTCATTTTCTTTCAAACCCGCTAATGAATTAAATGAGTAATTGTTGCAGCTCTAACGTTTAAATGAAGCGTGGCTGACAGATTTGTCGTATTAAGTGAATTAAAAAAATGAGGCAGACCTGAGGTCACATTCACCATCTCCACATGAAATAAAATGAGTAGTGTACTGTATACTCTCAGGGTGTATCCGGCTGTGCAGCTGCTATCCATTTACCCGTGAGAGATGGGACGTGAAGATTCACGAAAAAGAAAATGCTAAATACTCTTATTTCCTCCTCTTTCTGCCCCAGAAATAGCCTGTTTCTAAAACAGCCAGCCGTCCACTTCTCCTGCCTGCTGCCTAAATGCTGAATATTCTCAAATTCTCACTCCTGTGTTGATCACCCACAACCCCCACCCCACCCAGCACACCCTCCCCCACCCAATACCCATAACCCACCACAGGCCGAACCTCCTCCCACCCTCCCCCATGCGCTGTAGCTCTGCAAACCAGCTGCAGCAGGCCCGGGATCAATTTTTAGAAAGATACTGAATAGATGTCACAGCAGATAATGTACATATCAGACACACACACACACACACACACACACACACACACACACAGGTATTAATACCACACTGCAATAAAAATTAAAAAAAGCCAACACACAACATATCTGCAGTGACGTGATGTTTAATTACGTCACTGTGGAGTATCACAGACACACTTTAAATAAAAAGCACTGTGGGAAAACTGTAGGATACGGAAAAACCCTCGCGAACAACGACATCAAGCCCGCTATCACTTAGAGACTTTCGGAGTCCCGATAGGAAGTTGATATTTGTGTTACAAAAAAAAAAAAAGAAGAAATATTAAGGTGATACAACTGAAGAGAAACAACGACTGAACAGGACAAGGTCACTGTTGAATGACAAACTCACTCCATATCCTGCTACAGGAACTGAAATTACAGAACCATGGGAGGATTAAATTAAACAAGAGTGGGCTATTATTATACTACAATGCCAATAAGCCACATTTAAGATCACTGCAGGGCATTTTCCACATATCAACCCCATTATAAGTCCTTAAACCTACTGCAAGTCCCTATAGGAATATCATAAAGACACTATAGGATTAAATAATCATTAAATGTTCACTGTCAACTCTGTCTAGGGGTACATTTCAAGTCCATATGAAGATACTATACAGATGTATTTTAGAGATACATGAGGGATTAAGAAAAAAAGAGTGACAGACACGTTACAACGCTCTTCAAATTCAATATTGAGCCGCAGAGATACAAATAGCTATATATCAATATTATATCGATATCGTGATATGAGACTAGATATCGTCTTAGATTTTGGATATCGTGATATGGCATAAGTGTTGTCTTTTCCTGGTTTTAAAGGCTGCATTACTGTAAAGTGATGTCATTTTCTGAACTTACCAGACTGCTCTAGCTGTTCTATTATTTGCCTTTACCCACTTAGTCATTATATCCACATTACTGATGATTATTTATCAAATAAATATTTTGTGAAAGCACCACTAGTCAACACTACAATATCGCTGCGGTATCGACATCGAGGTATTTGGTAAAAAATATCGTGATATTTAATTTTCTCCATATCGCCCAGCCCTACAAATAGCTCCTATAAATATGTTTTAAAAGTACAAATTATAAACATTAAGTTTGATAAAATCACTAGCCCGAGGCAGTATTAGACCCCACAAGTCTCTACTGTATGTTGTGAGCCCACAGAGACATATTACAGGATTATTATACTGGATGGGAACACAATGAGATTCGACTGGGAGATTGGCAGTTGGCTCCTCAGATAAGAGATAAGATAAAAACTTTTATTGTCTGTTCACACAGACATTTTTCTTGTGTCGTCATTCTTAATTTAATGGTGCCTTTCATCTTCATTTCAATGTTCAAAATTGTTCAATAAAAGAAAGTTAGAAATGATTTCCTTTCATTTGTTTTATACTCAACAAGCAGTTTGTTGTAGTTTAGCAGAATACTGAAAGCAGCAGAACTGAGTACACTTTAAGATCCGTTTACTTATCGCAAGGAATATCATTATCGCGATATTCAACAACGCTATTGCATTTTTTCCTCATGTCGGGCAGC